>NC_091508.1:21230023-21537023 GCF_947461875.1 Haliaeetus albicilla
CCTTATTGTATCTCCTCCAGCTAATCAGCACCTCTCTTTCTTTGTGCCTCCTTTTCTACTGTATTTCCCACAATATGGTCCCACCTATCAGATTATATTGTTATACTACAATAATTATTATAGAAGAATAAAAATAGAAACCTTACATGTGTGCATAAAACAAGAGACTGAAATCACTTGCTTCCTGTTGAAGTTCTTGTATCATAAAACAGCCCAGAGTTGTGATAACAGAGCAGTCCAAAAAGCAAGTAACAATTCTTACCTGAGGAAGAATCTTCTTTTTCTTGTTGTTTGCTGCATTAGGCCCAGAAAACAGTTTTTCAAGTGCTGCTAATGCAGCACTTGCTTTTGCTACTTTCTTATTTGGGCCTGCACCTCTGAACTTCTGCCCATCTACTTCTACCTGAAAATTGAGACATGAGTTTATGCCTAGTATTGATCCTTGGGAATACCATGCTCCACCCACTCGTCATGATGTGCCATCCATAAAGAATTTCAGTAGTAAAAAGAAAAAAAAAGTCCTCAGTGTTTTATGTGACAAATTTCTACTGCTTCTAGATTATGAAACTGATAAAGAATACCTAAGTGATCCTGTGAACCATTATATTGCAGATATTAGGAATCTGGAAACTACACGTGCAATTAAAAGAGGACCAGTATACCTATTTGATACTTAATTTAGCCCATATGCTTGAGCTTCTCAACACATGAATGATACTGCTAGGAAACAGGGGTTTTAGGAATCATTTGAGGCTCCCCTCATCTTTATCAATGTCTTATATACCAAGATCTTTGCCTACACTATACATACACTGTTTAACTGGGATGCTACCTCATACCACTTTAGAACTCAGTGCTACTTCAGAGGTAGCAAAAGTAGATGAAGAAATCAAATGAGTTTGCCCTCTGCTACAGTCATTCCAAATACCCCTGGTTAGCTGGCAATAGGAGATTCAAATGTTGTCACTGACATGGGGTTACCAAGTACGTTTGCAAAATTTGCAAATCAGATATTTTTGTCAAGCTGTGGATCTTCTACTTCCCTCCTCCTCACATCAAGACATGATGTAGCTTGGGGCTGTCAGAATCCAGTTTTAATTCCCACTGTATCTTCCTAAAGCATAAAAGATATTCCTTTTCCCAGTCTAATCATCACAGCAGCAATAAGAGATACAAAAACCTGAAAACATCAACACCACAGACATGCATTGCAAAAAGCAAACTACAAAAAATCTGAACTATAGCAGCAAGCAACTCCAAAGACTGAAGCACTGTTAATAAAACCACCTACCAACTCTGTAACTCTGCTTCACTCACCTCCATCACAAAGCGCTTGTCATGGCTTCCACCAGTCTCGGAGATGAGCTCATACTTCAGACCTCTTCTTTTTTCATTGAGCTCCATCACCGGGTTTTTGCCACTTGCTGTGAGTATAGGACCCTGAGTTCTTACCTAGAGACACATTTATGGTGTTGCTTTAGAGCCTTTATCTCTTCAAAAGGCAGACTAACTTCTACAGCATTGTGGCTTACAGTGCCACATGGCCAGCCACTTAGAGAATGCCAGCGTTATCACTGTGTCAAGCCTCTGCAATAGCCTGTTCTTCCCAACACGTAGGCCTCGGCAGGCTTCCCACGAACAGGCCCACATTGAAAGTGACACTGCCTTGGCTTCAATATAACGTGCTGTGCTAGAACAGCAGATGGCAAGTCTCTTCTCTAAAGAACAGCAGGGGGACAAACAATACTGTAAAAGAAGTCACACCCTCTTTATTTTTGTTGGTGAGAGCTACTGTCCTCGTGGCCTGGTAACTACGCAAACTGAACATTACATCAGCTGGACTTGGAATTTCAACCCTGAGAATATCCAAAGCTGAGGTGATGGTGTCAAGTTCCTTGAAACCGAAGGCTTTAGCACTGAAAGGAGATCAGCCTTCCCAACCTTGCACACACACATCTCTGCTGCTCGATCTAATTACATCCTGGCACTACTGAGCTCTGACTGAAGAAGTCTCATATCCCGGCTCACATGTTTCAGCAGAAATATCTATAACTGTTTGGAAAGCAAGGAAGGTAAAGCTAAGATCTCAGCGCACCAGCATATCAGCCTGCATTAGAGTGCACTCTGCTACAGATACACATGACTACTCGCTAATGAAGAAAAAGATGATTAAGGGACCAAAACCATGTTTTCCAAAGCAACTTCTTATTTTGGATAAAGATCAGGAGTCCTAGTACCAGGACCTGCCCTTTGAAAGTAAAGTGTCTCAAAAGTGTAAACATGGACACCCAAAGTCATGTTTTAACATCTTGACCAGTGTTCAAAGAACAGAACAATTACTTAGATTTACAGCACAACACCCACCCACCCCACCCCCCGTAGTCCTGGAAAAAAGCATTATAACGAAAAAGAAAGCAGAGATCTACAATGGTTTATCAGTACAGCCCCCAGAGAACTTGCCACAGAGCTATCAGGCAGACAAACAAATACACAAATTAATGCTGTTACTCAGCCTTTACACAGGATGCTTCTCCAAAATCCCTGGTGGCATTTATGAACACTGGCTGAGGAAATCAGGAAGAGAAGGGTAAAAGGGATGACATCTAAGCATGAGTTTAAAATCTCCTGGTTTCTCAATGGTGAAAAAGAAACAAATACCAGAAATACTTTAAGAAAATACCCAATTAATGTACTACAGACCCATCACAGCTTGATTCCTGAGGACATTCAGCCAAAGTTACTAAAGTTACTAGAATTTTGTCCTTTGAGGAATATTCTGTTTCCCACAACTTCAGTGAGAAAACAAGCATAGCATGCTCCTTATAGCACCTGACTTCAGCTACAAGTGCCAAAGTTAAAGTATATTCTATTGAAACTGGAGCATTTTCAATGCAGCATTTTCTAGTCCATTCAATATGCACAGAGGTATTAGGTTTTACATTTCTTAACATCTCCTAACGAATTTTTATATTTTCATTCATCGTCATGTGTATTAGTTTAAAATACTAAGTATACCTTTTTGACAACCTGCTATTGCAAAACAGATATTGTGAAACTTGCATTACTAGAGCCCAAAGGCACCGAACAAGATGGAGCTGTCCCAGTTGTAAGACCATACATAAGCTAACTAGAAGAGACAACACCTGTCTCAAAGTTTATGGTCTTACGAGGACAAGACGGCTACCCCACCTTAAACTTGAGGAAAGGAGGCACAAAGGTCAGTTATTTGACCACAGTGACACAAACCTTATGGCAGATCTGAGACTGGAAACTCTCTCTTAATGCCTCATCCACCACCCTAACTAAAACGCCATCCTCTTCTGGGAGAAGAGAAAAGAAGAACCCATAAAACCAGAAAAAACAACCCAAAACCTCTCCATCACTTGTACTTTTTAATGCAATACTCACCTCTAGGGTAGCGGAGGTGTCAGCTGTGGAATTTCCAGTATTATTGCTTGAGATTGAAGACGTTGTTTCATTTTTACCTTCAGTATCTGATTTTTCATCAGAACTCATACACTCCACATCTGCATCAAAACCAGTTGGATACCCCATTGCTTGTAAAACCTACAACAAAGCCACATGAACTGAACTGTAGAATAGGTAGCAGTACAGAAACAAATACAAAGCTGATCACAACACAAAAGAATGCCCACCCTACACTAAATAAAGGCAGATTGCTTAGAAATACATTTTCTCCTGTGTTGAAATGGAGAAGAACACAGTAGCAATGGGGAAAATAGTTGCAGGTTTCCAAAAGTGAAATCAACACAAACAGAATTTTAGTCTCAAAGATAGCAATTACTCATCATTTATCATCTCAAGAATTCTTTGTAAAATAATAGATTAAAATTCAGAAATGCATCCACTACATGATGCTGCTTAACAGTATAAGGAGATTGTTTTGCACACCATTTTCCCCCTCTCTGTATATATGGGCAGATCAAGAGATTGACTGTAGGGCAAACAATAAAGCATTGTACTTCTACAAGATGGTACTTCTGGAGCTTCCGAGGAAACTGCAGGCGACAGCCAGTAGGTACCCAAGTGGTATACAAAATGTGCCCCTGAAGCTAGAGGGCTGATACCACCTCCCTTGCTTGCATCTTTCAGCAACACCAGAGGGTAGATGCTTCCAAAGCAGGTGTACAGGGAGCAAATTCCTGAACCGAGATGTGAGGTGAAGGAATGCCCAGTTAGCAGAGTAGCAAACTGTCTGTCTGCAGTAAGCCTACTTCTTAGTGAACCTTGCTTTCTCCATGCTGCTTACAACCAGGAGCTGTATAGCAAATGAAATTTTACTGATTAAGGTACTATTCATCCATTCCTTCAAAAGCATCCTCCACTAGCAAGGCTGCCCTCTCCTTTAACCAGCTGCCTAACCTAGTTGTATGGAGGTACCTGACACAGGCCCAGAAGAATCTGAAAAGAATCTGAAGCTCCACTGAAAATTTAGTCTCAAGAACAAAGTGCAAAAGTCACTAGGTTCCAACACTGAATTGAGAACTGCATGGGTAACTCCAGGCTCAGCTCCCATACAACCATGGTACATTTGGCTGCATTTTCAGGGCTTCTAAATTTTAAAAAGGTCAGATCTAGAAACTGAAATGGTCACATTATTCCCTCTTATAAGTCTAGGAAAGCAGGGCCTGGATCTGCTAGGAAAAAAAAAAAAAAAAAAAGAAAGAAAAAAAGAAAGCCAGTCTCTACCACACCACCCATTTCCTCTTGGCTTGAATCATGGATGTTTTGGAAGTGTAGCCCAGGATTTGTGTATGTGTAAATTTAGAGAAAAGAGCTGGGTAGGCACCAGCACAGATGTGGCTGATGCAGAGAGGTTCAAGGGCAGAGAAGTCACAGCTTTTCAGGGCAAGTTTTCTATTTTTTTTTAAACAACTGCAGGGAGGGAGGGAGGGAGGGAGGCAAAATAAAAGAACGAGGCAGAAGGTCTGGAAGGACACACATGCAGAGAGCTACTTTTCCTGGAGGAACAACACATTCCCTCAGATTACTTCTGGACACTTTGAACTTGAAAGCACATGGGACAATGGGATTTTTCAAAACTGAAATCAAAGGAAAGCAGCAAGTTGCCAGAGGAAGCTTCTAAAAAGGAAACTCTTGTTCAAAACAAAAAGCAAAGAATGACAGATGGGCTTGCTCCTATCATAAGTGCAGTTCCATTAAATGAGGTTCTCTTTCACATCAATTGTCTGCAGGAAACTTTTGTTTCTTCCCAGAAACCCAGCAGGCTCGGTCTGCTTTAGCAGTCTGAACTGTCCTCATGCAATACAACACAGATGTTCATGTTAGGTGTTCCGTCTATTGCTGTTTTACAGACCTAAGCTCTGTCATGTAGAGCACCTACAAGAAGCAACAGTAGGTTGACTAGTACCTGAATGATATCAGTCTCTTACTGAAAAATTGACTGGAGACCAATCATTTATGTACATTGTTTATCCCAGTGTGCAAAGGTACTCTTCAGACACTGAAGACAGGAAACAACTCCATGTTGCCAGGAGCTCACAACCCAGGAATGGACACAGATAATGAAGGGGAGAAAGAGGGAGCCACCAACATGCTGTTTTCAAAGAACAAAACTGAACCCCTCCAGTCCAGAACTTAAATGCCACATTCAATCCATTGTTAACTGAGCTACCTGCAGAGCCCTGGGAAGTTCTCCCTCCCCTGCACTAGTGTAAAACCAGTGACACTCTTTGAGCCATGCCCAGCTTCATCCAATTTTTTTTGTAATTTTGAGGCTGCATATTACTAGTTCTAACCATATTTCATACTCGATGTTCCAAGATCTGGGGTTAGCAGATTACTTCAGGCTGCCTTACCTTCACTGCCACATGGAGCTTGGCTGTTTTCTTAGAAGGTCCTGATGCTTCATATGTCGTACCATCAACATCTACAGACATTGTGAAGACTGGGGCATGGACTGGACCAGACTGTGACAGCAGCTTATACTGAAGCCCTGGCCTGATTTGGTTCAGCCTCATCAGAGCATTCATGAGATCTATTGCTTTACTATCTAGTACTGGTACAAGATAGTAGAAGGGGGGGCAGGGCAGGGGGGAGAAAAAGGGGGGGAAATGAACAAAACAAGATGAACAAAAAAATGAATCAGTTTGCATTTCAGTGCCTTCTGTCTGTATAAAGGAGCAAAACAACCCCTCAGCCTCTTAGTTGAGGATAGCCATAACGATGGTAAGTCTTTAATAAGCCATTCTATTTTGGGTAATGACTATAATGACCCATTTTTTAATATTGTTAACACAATTTTTTTGCAGCTAGCTATATTCTCCCTGGCTGCTATAAAAGGAGTAACAACTTTTATAGGTAGTGAGGAACCAGATCCAGAACTGGCACCAAAGTAGCACAATGAAAACAGTCCCCAGAACTGACTGGATCCCAGCAGTGCTGAGAGACTTCTAGTCTGTGCATATATGCAGTGTCAATGTTTTGTAGATTAAGCGTTTTATTTTTCTTGTGGGAGGTCTTGAGAGACCAACAACTAGCTCAAGAAGGAGAAGAATGCAAAAAGGCAAATTTTCACACAGCAAAGTCACTGCAGTATTTTTAAAAAAAAAAAAAAAAACCAACCAAAAAACCCCACAGTACAGGGACATTATCAATAAAACACCTCAGCTGCTTGGGCAACTTAAATTTTACTGTAAAACTTAACGAGTAATCCCATTTAAAAATGCAAATCATTCAGTTGGTAAAACATGCCAGGGAAAATTCAGATGCACAATGTGTCTGACATTCCGAATGTGGGGTGATAGAGACAACATTTTTTGTTCCAAAGACTTTTTCACATGCTATTCCACACCAACACAAAGAAGCTTTTAAACCACCTCCCACTGTACAATAGATCTTTGAAAACAGAATGGAGAAGCGTTGCACTTACTTTTCCTCAGATTACGCTTCATCTTTTTATTTGGATCTTTATCGTCCCCGACACTATCTTCAAATGGTCTCTTAAGAGCAGATGAGCCTGTACCTAGGGTATAAATTTCCTTGTAATATGGGTATGCTATTAGAAAAACAAAATTCCACAGCAGGAGTCTGATTAGTCCCATACTGTTCCTTGCATGTTTATAACGAAAAGAACTCAACCATCAGTCAAAGCCTTAGTGCTACACGTAGGCCACTATTAGCTTATTGCTCACTGTACCATGCTATGCAAGATGTCTGTTTCCAATATCATGTGTGACATAAGTGGTGTAATTCTGCATTGTTGTTTTTTACAGTTAGTCTAAGGCAAGAACTCTAATAGTATTGTTTTTACAAAAAATATAAATGGAAGTTTATTTTAATAGCTGTATACTGCTTTCTAGGAAGAATTCTTCAGTAATTCTTATTATGGACACTCATTATATGCTTTTTGACCAGTCTACAGTCTCTCCTTCCCCAGCATAAGAATCATAAACACTACTTTTACTCTTCAGACCCCAAAAGACTTTTTGTTTAAAGAAAATCATCAGCTATATTCTAGCTGTGCTGCTGCTCCTTTGTTGGTACTTCTAGAAAACAGAACTTCCAGATTTTCTCCTGACAATGAAATTTAAAAAAAAGAGGAAAAAAGAGGAAAAAAAAAAACCACACCACATTTAACACAGAGAAAAGCCTTTACCTTGCATTCACAGCATGTAAGTCAGGAATTTCACCCATTCTAAATTAACCCCTATTTTACTGCCCAATTAGTGATTTTGGAGCAAACAATACCTACCTTCTTTGTCAGTTACTGACCAGGAATATTTCTGAAATGACTTATTTGATGGGAGGGGATCCATTTCCAAAACCTTATAGATCTGACCAAAGGCTGATAATCTGAGGGCATGCTATAAGGTGACAGTAGAAACGGAAGTTACATCACAGGACTACTTTACCTTGGTTGTCTAAGTTTCTAAATAAGCTTGTAGACAAAACCCCACTTCTATGAGAAATCAGCTTCTACAGCTATCTTCTATGATAGCTATAGAAAATGCTAATGTCTAAAAACTTAACACTCATTAATTTCTCTAATACGAAGTGCAGGGCACGTTGACAGCCTACTCAAAGGCGCTGTGCCATAAGCACTGGAGGTGGGATGCAAGTGGTACACCGACATTAGGCTGCCTTTTGTAAGGATTAGATTTCATACACATTTAACTCTTGCACTCATGAACTATCATTGCATCTTTCCAGGGTAGCGCACCGGAAGAACAGTCAGGAATGCCATTAATATAACCCATCCTGGCAGAGAATACATCGTATTAATGAGCTGAAATCTTCACTGTTATAGCTCTTCAGATGTACAAGTTTTCTACCTGAGCACTGTGCGTAATGGCTTCTTTTTGCTGAACTGTCATATAAGACAAAGCATCTGTTGGCTCCCGTTCACAGGGGTCATGCAGACCAGGGCCTCCTAGGAGGGAAAGAGGCAAAGCTGATTATTGAGAGTAAACAAGAAGCAATATGAAGGTGGGGACTGACAGATATTGCAACAGCAAGTCTCAGTCTTCAGCAGAGTGACAAGCGCACCTTTTCCACTAAGGGATTCAAACATCATACAAAGCAAGCTAACCCCAAGATTTTAATCCCTGCAGCAATAGCCACAGAATTTATCAGGGTTAACACTGCACATGTCTAATAGCATGAACTAAAAGCAGAAGGTTTAAAAAAAACCAAATAATTTGGATAGATATGTAGATTTTGATGAATCTATAGAAGACAGATGGTCATGAAGTCTTTTTATTTGTTTGCAACCCCTTAATGAGATATGGGTTAATTTATAAACAAACCTAACATTCCCCATTAACTTCTACTGCATTGGAAGTACTCATTCAAACAGTTACAACTATGCAACTTCCTTTTTTCTTTTTTTCTTTTAATTTTAAACAAGAAACTATTCATTTAGCTCCACTGCAAGTTAGGAGTTCAAGACAGGCATTTTTCATCGAATAATCATACAGCAAGAGCAAAACATTAAGGCTGTCTGATCAACCTTTTGTGTTCCTGAAGTGAATTTGGCCCCTTACCGGGAAGCAGAATTCCAGATGCCAAACACTCCATCACTCGTCGCAATGCTTCCCCAGCGCCCAAAGGTCTATTACAAGTACCTATAGATTTTTCACATATAAGCTCGAGTGGCTAGAAGACATTAAATTACGATTAGTATGGACACAAGGGTAACTGTAATGCAGTTAAATATGGAGGGGTAGAGGGGAAGAATATTCACATCAGCTTACTTCATTTTTAATCCACTACAAGTCTAACCAACAGAGACATCCATCCCAGAGGACAGTTCATGGCACATGTATTTGTTCCCTGCTCCGAGTCACCTTTTGAGGAAACCAACTCCTGTCCGTTAACTGCCCAGGAATTCTAAAAGGAGGAGCCTTCTAAAGCCAAGTCACATGAATATTCTGCTCCTCTCAGAGGGTTACCAGTTCTATGTGAGAGAAAACACTGCCTCCGCTGACCAATAAAGAGTTCCTCTCTGGACATGCAGAGCATTTGGCCCTCCCCAAACCTGCTAATGTAAAATGGTATCCTCTGGTAGGAGCAGCACTTGGAGGCAACAAGTGGGATTCTACTGCAAATCCTTGAGGATGGGCAAGGCCCGCATCATTACGCCTCCTTCCATGGTATCTGTACACCTTACAGACTCAGCCAATATTCCTGTTCTCTTTCCTTCCTACAAGCACTTTTCTACACAGGTAACGGTTAGTGGGGAGTAAAGGGAAGGGGGGTTTAAGGAGGCATTTCATACAATGCGTTGTTTCCTCCAATCCAGACACTGCTACAATTCTCAGGAGATCTGAGACCTGACTTTGTGGCCTTCAACTCTTTCTGTACTTACCCATCCTTTCAGTGGTGCCCATGTGGGGACTCTGTTGCACAAATCCCGCAGAATACGAAGGACAATTACACATGATTTTAGTCCATTTGCCCTGGCCTAAAACAAACAAAATGATTCCAATACACCTGCAAAAACCTGGCCTTCAATTTTGCTTTTCTTTTTAAATGCACAGAGTCCTGGGATAGATTTTTTAATTATTATTACTTAATACTTAATCAGCTTCATGCAAAATAAAAACAGTTATATAAAAGCAAAATACTTCAATTTAGAGAGACATATAAAAAAAAGGAAGCAAAATGTCAAGATTGCTTTTGTAGCCTCATGACAACTCTAGACCAGTCGGCTGTCTACCTGTCACGTTTGCCCTTGCACAGTACAGCACTGAATTCGGAATTCTAGACCTTTGCTCTATTAGGGACTAGTCAGAAATTAAAGAGGCATCAAAATTAAAACTGTCTCAAATTAAACCTCGTAAGGCTACAGTAACAACAAGGTAAGAACAAATAGCCAACCTGAAACCATTTGGCGTGCCGCAGAGACGCCAAGGCCTCCAGGCATTTCTGCCTGTCCAATAAGTCCGGAGGATCTTTCATCGCAACATTATCTACTGGTAAAAATGGGATAAAAAGAGACAGATACAATTTGACCAAGGGGTTTCTGTCACAATACAAAAAGAGCGGCAGCATCTCAATGAGATAATAAGACTCCCAGAATTTAAGTGCACTGTGTTATTTAATTTAAACAAGCCATTAAAGGTAGTAAATGTGCACGTGTGCAACAGAAGCAAAGGCATTCACTCCTTGTAAAATAATAGTAATAATAAAGATGGCCACTGCTACAGACAATCTGGGATCTTATTAAAAATGTAGAACACATTTCAGGGCAGAAAATAGCTATATAGCACTTTTTTTTGGGGGGGGGGGGGGTATTGGGCTTCCCCCCCCCCCCTTCTTTACCTTCTTTGTGATTTTCATTCCACAAAGGTGGCACAGAATTTCAAAGAGACAAGCTTCTTTTGACAAGAGGGAGATATTCTTGGGGGGGAAGTATGAAAAAAATTGTAATAGGTAGAAAATGAAGTTATGTCCATGCAATTGTTGCGAATTCCAAAGAAAAAAATTTAATAGATTTGAAATATTATTGCATGAACAGTACTAACCAATATAATCCAGTGAAAGAAATATACAAGAAATGCTAGTAAGAAATTTTACAGTTTGATTAGGCTTTCATATAACCAGAACATATGAAAGAAGTGAGTAAGTTTGGTAACTTCCAGATTATTAACATATTAGAGAGGTAGTCCTTTCTTGTAAAAATCTTCTCTTCCCAACAGCAACTGAAATCAACAGAGGAAATTCAAAGAAGGATTTGAGAGACAAGACACTGATATCTTCTGTGCAGGTTTACACTTTTTTTCCACCCTCACCCCACCTTTTCTCTTTTTTTATCCAGCATGCAAAAAACTGCTTTTAGCAGTCACATCCAATTCTATATTGAGGGACATCTTGTATCAGTCTTCCCTAATTTTTTTTTTATTTTTTTTAAATCTTAAGGAGTTATTAGCATTCAGATTCCCTGGAAACTCTGTACAAATGACAGATTTTGCATATCTGTGAAATCAGGTTAAAAAGATTTTAGTTTTTAGCTGACATGAGAAGAACGCATTGGAAGAACTAAACAAATCCATGGTTCAACTAAAACCTTGAATATGTTATTTTCCTATGAAATACACAATTACTTTTTATTTCAAAATAAAAAATTTGGAAATCAAGTCTTTTCGTTATTCACAATGGTCAGTTCTCGAGGTCTTGAGATACCTATGCAGGTCTGAATGAAATAATATCCATTCTAAATTGAAGACTATGCTAGATAAGCAAAATCCAGCAAGACATTTAAAATATGAGGACAAGTTAGGAGGAAAAAAGTACCATCAGTTTGTAGTACAATTTATTAGTAACATCTCAAAGTAGATTTTCATAGGTTACTTTGGATAGTATTGGTTGCACGTGCAACTGCATTTTTTAAAGTTGCTTCACCTCCTCTACCATTCAATGGGAAGGTTACTGTGGTAAAAGCACATTATGTTATGATGGATAAAAGAGCCCAAAGCCAAAAAAAAACCCCAAAACCCCCACCAAAACCCAAACCAAAAACCCCAGTGTAAAACTGAACAGAACCAGGTATCTTGTCTGACAGTTCCTAGTTGCAGTTCACCCCTGCTGGCTCTGCTGTCAGCAGAAGACTTAAGTGCTATAAGCTTATTTTCTAACCCCAATGAACTTGGCAGCAGATATTTGCATTGCTTTTTATTGCCCTCATCAACAGTATTACAATATTGGGATTAATCACTCCTCTTGCCTGTTTTCCAAATAAAAGCTGCAAAGTCTCAAAGCATTGGATTTCTATGAGCATAAAAGGTCACTTTGGAACACAAGATTTGCTTCTAAGTTTCCTTTGCAGTTTCTTTATTTTCAGGAGTAATGTTTTGTGGCACACAATTACTAAACGTACATTTACATAGTTCTGCAAGAAAACTTTATGGTGGACAATATAAACATCTGCTTAAAGCTCATGTATTGTATAAAACAACTACTGTCAATGAATGATCAGAATCTTATTTTAAAACGTTAGAAATGGCAAAGGTGACTGATTGCAAAATCATTAATTTTTTTTTCAGTGAACTGGATTTTTAAATGCCTAGGGACTTTTACTCAGTATGGTACAAGGCTTTGCTAAAGTCTGTTGCAGCCATTGACGAAGTAAATTAATTTTTCCTTTAAACTACAAACAAACAGAATACATGTCATCTGCCATTCAGGTGAATGAAAAACCTCATAAGATTTGTTGCAAGTTAGAATTACACGTTTTCCTACAGGATTAAGGCTACTTCCAAAGGTCTAAATTACAAGTATCTTGGAGAATTTTGCCAATTGCAAATTCAGTACTAGTGTCCTGAGCACCTTTTGCAGATGTTGCAGTCAGCCAACTTTTGGGTGCAAGATTCTATTAAACAGAAAGATGAAGAGAACAGGCAGTGAAGAGGGCGAGCAGCTTGCAGCAGGCTCCCTTTCGACACCCTCAGGAGAATGGCATGTTTCTTCATGCTCTGCCAGTCAGGAAAGTGAGACCCAATCAAAATTTTCAAATGCGATTGCAAAGCTTTACTTTTTTTCTTGTGGTTTTAATGAAGGCAATGATATAAGGAGTTTAATAAACAGTTAATAATAAAGCCCTGACATTAGCTCACACTGTGCAACACAGGACCAATCCTTCAGTAATTCTCTCCCCACTTGCTGTATGTATTCTCTTCACACAGTAGCTGCCAACTTCATTCATTTGCAGCCAGCCATACGAGGAGCATTGTCTTCTCTGCAGAAGCAAGGTAAATCTGTGGCTTGTTGCCCCTTCAATGGCACTTGGCACCTTTGGAGCAACACTGGCTGCATCTGCCCAGCAAAGGCAGCAGCAAAGTCAGAATGTTTATGCAGTAGTTGCTCAAGGAGCAAGGTTGATTTCAGCCCCACTTTGGTAAATGAGCTTGTTTATCATTACATAAGTTTGTTGTTACTGAGCATACAGTAACAACAACCGATTTGCAAGCTACAAGATTCTGGTCTGGAAAGCCCAATTTATGTTTGATGCTATGACTAAAAATTCAGTTTCTTAAGAAGTTTAAATTTTAAACTGATGCAAAATGCAGGAATTTTAGGTGCTTGACTTCTCAAGTCAACATGAGAAAGCAGAGCTTTATGGATAGCCATTTGTGAGAAACACTGAAATGCACACACACACTGGTCCACTATTTATTTTTGCTAACAAGCAGCAAAAACAAATAGGACAAACACCACATCTTAAACATGAACACTTTTCCAAAGAGGTGGGGACTGAGGAGAAATCCAGGAATGTTTTTCAATACATTCTGACATCAGGGCATGAAGGCACACACAGCATTCCTACAGAACAAATGGGAGCACTGATAACGAGGTCTGTTGCGCCTAACCTTGCTGGTTTGGTTAGAGGACAGATTAGTGCTAATCACACCGAACCCTGAAACCTTGGTCAGTTTCGCGCAGCCTCTGCTCCTCCGGAGCAGCGCCAGGGGCCAGTGGCTCCAGCACAAACCTGCGCCCGCACCCAGAACCCCATGGCCTATCTTACATGTAAGATGAAAGGCAAGTTGACAAGCATTTTGAGCTCCTTCGTTCAAAAGAATGTATGGAATAAACTCGAAACGGTTCTTAAAACTGCATGGAAAGTATATTTACATTTGGTTGGCATTATTCAGGGGTATTGGAAAAATATGGCAGTACTCTCATTGGAGATCAAGGTATTTTCACTGGACAGTTTCTCCGAGTATTTTCCCTTTATATTAGATAGGAAACTTTTTGGTCTTAATCCAAGTGAAAGTGAATTTGGTTGGAAATGTTATAAAAAAAGTATCCTCCCCAATTTACTTAGTGACATCTGCATAATGTTTCACATACCTTTGAAAAGGAATATGATAAATGTCTCTGTTCACTTGTGATGAATCAATGTCAAAGAACCTGGGCTTTAAAACAAGATCCATTACCCTATTAACTACCCTCATCACCTGTACAGAAATTATAGTATAACACCACTCTAAGAGAGGTAGTAAAACCATTTTAAGTTTTAAAAAAATTAGTACAGAATTTTGAAAAATATTTTAAGATACTGAAAACAAAATAGAACACCTACATTTTAAATATAAGAAAGCATAAAAATTCAAATCCTCATTCAGTTTGAGATGAATTCAAGAGTCCCTAGAGTTTACTGCCAAAACAGCATCACTTTTTGCAAGAAAATACTTGGACAGAAGCCTTTGTGCAAAACTGTATCCCCTTGTGAGACTCTTACAAATCCTTTACCATTCAAATTTGTTCTGCACTTTGTGCTCTTTCTCAGGAACATAGATCAGCTGCAACAACTACAGGGCTGATCTCAGCATCTTATGGGAAGTTGAAGAACAACTAAAGTAATACACAATTTATTTTTAATGGTCTTGCAAAAGAGCATGGTTACTAATTTGAGAATAAACAGTCATTGCAATTAGGGAATCTTTGCCATTCATCTGTTTTGTAAGATTTTTCTGCATCCAACTGCTGCCAAAGTGTTACATCTCATTTGAAAAGGGATCCTTCCTGCCATTGCCTCAAACAAAAACGAAGAGAAACTGACCAACATTTCTCATTGTATCGGTATTTCATGTGGGAGAAGGGAGTAAGCAAAGAACTTGTGGCAAGTCTAGAAATGGGAAAAGAGCGACAGGGAGTTCCCTAGCCCACATGGGCCCAGCTGCCTCAGTTGTCATGACAGAGAGTGGCCAGTTGGTCAAAGGTCTGACATCATCCAGTGGCAAAGTTTCTAGGGATAGGTTTGGGAAGCGGAAGCAGAAATTACCGACAAGATTTTAAAAATAAAACAAAGTATGGCTACATTTGCTCTTCTCTATTTCTCTTGGTTTGTTTCCAACCTCATTGGCACTACCAGTCAACATTCCTTTAACAAGGGGCATGTAACTATATTGGACATCAGGCAGTTAGGGAGAAGAAACAGAAAGAAACTAAGTTACAGTTTTCTATATCTATTTTGCTCTACAGACATGAGGTACAATGTTCAATTCAGAAGCAAAAGTGCTGTATTATAGCACTGTAACTTCAATTGTATCCCAGTTAGGAAATTCTTAAAGCTAGAAACATACACATACGTTTCACCAATTAATAAAAATTGAGGGCCAGGACGACATACTTGCGAGCTTTGCAGGAGAGGTTTTTTATTTTTTATGTAAAAAGAGAAACGATTTTATCAGTTTTTCAAGATACTACAAACCAATCCCACTTGACTGACTTAATTTGAAAACATGACTGTGCAGCGCTGGGGTGCTCAAGAATTACCTAGCAAGTCTGAAAGAAAGGAGAACCAAGATCTAATTGTATGTCAAAGTTAACACTGCAGGAATATTGCTTGCAAATGAAAACTATGCATATTTACATGAAAATTAACTGACTGTTGTCTTTTTAAGGCACAAATAATGTAACCTATGGTGGCAATAGCCAATCTAGTTAGTACATGATGCACAATTAAAAACCTACTTCCCAATTAACCCTGTGCTGCACAGTCAGGGCATTTAGATAGAACAGTTTTAAAAACAAGTTAAAACGCTCTGTGTACCTCCTTCCTTCTTCTCTGCTTCATCTCGAATGAGAGGGGATGTAAGTATCACCTTCAAAGTTAGCTTGGGCTCCTTTGTGTTACGAATAATAATAGCTGCCTCATTTACATGCTCCTCCACGAGATACTTCTCTTCTGTAAGTTTCTGAAAGTCACCAAGAAAGATTTCAAGAATCTCCCAATCAACTGAAAAACTGCAGAATCTCTGTATGCGCATATGCCTCTTACCTAATGAGAAGCCTACAAGACATTGCAATAACAAGTAAGGCCTTGCCTCCCTCATTAAAAACAAACAGAAAAACCCCAGTAACACGTTTAAGAAAAAAGGTCTGCAGCAAGTTTAATGAGAATACTAAGTAGTTCCACTATATTATCACTTCTTTTTTTTAAACTTTTTTAACAAAGGCAGAAGCTGACTTTCATAGCTGCTAGTATGCAAAATACCACAAGCAACTTTTGTTCTTAATAAGTACACACTTCTCTGGTAACGCTGCCTCTAAATGTAAAAGCTCTCACATGCAGTATGACCATCACAACCATAACTGTCAGTGCAAATGGATGACAGATTCCAGTGTAGGAGCTGCACCAGCTCACCTAGTCCATGTACCTGCCATGAAGTATGACCAGATATACCTTGGCTGTCTCTTAACCAACCCTAAGATATTCTTCAGAAGCCCTAGCAACAGAGATTTTACTACCTCTCCAATTAAGTCTATTCTGATTCTTAGCCGCCCATATAGTTTACATGACCTGTTTTGCAACAAAAATGCCCTTGCTACAGTTCCAATTACTTCTCATCCTACCTTTGGTAGTCATGTGAGATACTGAATCACTGTCCTTTTATAAATAATCATTAATGTCTTAAAACTTACACCTGCATTTGGTCTTGAGTTCTTCCAAACCAGCTAATTTTAATTAGGTGGTTTTCTAGGTGCTCATTCTCACTCAGCTGATTTTCTCCAATTTGTCCGTCCATCTCCCTCACTCCCTTTCCCCACAGCACTTGAAACTGGATTCAGGACAACACTGTCACCCACTTCATTCATTAATACCAGCCCCAGGAGAGATCCCTGACAATGCCTGGAAAATGTGATCTTCCTCTCTTGACAGCACACCAATAAATCGAGTGTTTTTTAAAATGTTTTCAATAAACTTTTTATTTCTTGCTTATATTTCTTTTGTAGATAATACTACAACTGCCTTATGAGTTGTTCCAGTAACATGCATTGTATCAGGGTTATCTCAAGTGATCTGTACCTGCAGGTCTTTCAGTAGTCCTTTGGGACCTCTATCAGTCTCCAGAAGTACAAAGATAACCACAGATGGTTCAGTCCTAAAGCTATTCCTTGTGAGTTTTTTTCCAGCAAGACCATATGGTTAGAACATATCTAACATAGATTCTAACATCTTTCCCTGTTGCAATCTGCAGTCCTCCAGCTCCTTTATTGTTGGAATGAAAATGTTTAAGCATCTGCTCACTAGTAGCCTTCAAAGAAGAAAAGCAGAAGCTGTTAACATCCCTGTACTTCATTTGCTCATTTTGTCCACTAATGGGCCTACACCTTCCTTCTCCCTCCTGTATCTGATGCATCTGCAGAACCTCTTACTATCTTTTATGCCCATGATAGTTGTAGATCGTTTCATGAGTCAGATTCCTCTTACCTCATCTTTTCTGTAATCCCTTGCCTCACGATACTTCCCCATACAATCTTGCCTACTTGTCTCTTGATGTTATTGTAGTCTTCACATCTTTTAAGTCTATTCTGCCGTTCTCACTTTTTTGAGGCATGCGCTAACTTTTCTTATCCCTTTCAACGCTTCTCATCTCACACCTCACTACAAACAAGTAAAATTTACTCTTTACTACTCAATAGATGCTTAGCATTTTCAGCTATGGGTAGGGCCACATCTGCAGGTGCAACATTATCTCATTAAAACAAGCCCTTTATGTGAACAAATGAACAGTGAGAACAAACAGCTGTCAAGAATGGTAAAACACATACTGTCTATGTGGAAATAAACACAAGGCAGAAAAGCGGATCAGGAGAAAAGCAGATCAAGTTTGGACATTGTTTGGGGAGAGGCACCTGCAGTGGAATACTTCAGGGCACAGGTTCTTGGCAACAGTGTATGTCAGTCTGGAAGCTGGACTGATTATTCAGACTCAGAACTCTGTCAAAAAGGTATTATCCCTAGCAGCTTTAAAGGGACCGATATTAGCTGTAAGTGCTGCCTACTGGATGCCAACATCAGAATTAAATAGCCATAAATAAAAACAAATTATGAGCTCATGATTAACATGAGCTAAAATGAGTGACCACCTAAAGCGACTTGTTCTCCCTTCAGAAGTACAGAAGTGTTTATCTCAGAACAGCCCAAGCAAAGCAAAGCAGCTGCAATGTAGAACTGAAGGTTCAGACAGGGGACAGGGGACAACAATACAGACTGATTCATATGCTCGAGCAGGGAAGATTTCTGGGACTGCAGTTTAGGTCACATGAGTGGTTGGACCAGAGAGCAAAAATCAGCTGGGTTAGTTACCAATTAGAAAGGTTAGCTGCCATCATAAGAAAACTGGCATCACAAATAGGGAGCGGGCAACAAGAGGAATAAGATGTTAAACCTTGTGAAAAACTATTTCATGTCACCACATTAAACATTGCACACACCCTAGATGTCATCCTAGATTCAAGGTGTATTTCTTTATTCTATACCACTTGTCTTTTTTCCTAGAACAAATTCCAGCCTTTACCCAAATACATCTTGCAGTGCTATCAGCCATTGTTAGAGTACTACCCTAAATTAACTCACCTGAATTTGAGCTGGGAGATTGTCTTTAACTATACATAACAAGGTCTTTGTGGGTTTTTCTTTGCACATGAGAACCAGCTCCAGATCCATATCATCTTTTATCAGCAAGCCCTTTGCAACCAAGCCAATTCTCATAACACCACACAACGTCCGACCACCTTGATCCCTGGAAATGAAACAATTTGGAGTAATTAAAATGGTATTTTCACACATTCGAAATAATTGTATTATCCTATCACAGGGAGGAGATAAATGGATGGGACTTATGACTGTGCTAAAGTGGTGTATCACTGATCAGGAAATGAAAAGCATAGGCTTCTTTTATGCAAGTAGCTCCTATGAAAAATTTAATTGAAGCACTGACTTGCAATTCACACAAACACAGAAGTTGCCTAGCTCAAGTCACAAAGCTTCACAAAGCTCAAAAAAGCCCACATTCACTATCTACCGATCTACCAAAAGAGTAGAATAATTAATCTAGAGGAGCTCTCTGAAAGCAATCCTGTTTTCAGAAGTGATCCAAGTTGTCTTTTAGTGATACTTCAACTTTAAACATGGCCGCACACCTTTTCAATGTTTCTTTTAGTTGATCCATACATTTAAACCTTTATCTTTAAATTATACAACCAAATTCTGAAGTTTTAGCCCATACTATAAACTGACATTTCAGGAAAGCTTCTAATTTCTAGAAGGCACAATTCCTTCAACAAATTTTACCAGTGAAACCTACAGGAATAGTGGCCTGACTACTAGTTTTTACTCTCCAGCTAAAGTTTAGGGGAACATTTAAAAGCCACAGTAAACAGCTTTCAAAACAATATAAGAACGTTTTTGTTTTGATTACTGGAAGAAAGACTGCAACAAAACACAGTTTAGGATTGCTCAAAAACATCAAGAAAAATGCAAGAAATGCATCTTTGACAGTTCAACACCAGCTATCGCCACATGATGCATCTCACACCCTGTGGCACCAACATCACTGTTATAAAACCCACAGAAAGCACGTAATCAGTAAAGGTGGTAAACCACCTCGGCCAGAAAGAAAGCATCCCTGTTCACAGCATTCTTACCATGCAGAGGAATGGACCGGATTAAAAAAAAAAACCCAAAACAAAAAACATCAAAACAAACCAAACACCAGTCCCACTGTGATCAAAGGTTATCACATAAAACCTAAGCTTCACTCAGAGGTATCTTCATCTAAGAACTTTACTGTCTTTATGTATTCTAAATGGAAAGGCAGGAACAGGTGCTTAAACAATAGACAGAAGAAAAGAAGCAATGACACAAAAACCGAAGTGGCAATCCCAAACTAGTTACCACCCTTGGCATAGCCAGAAGCAAACTAACAAAAACTGTTATAGAAGTAAACAACATCTCAACTTTCACCCTGGAACTATGCTACTTTAACAGTATCTGGATGCAAACATCTGAGAAAACACAAAACTCCTTTAGATACGGTTTGTAAGTAGCATAAAGAAATTTAAAGTTATATATTTTTCTACAATGTAAGCCCCTTTTAGCTTGTAAAGTGATTAGTAAAATAATTTGTCCCAAACAAATGCATAAATACACAAAATATTTTGTATGTTTAAATAATACACTGATGTTTCCAAAAACTGTACTCTGTAACAGAGCACAAGCATGAAAAATCCTGCACACACGTGTGAAAGAAAGGTTAGCCAATTGTCTCAAAAGTATATACTGCAGTCTTGGATTTTAAATTTTTTTTTCTTTTTTGAAGAATCCATTCTGTGCCTATTTTACCCACATCAGAAGACACCTAAAAACGTTGCCAGTAGTGCTAGGAAGTCACCAACAAAACATACAGCACACTGCATATCAAGAAAGACTGTTCTTCAGCACAACACTGAGCTTAAATACCTTCCTCAGGAAGATAACAAAACTTAATTGTCCATCTGTGGAGAAGCAGCCTATCAATCCACTACAATTATTCTCTGATGTCAATACAATCACTCTGTCTTAAACCAATTTAGACATTAATTTATTTAAAAATATTCATGTTTTGCTATTTCTATTTGAATACATCTCACACCAAAAAAAGTGACATATCACAGCTCGGTCTTACACAAAAATGCCAGTGATAAGATTTGTGTCTGTTAAATATTTATTAGGGAACACAGAAAGCCACAGGCATCAAAATAAGGGACCATTTGTATATTTACTTTTCCAAGGCTATCATACAATGGTCTTCAAGCTGCTGAACATTTCCTACATGGATCGGTGTATTCTGAGTAGGTAGTGCTGCATTTAAACTTCATGCAGAGCACGCAGTTTCTTTCAATAGCTCCCAAGCCCACAACCTTATCCTAGAGACAATCAAAGACATGCTTAAGTGTTAATAAAGAAACCTGTGGAAAAACACTACTACTACATGAGGAATTTTCTGTAGAATGCACAACACTGTTGGGAAAACAGATCAAGTCATGAATGCTTTCTGCTCCTCCTAGCCACACAAAATTCCTCAGTTAATATAGCACATTTTGTTTCTAAACCAAAGTGCATCCAGATAGTGAAGTATGGCAGGGCTTCTTACCTTATTTCCTGAATGCTACTCTAAAAATTTATGAGAGACTTGAAAATAACTAAGAACTACATTACTACAATAAAACAGGAAACAATATTTCACTTTTGAATTTTCAGACATACATCATTATGCATTTAGGAATAACTGAAAACTACAATGGTAATTGCTGTCTCTCTCATATTAAGCCAGTAAACTACATTTTCAGTTTAAAAACTGTTAGTCTTTCTGATTCAGAGTTGGATCTTCCTCCATTACCTGCACTGAACTGTATCTTACTCCAGAAGTATACAATATACGGTGTCTGTATTTCCATCTGTTACTGCTAGAGTAGGCTATACTTCCACCATCCCAAAATGTAAACAACTTAACACATACATTCTTTAACAGGACACCAAAAATTAAACAAGGCTTCTTGATAAACCTTTCACTGTCAGAAAACATAACAAATACATATGAAAAAGAATACATGTTCTTTATCTTAAGATCAGAACTTACTGGGCAAAGCCCATGTAGCAGCAGACTTCCTTAATATTCCATGCATCATCAGAAAGGAAACGGAAAGAGTCCTTTGACTACATCTCTAGTGCAGGTTATGCTATAGATGTAACCAGATTAAGTTGCAAGAAGTTCAGTGGAGATGTATTGTATCACAGGAAGAGCAGAGAACTGGAAGTCAGGTTTTTCAAGTCATAACAAATAGGCTGTTGGTCTCCTGGTGCTTCACTTCCTAATCTGTAACCTGGACAGATACTTACCTGAGTTGGAGAACATGTGAAACACATTATCCAGAAAGCACTGAAGAGCCGGAAGTGCCCAAGTTAAAAAGTTTTACACCAAGAAACTTAAAAAAAAAAAAAAAAAAAGGCAAAAAAGCAGCCAGTTGTTCCTGCTGCTTCCTCTATTGTTGGAGTTATGCTAGAACAACAAAACTTGGCACCATATCAGGGAGTAGACTGGGATATAGAGCAAACAGATGTTTCACTCGGGAGAAAACTACATAATTGTACCAGGTTTGGCTAAGATAGAGTTAAATACCTTCCCAATAATGTATATGGGGCTATGTTTTGGATTTGTGCTGAAAACACTGTTGATAACACATGGGTGTTTTAGTTATTGCTCAGCAGTACTTACACAGCATCAAGGCCTTTCCTGCTTATTCTGCTGCTCCACCAGTGAGCAGGCTGGGGGTGCACAGGAAGCTGGGAGAGGGGCCAGCCGACCCCAACTGACCAAAGGGATATTCCATACTGTATCATGTCATGCTCAGCAAGAAAAGCTGGGGGAAGAAGGAGGAATGGGTGGACATTTGGAGTTACGGCGTTTGTCTTCCCAAGCCACCATTACACGTGATAGAGGCCTGCTTTCCTGGGGATGGCTGAACACCTGCCTGCCGATGGGAAGTAGTGAATGAATTCCTTGTTTTGCTTTGTTTGCACACGTGGCTTTTGCTTTACCTATTAAACTTCTTTATCTCAGCCAACAAGTTCTTTCACTTTTACGCCTTCCGATTCCCTCCCACATCCCACTGGGGGAGTAAGTGAGCGGCTGCGTGGTGCTGATCTGCCTACGAGGGTTAAACCATGACAATAATGGAAGATAATGGATCCTTAGAAAAGTTATTTTGCTGGATAAGCAATAAAGTTTATAATTTGTGTATTAAACTGAAGGAGGCCCCCTAAGCTACATGGCTGTGGATTTGCATTCATGTGTTACAGGAACATATATTCACTTATAATTGCTGAAAGCTTTGACTGCTAAATGCAACTTCATATCATCACAGTAACATAAATAATGAAACAGAGAGCAACTGCTGCCCACATTGGGCTTATTACTATTCCCTGCACTCACCCTACGTGCTCCCACCTCAAAAAGTCCAAATATATCCACTTCCTTCTATGAACATTCATATGCAACAGAATCAAGTAACACTACAACTCTTATTTAAAAGGAGAGGAACCCATTCAGAGCAGTACAGTAACACATTATGAGGCTCAACTCACTCACTTGGCATTGCTTTCCGCAGCTTCCTCCTTTGCTTCCATATCACTCTCACATTTTGTAGACTTGTTCTTTTCATCCATCCAGTCAGAGACATGTTTAAGGGCACATTCTACTGTTGATACCATGTTCTGGACAGCTTCAAGTTCCTCTGGAGATGGATAAATGGTTGAATGTTTCACCATTACATGGCGGTCATCATTAGCAAAAGATCGGATAGATCTCTGTTATGAAGTGGGAAACAGGGATGGGAAAAAAAGAACAAGGTTATTGGATTATCAATAGAAAGACATTGCCTAAATGGGAATCCTCCCCGACAGATATAGGAAAGTGTTTTATGACAACCATTGCTTATAATCATGCAGGAATGATTTCTTATCTTTATTTAAATAATTTTTAAAAAGAAAAAAGAAAGAAAACAAACACCAGTGCAAAAATCAGCATTAAGCTGATAAAACATGGAAGACCTTAGGTGGGTTATGTGGCACCTAATATCTGATGCCTAAATTCAACTCTTCTAGAATCCTTTTATTGGCTACTAAAATGAATAGGCACATGTGGAGCACAGTTCATGTTTACGTCTACCAGGCATATCTGCAGCAATATTTATGTTTATGTCTACTTTAGGATGAGACAAATTGTGCTTTAGAGGTGCATTTCCCCACCAGCCCACGTGTGACTACAGAAGTATAGATTGGTGTATCAGATTAGAGGCTAGAGATATCTAAAAATTAAGCAAGCTGAATTTCATCTTTTGTTTGGTAGGTTCATCATAAGTGGAAGTTGTGACACTGTATGCATTAGTCACAAATCAGAAAATGGGAGAACTTAGGTCTAGGACTAGACAAAACTTCATACACCCATATACAGCTATGGGGATACAAAATAGGGTCAAGACCTGTAGGATGCATTACTCTGTTTGCAATGGCTAGAAATGGAGTTTCTACATCTTGTCCTTTCATGACCTGCCCCAAACCCCAATCTTTTTCTCATTTTCATTTTTTTTCCTCACTTCCCCCTGCTCTCCTGCCCCCCTCCCTCCCCTTTTCTTTCAGAAGAGGGCATCATCTGGCTGGCTAAGTATAAGGTTAGAGTGCTGAAGCAGGGGACAAAAAAACCCACCCGAGTTTCATTCCCAATTTCATTAAGCATCTGACTTCCCTCATCCTTTGACTAGCTTGTTTATTCAGATTAAGCTTTCAAAGCCAGTGAGAAATCACTTTGGCCCTGATCTTGCCTGAGGAAGCTACATCTCATGGACATACAAGCTGTGAGCAATATCAATGAAAGAAAGAGGGGCTTCCCTACCCTAGAATACTTGCAGAATTCAGGAGTTCCTATATTTCAGCGATCTTTGTTGGCTTGTGTCAACCTTCACAACTGGATAGCTCAGAGCAAAAAGAAAAGCCAGGGTCCTTATCCCAAAAGGTAACCTCATTTCAAGGTAGGGAAATTTAGAACACAAGTATCCCAGGGTGACAGCAGACTGGGTAAAGCATGGGGAAAGGAGAGCAGACAAGGAGAACATGGAGAAGATACCTATTTTGTAAAAGGCATTGATACTCTCCAAACACAACTTTGCATATTCTCCAAGTGCTGAATGCAGTCACCTCTCCACTATTTATGCTAGAGACAATGGCAACATACCTTAGAACAAGGCAATTAAGTAGCCATTCCTTTGTGGTTTTGTTACTGCTGCAGATGAAGTCATAGGCAATACATATTGCTGCCAGACACTTAGCAAACTGCACAGGGATTTACAAAGGCATGAATGAAGATGAGGATAGAGATAAACTGGTAAGAAAAGACTGAAATAATTTCTTAAAAAAAAAAAAAAAAAAAATCGAAAGAACAGGAAGAGATTAGAGTGCTAATTAAAAGAGTTTGCAGTGAAACTCAGAGTCCTGAGCAGTATTGTTGAGGAAGGTAAACTTAAGCAGTTGGGTAACTTGTGCTAGGAAACTTATGGTTTGCCACACACTATCCAGATGAGACTTTTTTGATCTAAACAATGACCCAGACCAGCTGCAATCACAGCACAGACCTCTGGCAAGAGTAGCTCTAAATCTTGTTCTCTATAGACACATCAATCACTGATGAAAGCCTCCCAGAACTTGGAATCATCAGCCAAAAACCTCTGTTCCTCCTAGACATTAAATACCTTAATTAGGTTTCATTTTTACTCCTACGTCATGGGTTTCTAACAGTACACACTCTTAATGACAAAAAGGGGTTGAATCCTTCTTAAGGAACTGGTCATGATTTCCTGGCTTATTGCATTCACTACATCCCTTCCATTGAAGGTCAATGTGACATCATTCCTTTCCTAACTTTTGTGCTCCTCCTCAGAATTCGGGTAGTAAAAGAAACTCATCAGTTGGGGTCTGGTATTATCCCCAGTACTTTCATAGGTTGCAAAATGCTTCCAGGAGGTCCCTCTTGTGGCTTATCTGCAACATGTATACAGAAAGAAGCTGCAGTTCAGCAGTGAAAATTGACAAGCTGGATTTATTAACTCACCCCCACCATCTCTTATCTCATGAAATATCAATTAGGGAAAACAGTAAAACAGGAACAAGAAACTCCTAAATTAGAAGACACTTGTTTTCTTTCCTAATGAAGAGGGACTGACAAGATCAATTCTTCATTACAATTTAGGCCAAAAATAATAGCAAAATGGGACACTATTTAAAATACAATATATTGACAACTCTGCTTTCTCAAGTGTTCTTCCTCCCTTTGTGCTCGGTAATAGGTAAAAGTCTTGTCTTAGATTTTTTTTTTATATATATATAAACACACAGCCTATCAGCAGCAATGAGCTACACAAATGTTAATGGTATTTAAAATTTACTGCATTTATTCTCATTTCTGTTCTCTCAGTAATAACCTTAGAGGACTTTAAAATACATAAATATGCTTAAACTGGTCTCCACAGGTATTTTTCAGGAACTGGGTAGGTTTATTGCCTTCTTGCGAACACATCTTCAGAATTTTACCATCACAATACTTCATACTTGCACAGCTTTACAAATTTAACATCTCAGGCATTCCCAATTTGCAACCAATACCAGGTAGATTAAAAATGACTCCTTACTTAAAAACAAATATACACCAAATATATTTGACTACACACATTTCATCTACTCTATTAACAAAGCGTGCAGAGAACCACATCCAATCACACGCACACAAATATGAATAATCAACACTTGCTTTTCTGAGGAAGGAGGTGTAAGGGGAGTATCAGCATTTGGTTATGCAATCTGCAAGTTCAAGGTCACTCGTGCTGTTTGCTACAGCTTGCTAATGCCAGTTTTATTAGAAAACCTTACGAGCATCCCCTTCATTCATATTTAATAATTCATGTAATGCAGGCTCACAAGACAACTCTCTGGTTTTAAGAGGCTGACAATATATCAAGCCTCATTTGCTTTGCTCAAAGCATGCAGTACCATCTCTAATTTAGTGCAAGGTCAGAAAATCCCCTTACTCTGGTTTTATCAGGCCCCATGCAAGACTGTCAGCAGAGAATATTTTTAATGCAACCCTATGAAAGGTGACAAATACCTACCATGGTTTGTTAGTGTTTCAGCTCTCTCTCCCTCCCTTTCTCCTTTTCCCTCCTCCTTGGTGTCTTTGCTAAGCACTGTTTTGCCTGACAGAACCTCTTCATAAGCCTCTCAGTCCCTTGACAGCTCAAGAGTTCATACAGCCAAGATGCTCTGGGAATCACTTTCTGCAATTCACCTGCAAAAGAGAGAAACAACTTGAAACCAGAAGAAACAGCATGTTAATTCCAATAAGTGTTCAATGCAGCACATTAAGTCAAACCACTGATTAAAGCAAGCAAGCTTCAAGATAGGGAGGCTGTCACTGAACCATTTATTCCTGAACAAGCAGATGTCACTGTGGAAAGCAACTCTTTGTAATGTGCCCACACATATGTAATGACTTTCCCATGCCAGTTAGAGCTTATCTCAGTGTGGTTTGTCAGCCACCTGGCAATCTAAGTTTCTGATATGAGTAAGATGGGAAATCCAATGTCTTAAATATGCTCTATATGAAACCAGCTCAAGAAGTCTCTATTTTTGTCGCATGCACATTAGGAATCAAACACGCTATATTTAATTATCAAAAAGTAATTATCTGTTGAAATCCCCAGTGCAGCCCTCAACCTGGAATGTGTCAGATGCTGTGCAACAAGAACTAAGACTTCAGGTGGCAATAACTCTAAGTTGTTATTTAAAGAGAGACGAGCGCATTATACCAAACTGAAGACGTAAGACTTGTGAGAATGTTCAGCTGACATCATCCACACCGCCTTTTCTGCCCTTGCACTGCATTTCACAGCACACAACATTTAAAAGATCCTGCAAGAGCAGCCCTCTTGTACTAAACTAGGAAACAAACACCAGCACTGGCAGCATAAGGAACTGCAAATGAATGCTCTGCAAGACAAGAGAAGAGCAGAATAACAGAGCAGGTAACATGAGAGAGAGGAAAGCATAAGCTCATTGCATAGCAAGACACTCTAGTCCTTGCAGAAAATTCCTGTTTTCCTTTCACCACACATATTGTTGCATCAGCTTTTCAGCAACGTTTTGAAGCAATTGAAAACCCAGTCAGTAAATTTCTGCAGACTGACACACACACTCAAATGTTTTCCTTTTCTCCTATATGCCAATCCTCCTTCTCCAGCAATATGTTGCACATTGTCTGTCAGAGAATCCTGACATTGTTAGAGATTAAAAGCATGTTTGGCAACAGCAGAGGGATAGGCGAGATTACTTGAAAGCTGAGTAGATGCTTAAACCTCAGGGGTGTGACAGGGAATAATTAAAATGTTGCATCCCATAGAGATTTGAAAATGCCAGGGGAAACACGACAACAAATCCTGCTTTACTATTTTCCTAGTTAAGAAGAAATGAAGCACGTTTACAGAACCAATAGCTTTGGCAGCAAGTGCCTAATAGTTTTTTGTTTGTATCTCACATCACTGAATTTAGGATGTAGAATTGGGTAAGACAAAAAGCAGCCAGACAAGAACACTGTGCAGGGGTCTGTCTGCTCCCGCAGCTAAAGACTGCCAAGGAATAAACCCCAAGAGAGTTAGATACAGTCATACTAAAAATACTTGGGAAAAGCAAGCTAATGAAAATCCTGAAGGACCTCACTTCTTATCACAAAGGCGATATACCATATCAAGGTATATTAACATTCTACCAAATTGCTCCCCAGAAGTGATCAAGGAAGGGGATGTTCTTTCACAGGACCAGATTCTTCTCTTCTGAGATCCTGAAAGCCAAGCAGAGGCAGCTGGGAGGAAAAATAAGCACGATTACTGCTTTGGCAGTATTTATTCTATGAGCTAGTCATAAGCTCTTCCACGCTTAATGGCCTTTCACCATCTCCAGAAGTGACCAGACTCTTTACAAGGTCTTTTTGTTTTGCTTTTCTGTAATAATAATATGCTTTCGAGTCAGCAGATGGCAAGCTAGAGAGACTTTTATGAGACATGTTTCTAGATCATCTATCTACTTCAAATTAGTCCTCTCCTCAGACTAAATTCCAGCTATCTTCACATACTCTTCTTCCCTGTGACTCCTACATTTCACATTTTCAGTTTGCTATCTTCTCTGGTAACTGTAACTTGGCAATTTCAGGCAGAGAGAAGGGCACTGGAATGTGTTGCTGACTTCAGCATATGCCCAGTACAATGTCTCTAGACTCCAAGCAACTCTACAGCCTGGCCTCCCTCCGAAGACTACTGCAAGCTGTTGCTTATCAGCTTGTACCATGTATTGAAAGCAGATGGACAAAGATAGCTGGCTGAGCAAATTCTGGTGCTTCAGTAAATTGCTGAGCAGACTGTTGGCTAGAGGGTAAGTCTGCAAACTACCTCACAAGCTCTGGAAACAGACATACCTCAGTATTCTGGATGTGCTGAATGCTTTTCAATGTTCTTTGAAAATCTGAAACAGACTGAAAATAAATGTTTCACAGCTATGATGGGAGTTAATCTTCTACTGCACAGATGAAGCAAAACCACCAATACCTCTCAATACTCTGCCTTAAGCAGGTAGTAACCATCTTGTTTTCAAGACAGGTGCAAGTTTCAGTGACAAGTAAAAGTTGTTGGATGAATGTATTTACGAGTTGGATTCTACCTGCCCTTTTTCTCAGCAGTGAATGACTGAGGTCAGGGCATATACAGCTAAATTACGAAAGGATCTTTATTATAAAACTCAGAGCTGGGGGAAAAAAATAATCCTGAAAGTTGAGTTGAAGCTGATGTAAAATGTCTTTCAATAACATCCTAAGAATGTTTCACAGTAATGCGCACAGGAGTGAAAACCTAATATAGTTCAGACTTTGAGAGAAAATTTTCAACAAAAGCACTAAACAGGAGGGAGTTTACTATAAAAATGCAGGCACAATACACAGAACAAAGTACATTTGACAGCATGCAGAATTAAATTAAGGAAAACTAAAATCAAATCTGCTCCAACCATATGGACTAAGGCAGCAGAACATAGCTCAGTACCAAACACATCAGAAAGCATTATGTGAAGTGAGCAGCAATTCCATAAATCCAACAGTCTCATTTTACTAGCAGGCTATAGCAGGATATTTGTCCCTGCATCCTCAGGGAAGTAACAGCTGATGCCCAGACTAAAAAGCAGCAATATTAAAATGCATGGTTGTCTTACCCAGGGGCTGCCACCCACACTTGCAAGAAAAATTTTAGGAAAAGCTACTAGCACTACCAAGACCTTCGTGACCTTGAGAAAGTCACTTTACCTCTGCATCATGTGGCCCTAAAGTGTAAAACGAGTAAATACTTGCTGTCTCCAAACCAGGTCACAGGGGAGCTGAGTAGAGTCTGCAGTGTGGTTTAAAGTCACTGGGGATTTGACACATTAGAAATGTTATTAAAACACCATGACAGTCTAACAATGTTTCCATTAAACATCCCATCCTTCACAGAGGAAGTTTATGCTTTGGCACAAGATAAACAATGAAAAGAATTTCAGATGAGGCCTTTGTAGTAGGATATATTCCTGCATCTGGCAGTTGTGTTCCCAAGAGACAGACATTTAAACAGCCAGAAGTAATGAATATGCTTAGCTACCTTTGAGTGCTTGTGAACAGAAAAGTGAAAAAGCAGGAGAAACAGGTACTTAGGCTCCACGGGGACTGAAATGCAACATCAGAATCAGGGAGCTATAAGCCTCTAGAAAGGAAGCATGAACTACATTTGGCATCCTGATATCCCCTCACAGCACTAAGTGGTACCTTGCATGGAAGTGTTACCAGCGCAATACAGAAGAGGAAACCAGGGCCACTGGACTCCAGTCCTCCAAACCCCCACTTCAGTGAGCTGCTGTTTAGGCACCTGGCCAGGCCAAGCAGAATACCATGAAAATTGGTTTTAAATGCTATATCAAGAAGGCACATGCCAAAAATATTCAGCTGAAGCATTAAAAACACCCTCCACCCTCCCAATCCACCCTTATACCAGTATCTGCCCATGAGAACTACAGTTTACAGAGCACACTACCCTAAAATCACTCAAAGTTTGTTAACAGAGCAGCAAGGACAACTAAGGTTGCTAATAACAAACCAGTGAGTATCTAACACAGCCTGAGGTGTATCAGACACAGTAATAGAAAAGAACTGGAATTTATATCCTTTTTTGTCACCCTTAAAAGTCAGAATAAGAGGCTTACAACTTTAAATTGGAAGTTAAAATAAACTTCTGCTTTGCATTCGGGAGACAGGTAATTTTTCATGACACCATACAAAGTGCTGCTGAAAATATGTTGTGTTTTTCTGCAGTATAATTTTATTGCTGGCCTTCTGCCAAGAGCCTTTCTGGCAGCATCTCCCACAGTTGGAAACTGTGTATCTGGGTCAGAAAAGACAAGCGCTTTTCAGAACAGCTCAATACATTTGGCAGAGATGCTGATATTGTAATTGAACTCTTTCAGCAACTCTTTTTATGATGTACCCAGACACCAAACAAAACACGATCTGCAATGTTGATTAATGTCAAAATAACTGACAGAGAAATATCAAAATAGTTTTCCCTCATGTTAAAAGTATCAACAAACTGAGGGGAACAGATAAGAAATACAATTCACGAGGATTCAGTGAGGAGCATGGGGCAGAGAAATCTGCAATGTATGACTGACCTTCTACTTATGCAGATATTTACTATTTTAAATCCAAACTCCCTGTACGCTGCACAGAATTGGTTTCTTCATTTTTCACCACCATACGAAGAGAAATCCTTGCCACTCACAATCATATAAGCATTCTGTAAAGAAGTGCAATTGTAACACTAGGATACATATTTAATAAGACTCAGGCTGCTTCCAACAATATGCTCAGCATTCAACTTCACCTGGAGAGTGTATATTCATAGGAGTTTTATTATTTTCCAAGTAATGCAATTCCTGGCAAAGTTGCATCTGGGTTAGCCTTTAGAAGACCAGAATTTTCCAGCCAAATGATTAATTACAAAGCAACACTACAGTTAAAAGCTGGAAAGGTACTTCCTCTGGCGAATTCTTACAATTCATACAACAAATACTTGAGGCTAGTATTACTCCTGCCTGTTTAGTTCTCACAACATTTTGACAAAAGGCTCCTGTGCTCAGAAATCTCTTAGGAGTAGCCTCTGTCAGGTAGCCCCAACACTCAGCTTTAACAAGTACCACAGAGAGGGTAGGCACATACTTGATAAACAGATCTGGAATCATGGCATCTGTGATCAGCAGAATGGAGGACTCAAAGTCCTCTTCAAGGGCCTAGAGCTCTGACACTGCTCACAGTGCAAGGAAAGCAGCTGCCCACTTGTCAACATGGAGGAAGCTACTGGAAGAGCTCCTAGAGAGAATTCAGCTGTGCCAAGGAGGACAAGCATGGACAGAGAACTTGGAGACCCTTGGTTCAAAGATGCAACAAAGCACTTGCAACTGAAAATGGGTGAACACATGGATTCCCCTCCAGATTGTAGAGCAAGGAATGAAAAAACAGCTAAAATAAATCACACTGGTAAAGTAATTAAAGTAGTTGAAGAATTAGAGCCAAACAATCAGTTGATCTAGATTAATGTATGAAGGTAAAAAGAAACAAGGATATGCAGAGTATAGCTCATATTTTTAGCTCTTGGAAAGAGGGTGAAGAAAAGATGGTCTAAGGGGAAATCATCACTAGTTTAACAGGAAGGTTAAAAAAGGAACACAGAGGCACAGTGTAAGCATACATACAAGTAAGCAATCATTTGAAGAAGAAAATGCTGTATTTTATATAGACCCACACCATCCAACCTCAGAAAGAAATACACATTAGTAGAAGTAACTGTAGATATCAAATTATAATGTATAAAAAAGAAAAATAGTTTTGGAAGGAATATAAATCCTTGTCCTTTAGGATTTAAGCTACTATTCACTACCGAGGACAGGAGGATACACCACCAAACTCACCAAGCGGTCTTCAGAGCAGCACACCAGTTGTAGTCGTCAAGGTATTTTTTACATATATATCTCTCTCCAGACTTCTATATGGCCTCATGTTCCCTGGCATCTGCACAATAACCACACACCAGTCACAGCTAGTGCTGCAAAGGGTCTCTAATGAAATAATTTTGAAAATGCCTTCATCTCTTGGTATGGATGTCAAGATGCAAGACAGTAGAGACAGACCCAAGTGCAAAAAAAAAATTAAAAACTGGCTGTTGACACTTAAATAACAAATAGACACATGAACATTAATAGTTTAATGTATTTCCTGCTCAACCAGTCAGAAACATCCAAAACTGAACTGCCTGTAAAACTGAGCACTACAGAAAACAAAACATCTTACAGGGAGCACTTCTTGGCAGGTGTCTTAAAATAAATAAATAAATAAATAAAATAATCACAGATTAGATAGTACATAAATCATTAATAGCAAAGTATTCATTTGAGACAAGGCAGAAACCACAACTGGATTCTCAATGTCTGTGAAATGTTAAACTGATTTCTGACTTCTAACATCCTAACATAGGCATTCCTGCTCTTCTGGCTAAACTGGACAATGGAAACCTGATGCTACTTTGCAGTACACACCTGTTTGTGAAGCAGTCGTAATTTGACATCTACACTCAAAATCTCAATATCATCTGAAACTCCTAACACAGACTACATTCATTTACAGTTGAAGAATTAACTAAATTAATAAAAAGGATTACATTACACTGAAATGACACTCACCATCTGCAATGTCATTTTTCCAGAGACAGAGCTGGTTTAAGCCAAATTCTGGATCTATGCCTGACGTTACATCATATTCTCCAAAAGAGAATCACAGTTCTACCTCCTCAACCACACAGTGCAGTTTAGTGCCACACTGGGCTTCTCACAACCCAAGCCTTGTCCTGCATTCGCATCCCAACACTAAAGCTTTATAGACCTTCAAACTCCTAGACACTTTGCATGTCTGTATCATTTGTGTCCACTTCCTCACATGCAAGGCTTTCTTTGCTCCAGAACCATAGGGAAGCAGCCATAATGTTGAAGAAATTAAGAACAGGGACATTCCTTCCCTAGCACCCTTCAGCTTAACTGAAATAGCTGCAGTGCCCCAGTTTCTTTCCTGCTATGATTCATATCCCATAGACTGCAGGTTGACCTAAGCTGCAGCCTACCAACTAACTACATTTGACACACACAACCAGGATGGGGAAAAGGCCGGCAAGATGCCACTCTTCCACCAAGAAGAATATGACTTCTACAGAACCGTGAGGCCAAAGGCATACACATGGAAAAGGCTGGAAATCATGGCATTCCCTCCCTATGTTGGTAATAAATAAAGGGGGGGGGGGGAGACTGAAGAACAAACTGTCCTACAGTAAAACTAGATCTACTTGTATTGGTGGTTTGCACTTTTCATCAATTCCATGAGGCAACAGCAAAACATGTCTGACATGTTTGCTTTATTAGCTGTTCCCTGTTCTGCATCTCAAGCTAATACATATCTTGGCAATTAGTAAGATGAAAGAGAAAAGCAACATGGATCCTAAACCTCTGTGTTGTAAATAAAACAAATTTAGCAATTCTTTCTTACAAGTAATACAATGTAAATACTATATTAGAGATTCACATTTTTTCTAATGTTTACATAAAGTTTCAATTTCAAAGTATAAGAAGTTTTTAAGAATAAATGCTATTCTTCTGACTAAAATTTCAGCAACCTTAATGGTTTCACCTTAATGGTGAAATTTAAGCAACAGTTTCTCCCCTAGAATTTCTTCCCCCATGTCAGTATGTAAAGAAGTTGGCATTTTCAGTATTGCAAATCCACACTGGCTACTGTGCAGATCTGCCTTTCAGCCAGTTTAAACATTCATGAGTCTCCACTTAAATGCATTTTCTAGTATGTCAGTCTTGCTGCTTCAGTGACTTTTTTTTTTTTAATTAAAGAGAGAAGATTTAAAAGGATTTGGAAGAGACAACCTCTAGACTCTGCAAGTATTGTGCAAAGAGCTCTCGTGCTCTCAGCCAATACACACCCTCCATGAGACTTTTACCATGTTTTAGTTCTACTATGACTACTGAACAAGTTGAAGTTAATTTTTTACTTCCTGTCCAGTTGGCTATTTTGTCGAAGAACATCTTGTCAAAGGTTCTAGGTTACTAAAAGCTTCTTTAAGGGTTTTTTCTTGCCATCTCTCATCTATCCAACCCTGTTATTTTCAGTTTGTTTCTCTCTTATTCTCCCGTGTCCTAGATTATTATTTCCAGGGAAGTCTGAAGCTCAACATCACAACATGGAATGCCACAGAAGCATCTGAAACAAAAACCTGTAACAATGATCTTGGGCTGTTTTGGAAACCAAAGCCTCCTCTCTTGAAATGTTCTTCCTTCACAATGCTGCAGATATGACCCGTACAGTCTCACTAGCCCAGAGGAGCAGAATCCTGTCTGTTGGCTGCTGCATCACTCAGGTCTTCGGTCCCAACTGCAAGGGCTCACTGCAGCCCTCAGCAGGCACAGCACCCTCAGCTACAACAAAACAGAACCTGCAATTTAATTAATGAATTTCTTCCACATGACTGACTTGAAATTTATTTTATAAGTCATTCACATAAAGAGGGTAAAGGGGGATTTTTAGTAGAATTGTTTCTAAAAAGCACACGTTCCAAAAAAACAGTATTCAACACCAATGAATCAGTGTTAGTAATGGAAACATTCAGAGTGAGAAGAATGGTAGAAATACTATTTGCCAGGCAGAAGCTATCAAATATGATTCAGAATATAGTACAAGAACCCCTACAACAGAAAGCAATGGGGATATCTCTCTAGGGAAGAGTACCCTGGCTGCCATCGATTTTCAGCTTCAGAATGCAATTATTTACTTCAACTGCACCATAATGTTACCAAAAGATTTGAATTAGTTTATTTAGGCATGAAAGCTAGCAACAATATCCATAAAGAAAGTAAAAAACACCACCACACCAATGCATTAGATGGCAGAGAAAGAACTGTTGGTCTGATATTAGTGACTTAAGTCCACTGTTTATGCCTTGCACAAGATTTTGTAGTAGGAAGTCCTAGCTTGGCTAAGAGGAAGAAGAAGAGCCACAAACATGTTTAGAGATTTACAAAAACTAATATAAATAAAAATCCTATTTCCCTGGAAAACCGTAAGAGTCTAAAAATATTTTAAACTGGCTGAATCCAGCATCTTCTTGCCGTAGCAGATCTACGCTGCACGCATGTGCTGTCAGATCTGCCAACTTAAGTTGCAAATCTCATCTATTATTCTTCTCTCCAGTTAGCACAGCACAGCTATGTAAAAGGAGAAAAAAAAAAAAGATAACTTTAGCAGGGACCATCAGTGGTGGCAATACTCAGTTTGAAGACCACAAGCCAGGCTGCAAAATTAATTTCTCAGTGTAAGTTATATCTGTCAGTCCCATCCTTAGTAATGAATTCCACAGCCTTTTTTGTTTGCTTATTTTCAATATGATGTTGAAATTAAGAAAGTTAGCAAAATTATGTTTAGATATCTGTAGCACTATATTCTTCAATGTCTTCAGAGAACACACTGTGTAAGTAATAGATCTTGAGAAGTTACATTCAATTTTTTTTAATCTTTTGAATTTCAAAATTTTAGTTGGGGGGGGGGGGAAGAAGCTATCATTATAAATCTACCAATCCCACCTGGATGTCATTTTTAAGAACATGGACACAACTTCACTGGTTTGCTCTCCTTTCTTTAAATTTCATATAAGACTATGAATTAGTTTAATCTCTCTTCATAGATAGTGATGTCATCTCTAGCGTGCTACTGTACTCATAACAGCATGAAAGACATTTTTAGTTCATTTGTTAATAGAAGGCTTCCGCAGTCTTTGCCATTCACGACGAAGTAATCAACATCATGCCTTGTTCTCCCTGTCAACATTAAGCAACACACCTCTGAACAGCAAAATATAAGTCTATGATCAACATCAGTGTCTTGGAGGCAACATGCCTGCCGCAAGCCACAGGAACCCGGTTTTTAGTGCGTTTGTGGAGGTTAACATGACATCCAGGTTAGGAAACAGAAGTGCGTGATGGCAAGCTGCTGCAGCTTCAGTGTAGAAGAGGGTGCATACCCGTTTTTCTCCTAGGGAAGCAAACAGACAGTGCAATCAATAGCAGCATCCAAAATGCTCTCAGCTTTGCAGGGAGATCGATTTACAACAACAAAACTCTCACTTTCTCCCAAAAGCTCCTTCATACACTATAGTTGCTAAAAGTAACACTTGAAATTACTATCAGGGGAAAGCCTAGAGAAAAACAATCTAAGTTAGTTTATTTTGGGTCATTAACTGCATTTTCTGTCTAGCCACTTCAGTTCCCCCGGTAACAGGAAACCCGCTCTTCCTAAAAGCAACATTGATGGGATTTATTTTATTTTATTTTTCAAAGGAAGGTGCATTTGGAAAGCCACAACCTGTCAGGGTAGGAAAGTGCACAGTTCGAGATGCAGAGGGCAGGATCAAAACCAGAATTAAAAGGCAGCTACTATACAATTGACGGTATTCTCCTAAACTGGGCAATAGGATATAAAACCTTTCATCCCTCAGTGATAAGTTATGAGGAAGCTAGATTAGAGTCTTAATGTTTTTATTGCCTGCTTAGCCACCTATGTAAATCTGTGTCCATGTCACACCACCATCATCATTAAGGATACCACAGCAAGGAAAACAAGAACCAAAGGGACATGAACATTGAACTCTGCTCTTGTCAGGACAAAAAACCTGCTTGATTTTCAGAGTCTAAAACTATACTTTTTTTAGTGGTAAAAGAATGTCAGATTATAATGCTGCCAGTCTAGCTTATTCCACAGGTCAAACAAAATTCAACCCTAAAAACTGAAACTTCTGTGTTGAGAAAAATCCTTTAAAAAAAAAAAAAAAGCAGTACATAGATGTGTTGCTGTGTGCACTGAAAGAGCACTTGCTTCTGCTGTTTTACAAGTTCTTCTATTCACTTTGCATGGCTCCTCTATTGTGGAAACAAAAGTCTCTGTATTGGGCCTTCTCAGTGATATTTGGAAACTCTACACTTACTGCAACAGACCATTCAGAGGCCAGCAAGAACCATTTTTTAAAAGTTAGTTCACGGTTAATTAACTGCAGAAATACAGTAAAGAAAACAATAACAAGGTGAAATAACATTCTTCCAAAAGCTTTTTGCTTGTTTTGAGAGAAACAAAAAAGGAAGTAATTAAACCTAGCTAACACTTTTTCACTTAGCATTTTGCTCTAAAGCATTTAGAACTCTCACACTGCAGGACCAGGAAAAAAAAAAATGCCAGAACCCCCAGTGCAGAACTCTCAACACAAGAAAAGGTTGTCCCTGAAATTCAGTGGACAAATACTACCAGACAGTTTCATGCTTTACCGAGACAAAATCCGCAAGTTAAATTTAGAATGATGATTTCTGCAGGCACTCAGATGATTCTGTTCTAAATCTTCTAGAAATTGCAAATTAGAACTTGGCAGACTTTAAACTGACCCAGCATGTGTCTTCTGTAATCCAAGTCATTCTGTCCTATTACTCTGCAAAACTGTTAGGAAAAAAAAATCATGCCTTTCAACACATGGTTTCAGACAAGTGACAGAGACATTCCATTTATCTCTGTGCTAAGAACAAAACCTAAGTAGTGTTTTCTCCTCTTGGAATATCGCCATGAAAATTAAACGCTAATAGAGGAATCAAAGTTATCTCCACTGGAGAATAAGCATAGTTTGCTGAATAATACACTTACATAACTGTATTAATTCAGAGTGCTTGTGGTAATTTTTTTTCCATTTACCATGGGGAGAATATATCATGTTTCTGGACTCTGATCTCATTTTAAATACTGCAACTAGATATTCAGCAAAGTATGCAGGTGTCACCAAGCTGTTCTGTGGAAGCAACTGGCAAGTTCACTAGCATTGTCTCTACAGCCACTCAAGAGATTAAGGTTTTTTGCAACACCATGAACAATAAATTGAATGAAACAGCTCAGAGGTTACAAACCAAAGCAATCTGGGAAACTACTTCTCCATCTACTGATAAACAGACAGTACTATCCAACATTGCATTGCTAACCTGTGGGAGATAGCAATCTTCAGGTTTGACTTAACAGCAGAGACTAAAAAACATTACTCAGTCTCTTCCATTTTGATTGCAGTATCAAGCTTCAACATGCTTTTATTAGCAAAAAAAATCAGACCTTAGCTACACACACAGGGATTTCACAACACTTCATAAGCTTTACTTCTCCAATTGCTGTAATAAGTGTAAATGTTATGCTGTTTGCATTTAGAAGAGACTCCACTGTCTGATGACTTAAGTAGCTTGCCCAATGCCATAGTAAATCAGTTGTAGGACTTAGAAAAGTAGTTTTCCATTTACTATACACATCAAGCATGGAGCACACTCTCTCCCCCGCTTTCTAGCTTTCCACCTTTACTTTGGCTTCTTTAGTTGAATTTGAACACACACTGCATTGCTAGCTGCTTTTGCTATTCAATCTCTCCCTCGTAGGGCCACAACCATACTTCTTCATAGGTCAGCCTGGCAAACTCTCATATTAAATGCTTGACAACAATTACCTGTAGATTCATGAGATTCAAACTAGCAATTCAATATCTGAAAATAGCGTGATTAAACTCAGGAATCTAACTCAGAATGTGTCCTATTTTCAGGCATCAAATTTTTTGAGCACTCCACTCTTTTGAAAGTTAAACTGACACGGACTCAGGAACCTAACATGTCTTTTTCAAAAGAGGACAATGGAGCAGGACACACACAGTCTGTTCTCAGGAACAACAGGAGCCAGAAATATAAGAACGTTTCAGGACACTAGCAAGGTATCTGAGCCATTATGCAAGATAAGGGGAAGCTTTGCAGCCCCACTCTACAAAGCAGCCCACTCCTGAGCATCAAGCATCTCACTCTGGACACCAAATTCTAGCATATTGTTTGGTTTTGAAGGAAAAAATAAACCAAAGGCAGTTGTCTTTGCCACTTGGCATTTCTAAAGCTCTATGCAGCATAGGAGCAGGCTACGGAGGATAAGAGTTCATTCTTCTCTCTCTCTCAAAAAACCAAATGAACAACAACAAAAAATCAACCAATCAAAAAAAAAACCCCACCCAGCCTTCACACTAAATATTAGGTAGCCACCTAAAACACCCCAAAACAAACAAAAAGGATGGAGGGTCTGACAGCATCTCTCTTACAAATCAGAAGAGAAATTGGCAACTCCTGGATGACCAGGAGCGGATATGTCATCACTTCCCCTGCTTGTACCCAAATCGCACACTTCAAACAGTATCTCTTCAACCTTCTCCACACTAAGTTCCAGCCATCTAGTAGCAGTTTATAATTTCTGTGAGTTCATTCAGGATGGCTACTTTGATCCTACATTTGTTAACAAGGAGACTACAGAGTGCGTACTTCAATATGATGATCCCTACAACAAGCCCAACTCTACCAAAAGGCCACTTTTCATCCCTATTGATACTCCTTTTGCCCCCTTCTAACCCCATCTTCTCTTAGGCTCCTAAGGAAGAAACAAAAGAAAAGCAAATGCACACATGTAACAAACATGTACTGCTTCCCTTGGGCTTCATGCACTCTGGATATTTGCATCTCCAGGCAAGCAATTTTGTCTCCTGTACAGCAAACAGAGAGGTCTAAAAGCTACCAGCTTTTCTCCTTCCCCCCATACTAGTCTTAACAGCTACCCTGTTTAATTGCTTCTGTGCTGGAATATCTGCAAGCTGTTCTTGTGCTGCCAGCGCTCAACTGCTACAGAGAGACTGGCAAGAGGAAACCCAGTTTTGCGCTACTGCAGACTGGAAGCACTGCAATGTGGAAGAACAGCAGAGAAGGCCCTATCAACCAACCCTGCCTGAGTTCCGCCTGCTCTCCCCCTTCCCTCCAACATCCCCATTCTTTACATATCAGGAAGAGAACAGCAAGTTTTTGCTACCTCATGACAAACTTAAAAGGTATTTTTCTTTCTCAACAAGTGCAGCCAAAACCCATTTTTCAATCTTTTCCACACTAACAACCTTCTCTCTACACGCTTCTATGAATGACCACTACAGACTCCTTTTACAGTATATAGACTGTCAAATTTTCTGATCTGTTCCAACATTCTGAAATATGAAGAAAACTTAAGACTGCATTTTGTACATGTATATTATTGAACTACTATCCAATCTATCAACATAAATTCTACAAATGCACACAAAGTCTTTTCAATAGATACTTCAAACTTTGTTAGAATAGAATATTTTCAGTTGGAAAGGACCTACAACTATCATCTAGTTCAAGTGCAACACAAGATGAGCACAAATAATGGAAACGGAGCAAGGAAAAGGAAAGAGAGGGGAAGCACAGCAAATCCCTGTACTCCTTAGCTCTCAGCCAAAATTCAATCTTCTATGTACCGTGCATGAGACTTGCTACTGTACTGTGTGATGAGGGTAAAGAGAACTCATTGAGACAAGGTGCACCTGCTAAAACTGGCAGTAAAAACAGTTGACTACTGCAAATTAGTAGTCCCCAGTGCAAACAGAAAGCAAGTCTTTGTTCTTCTGGCACAACAGAACTCCTTTACTGCGAGTACCACATACAGATCAAACATTTACAAGCAAAAGAAAAGAAGCTATCCAAAGGATTTATATTAAAATAAAGATTACAGATCGCAGGGTGAAAGAAAACAATAAACATACCACTGAGTCCCATGCCTAGACAAGCTCTCCTCGAGCAGTTCTTTCTCTGAAGAACTGCAAAGAGACAGCCTGAGCCAACAGTTCCTACAGCAACTGCAGACGCACGAGTACAAGATATTCAAACCCTGCAGTAACCACAGAAGCATCAGTAAATGGATACTCCAAATACTGAAGGAACATTTGACAGTTTCACCTGGACTCTCTCTACCTCATTGGGTAATTCACTGATCCCAATCAGCTTAGCTCAACTCTGTATTTGCCTGTTTCTCTGCAAACTCTTCCGAATACTCTTTTCCTTAATATTTTTTCAGTACACTTTTTCCTCTCCAAAATTTCATGGAACTAAACATAGCCATCAGATAAAGTTTTGTAGACATGGTGCTGGAAGGGTGACCAACATCATCCTGTAAGGGAGAGACCAACTGCATCATTGTATGGTGCTGCTGCAACTTCTCACTGAGGGTGGAATGCTGTTATGACAATGACACTATGCTTATGTTGCATTACTAAAAGCACACTTGGAAGCATCTCAAAGGGAACCAAAACAGAGGTAAGTTAGTACCCAACTAAACAGAAAAAGCAGATCCATTTGTAACACGCAGTTATTTTAACACTAATGCAGAATCCATATTAAGGACCACAAAATATTGCCTCTATGCACTTGGTAAGTTTTTCAGCTAAGAACTGTAACTGACTGAAGAATGTTTAGGGCAGGCCGTATCTCATTTCCCTTTTAAGAATCTGCTTTAATAAGTCACAGTGCCTCAACAGTTGCAGCTTTATCAGTAGTTCCATACAAGTGCTCTTTGCAAGAGTTTTTTCTTAACTCTGCAGTCTTATTTTGTTTCACACAAACTTGGCATGAAGCTCAGGCTCCTGACCCATAGCAAGAAGTTAAGCAACATTGCTCATTTGTTTTTAAAAAGGTCAGGAAGTCTCCAGTTTCAGGTTCTTCAGTGTTCGGGGTGGAAGGGAGCAATATATACAGTCACAATTGAGGAACATTCAGTATTCAACCCCTGTCTGCAAAGAACAGAGGTTAATCAGAGAACTGTCAAAGATGTACTTTGTAAACTACTCTTACTATTAGTTTATTACATGAGGCCACATCCACAAAAACAGATTTTTGGTCAAGTTCACTACTTATATAATGCTGATTCCCAGCTACCTGCTTTAAACAATATCCTTTATCTCACAGGCTAACAAAAGGAAAATGACTGAATTCCCCCAGAAGATAAAGCAGACTGTATGGAAATAGTCAACCTGCAAAAGACAATCTTATTTCTACACTAATGTTAGTAGAGAAGAAACATAAAGATGAAAATATTTTGGGTTTATTTTTGTGCCTTTTATCATGATTGATTCAAATAGTACCATCACTATTTAGATGGTGATGGTTTTTTTCCTAAAATGTGAAGTACTATGAAATCTAAAGTGGAAAAGTATCTTCTAAGTTGTTAAAGCATAAGCATGCAAAAAAGACTTCTGGATCAAATTTATTCCTTAGCAGGCTCATTTTGAAGGAATAGAGAGTACAGTTCCAGCCAACCATCTTCTAATACAAAGCAATATAAAAAAAATATTTATTTAGCAACTACGAACAGTGTCAGGTTTTACATAATTTACTAAGACTGAAAATTCAACCAAATTTTTTAAATTGTCAAAAATACCCCAGTCACAGGAGGTTCTTGTTCGCCTCTAAGGTGGGAGTCATGATCCTTTTCTCTCACACAAATTTAGACAACTGTGTTCTCTCTTCAGCCTCCTGGCCATCTGTAGAGATGAGGAGGTGTGTACAGATGTGGGCTCAGAGCAGAACAAGCTACTTCTCTGAGCTCATATTTTTGGCAGTCACCAATTTCACCCTCACCCACCAGAACCAAAGAAGTTATCAGCTTTGTCTCCCCCCACCTTCCCAGTATTTGCCTTTCTTCCTGGCTTTTCTAGAACACTTGTCACCACATTTACCAGAGTACATTTATTACTGGTTTTAAAATAACAGTTTTTGTAACAGAGGGAAACATTTTGGGTCTTTATAGGGGAACTTCAGACACAAAGAAATGAAATTGTGCGGTAAATCAGTGGCAGAACCTGAAAGGGGGACAAATGCTCCCCTAATCAGTACTTCCAGTACAGCCACCAGACCTCCTCTGGATCACAATGTTGCTCTGTGTCTAGTATTGAAGAGTTTACTCATTGGGCTTTTTACCAGGTTCCAGTTTTAGAAGGAATGCTCACAATTATCCTGGGCTTGACTGTGATGCACACAATGTAACATCCCTGGTTACCATGCATAAGAAGCACTAAATTTCAAGCCCAGTGATACACTCTTTAAGGTCATCCAAATGGCATAGTTGATTACTTTAAAGAAGCAAATTAAGTCTCTATATGATTAAAGACTTGGACAGCATGACCGGGTAACCAAAGAAGCCCTAATCTATTTATTAAGTCCAATTACCTAGACATCAAATCAAGAGATCATGAAGCATTAGGACATTGAATAGCTCCTTACCAAACAGTTTTAGCTCTCTGAAAATACGATAATCACTAAGAACCTATGACATGGAAAAGGCATTCTTCAAAGGAGATGTGGAGAGAAATCAGTTCTTGGGCATTTAGGTTTTCCTATTATTCTGTTGAGCTAAACCAGCTATCAGAGTACAGGGAAAGAGATTAGGATTGGAAGAGGAGTAGAAATCCAAATGTTCTAAGTCCCTGTACCATATGCATTTACAAAATAATTCCAGCAGATATCAGAGATTACATCTGACGTCTCATTTCTCAATCTAGCAATGTCAAAAGTCTTTGTGAGGCAAATGAGATGAGCCCAAGCTCGTTCATTTTAGTTAAGAGTCCAGCCGCCAGCTCCAATAGGTTCTCAGGTAGGATTTCAGTCTAGTTTACTTAAGGGGGGGGGGGGGGGGGGGAATCTCCAGTTCTAGCTGCACTTACTGTTCAAGAAAGGAACTGCAGAAGCCAAGAACTGAGGCCATACACATTTTTCCTTCTCTTTGTTTCAGGGTGAGGAGTTACATAACTAACATTAATCTAAAGTACTGCTAATTAACAGAAGACCGCCCCCCCACCTAGGCACACCTTTCATGTCTCTATATAAAAAGGAAAAAAAAAAAAAATTAGCCAGTCAGGTTTCTAGAATCCACAGCCACAGTAAAGTACAATCCAACTGAAATTTCTCTTACTAATCTACTCTGAAGTGAGTCCAGGCTTGGCTCTGAGGGTAGCACAACTACCACAACGTATGATATTATGGGGCTAAACACTTCCCAGATTTTTATGGGTACCTTCCAATCCTCAATTTTCTCTACAAGCACTTTATAGTCTTCCACATAATCCTTTATGGATTCCTTGCAACCCCTTCCTTTCAACTATCTTACTTGGAGCTCCATGTTTCCTGCTTGTCCCATCATACCACAGCCCCCGGTTTTCCAGTGCCTGCGTGTATTCTCTGGTGCTTCACACCCTGAAGACACACGCTGTGCACCTACAGCTCCCCCTTCTATTCCAGAGTCTTTTCCATTAAAGCAAATATTAAAAAATTGTCACATTATACATACAGAAATCAAGCAAAGTAGATAAGGAAAGTAGAAAAGTACTAAGCGCATAGAGGGTCAGAGAGCAAACTACAGCACCCCATAACCAGAGAAAAAGAGCAATTTTCCATAGGCAACAAGCTGCCCCTTCAGCACAGAAGGATCAACAAATAGGAATAAATGACTAATTTTGGTTCTTGCGTTCATACTGGCAAACTGAAGCCTTCAGAACATCACACAGCTTCCTCACAGCATAGCTGGAAAAACCAGCCATGCAGGTTGTGCTGACTGCTACCACTCCCCACCGGCTCAGAGCTGCAGAAGCACTACAGCCACACTTAGGACCAGATAATTAATATCACATAAATAGCCGTTATTTAAATTCAACTCCAAAATTGATTAAATGTTAACACACGTTAGCCAGCACTTTCAGATCCACTGATAACACGTTATTTGTTTCTATGGTTAACAAAAACATCCGCAACCCAATCCCATTCATCTTATACACATAACCCCATTGGACCTTTTACAGTCATGCTACGTACTATAACAGAAACACACTACCAGCTTTACTCTTGACAGCTGACTCCCATAGGACAGAGAACTCAAATGCCTTTTTCTTTTTAATACAAACTGTAATTTGTTTTTTAAATGGACTGATTTGTACCATCTTAACTGCAGGTTTTCACCCAGTCTCCAGGTGATACGTTTAGTACAACTATTCAATGTCTTGCTAAGCAGGCTGTAACAAGACCATTTAAGTTAAACTTCTTTATTCAGGTATATACTAGCTAGCAATTTTAAGACCATCACATATTTCAACAATGGCAACTAAATTCAGCATGCAGAGTGCTGGCTTGTTTCCTTGCTGAGTTTTGCACATGCTTTTTAAAAAGCAAGTATGAGGACATTCAAGAGAGATACCATTTTTATGGAAAGGGTTAAATAGGCTTTTAGTAACAATGCTTTGGCTGCTACACCATAACAAAAAACAAAGTCACCCAATGCCCTACAACAAGTAATGAAATTTTTAATGCCTCTTCCAAGATTAACCATGACTTACCACAATCCACTGTTACAGGACCCACCCCATTTAAAATACAGAATAAAAAAAAGTATCAGTTTCACAATATCATTGGCACAGGATAAACCATTTTGTGGCAAAACCTCACTGGAGGAAATCTGCAGCATTGCATGCCCAAGATGACCCTGCTCCCAAGCCTCCTCAGCCTCTACAGTGACTGCCAAAGCTCATTTCTAGAAACATGCAACACTTGTTTCCAAACCAGCTTCAAAGAGCTTGTGCGTCTGGGCTTCACACACACCTGTAAGTCTGTTTATGCTTTTCCAGAAGGCAGGTACTGCCAGCTGAGAACTAGGATTAGGGGAAGATTTTGTTTAGGGTCATAATCAACTCAATCCAATAGCTTGGGAGAAACATTCCCACATGTAACGTTATACCTGTGTCTCAGAGAATACTAAAGACACTTTAGGGCCCAATACTTAAAACACTACGCTAACACTCAAATTTGCTGTATTACAAGTCAAACAAGAAATGTGTTTAGTGAAAGTGTCTCCCCTCCCAAGAATCAGATGAAACAGAAAAGTAAAGGCCTCTAAAATCAGCTTGCCCTTTTCTGCTCCTATCATGGGGCAATTTCTAAGAGGCAACAGCAGTTCCTCACCATTTAGTTCATTTACTGTCAAGCTAAATGCTAAGTTCTGCTTCAATCATTGTTTCACTTCTTCAGCACTAGCTACATCAAACTTTAAGGTCCAAAATCTGAACCAATTCTGTTTTCTAGGATTTCTTCAAGTTCCATGACAACTCATGATTACCAACTAGTAAGAGTATTCTTCCCAACCAGATATTCAAACATTTAATTTTCCAACAGTCAATTTAAAGTAAATGCACAAAAAGAATAAGAAGCAGCAAAATTTAATTTACTGTGATAGCCAGACACACCCCAATTTTATTTTATTTTTAAGTATGCAATTAAGAGTAATTTAATTCCCCTATGTAGACATTACATGAAAGAGAAACATTACTGTAAGAAGAGCTCAGTACTATTGGTACACAAACCTTACGACAGATAAATTAGAGCCTAGTAAAACAGCATATAATTTACATTTTGTTATGTCAATCACAAGTAGCATCTTGAGGCTCTTAAATAATATGCCAAACCACAACATAAGAGAGCTAATTTAAATCAACCCATGCGGCAAGATCACTTAAGTTTCCACAGTCCAAGAGATCCCCTAAAATGAGTTAGCAACTGGATTTCATAAGATTATTCCTCTTCAACATCCATTTACTCCTTTAATTTACCAGCATGTTACGAAAATATTTTACTACAAAGGAGTTATAAAGTTTTGCATAGTTACAGAAAAATCAATAAGTAAAACAAGTGCATGGGGTTTAATAATCCATGGCCTTTATTACTTGAGAAGCCAATCGGCAGATGTCTAGGTGGCCCAGTAACACAGTGGTCCCACTGAGCTGCATGGAAAATCCACACATTGGATTAGTCTCAAAGTTCTTGGTTTTAGCCAGTGGAGAAGGAAGGACAGAGCAGCCCAGTACCATGCTTTACATACCTTTCAGTAACAGCAGAACAAATGACATACCCTGAATTTTTTCTTATGCTTCTCCTGTAACCAGCACCTTGTCTACATTCCAATACAGCATAGGAAATTAACAGAAAGGTCAGTATATGTGTTGCAAAGCAAAAATATGAATACAAGGCAACAGACCAACATGGAGGAGAGTCCAAGAATTCTCTCAGTCCTCTTCTCTTCCATGACAGTTAGAGTGAGAGGACCAGAAACACAAGGTAACTTAGCTACAAAATAAAGTTAAAAAAATCCAAAGTGCAAGAAGTTTATGTTAACGCATTCATATCATTCATAAGAATTCCTATGCATGCTTTTTCTTAAAGGGACATGAATTAGGGTTTTCAAAAAAGTTAAATAGAAACACTATGCCTCTGCGAGTTGACATAGTGTGTGTGCCACTATCTATGTTTTCTGTCATCATTGCTCAGTGAAAGACTTGCACTTAAGAAAGAAAAACTACACAAGTGCCAAGAAATGCAGAAGTACAACTGAAAAAAAAATTGTCTCTAATCTTGTAGCTTGTATTAATTATCACTTTCAATGAAAAATATAAGCAAATATTTTCAGGTAGGGCAGTTTAGGCATCTGTTTCCTTACATATTAAGTACAAAGTTTCTATTTGTCAAATCATGCTGCAAGTACAACAAACATACTCAAAACTATGATTTCTACAGAAATGTTTGAGACTTGCATTTTTCTGCTATTTAAATCTGTAACTATTTTTCATGGTGCTCTAAACAGGATTTTTCCTTCTGATTTCATCACTGCAGCATATGTAGCAGTAAAGCAATCTTTACTTGCCAATATTGCTCAGTTTATAGCAAATACAGGACACTACATCAGCCAAGTGCTCCTCGTGCGCATGTTGTTAGAACAGAAAAGTTCGCCCTCCCCCAACCTCAATACAAAGTAAGTTACAGAAATCAAAATGCTATGCTAAAATCCTCTGTTGGCATGGCTAGGCTTACCATAAGTCCTAACTCACCAAGAGATGGAAGTTAGCCTAGTGAGGTGTAGACTGAACTTCTGCATTCTCACTCGCCTAGCATCTCCCTCAGATACACAAACTGCCACTTTTTTACTGTTTCGTACTTACACTTAGACGTGTTGGCCACTTCTAGGTCTATGTACCTCACCACAACCAAGAACAAGACTCTGCAAACTTCTATGTTTTAACAGATACTTCAACAAGCATGCTCACAGTGGCTTTTTACACTCAAAAGCTTGTTAACCAGCCAGGGCATTTCCCTCTCCCCTCTTTCCAGCCATGGATGTGCTCTTCAAAGAGCTCTATTTACATGCCAAGTTACAAAGTTCAGCTGCTTCCAAAGCAACGTGGAAAAAGTGCAGCTTTTACAGTGAGGTTTTTCATAACATGAAGCAGCTTCTTCGACTACTTTTTTTTATTATTTTTATTTCCAAACAGGATTTCACAGTTAAAAAAAAAAAATCTCAGTCCACCCACAGGCCTTTGAGGAACGTTAACTGAGGGGCTTCAAAAGAAGAGAGCTCTGCAACCTTAAGCATCATGTTACTGAATGAACATCCATGGAAAAAATTGCTTAGAAGTCAGAAACACGGGTCACTGAAATCTGCATATCCACCAGAATTTAAACTACTTCTCTAACATTTAGGCATGGCATGCCTTTTGCCATCTTCTGTTATATCTTTCCATTTACTTACTCTTTCTTCTTGTTTGCTTCTGAACCTTTGGTATGAAATCAATCGTGTCTGAAATTCCTTCTAGGACAAACCACAAAGCTGGATTCGGTCAGTTCTTCAGCAACATTCATACCAGTTATTACACGGGACTCCCCTCGGCCCCCAACACACGAGTATTTCTAGATAGAATCTTTCTCCAGTTCCCCAAGAAATTAACTCCTAGATTTCTACCTTGCATTTAGCCTGTCAATCACTTGGAGCAAGAACTGCCACTTCATCACCATCTTCTTTGTGGAGAGACGATAATATTGTCAATACTTCAATAATAATGATAGGTTTGGATGAACAGCCTAGGCAAATAAAGCCCCTTTATAAAAATGGGAATAAGAAAGTTAGCAAGGACTAAAGATTCTACTAGAAATGCCAAAGCAGCACTAGACTTGCACTGTCAACGACAAGATTCTGAGAAACAGAAAACTGAAAATATTAAAACCTTACTATTAGCAATCCTTACCCACTCTTTCCCCCACATCTCTCCCTTCATTCTACACCAACATGAAGCAGAGGAAAATGATTGGAAAGTTCCAGAGAGAAGAAAATGACACATGCCAAGAACTTCCAGAGGCAAGTCCAACTTCCTAAAAATGACCAGGAATTTAGTAGAAGCTACACAGCCGGCTGCAGTCTGCTGACATGGATTACTTTGTCCTCTCTACACTGGCAGGAAATAACTACAACCCAGCTTTTACAAATTTTGGATGGCCCATCTAAGAGGTGGACTATTTAAATTCTTGGAAAACACTTTTGCTTTTCAGAAACTACAAGCAATGACCTTGTGCAAATAAAGGAACACAGCAATATAACCTCCATGGAGACACTGTCAGGCCTTCCTCCCTTCCCATTCCAAAACTTTTGTTTTTAAGGCCTTCCCTCCAAGTATAGACAGCACTGTTCCATCCTCCTTCCTTCCTTCCTGCAAACATTAGGCTCTCTCTGCCTCCACAGTTGCTTCCTTTGGGTCTCTCAAAAATGGTTACCATATCTTTAAAAATAAAACAAAATAAGACCAAGTTTTGCAAACAGTCCTTCATTCTTTTCAAGGATGTTAAATTATTTCTGCATGAATGAAAGAAATTATTTTAGTTTTCTGTCTTTACCCTAGAAGGCCAGGTTTCAATTGCGCACTAGAACAGACAACTACTTTAATTTAAGTTAAATAGCCCAGCTATTTTAATTTCATTTTTTGGCACTGGAGGTTTGAAATACCTTATGATCCTGACAACAATGCCCACTTAATCTTTCTTTACTTTGACCACACTTAGAATTTCTAAGTTTTCAGACAAAGTATGATAAAACTTTTTTAAAACATTAACAAACTACAGTACGTAGCTAAAGAAAAAAAAAAGATTCAGACATATCCAGGACCCCCCATTTTATAAATTTCTTGTACTGCCGTATTCTGTGCACGAACTATTTGGAATGCACGCTCTCTGGAGCAGGACATTTTCTTCTTACTTTCTGTAAATCACACGGCACCATTTTCAGAGCCATGTAAATAAATAATAAGACGTTTGGCTAGATAATGCATATTTCTATCTGGATTCAAAACTCAAGTTTTGCTCTATTGAGTAGCCTGCATATGACTCCGCGGTTATGTCTTTTTAAGTTCTCACTTCCAGAAAAATTAGTGGCTGGACGATTAACAAAATCCAGCGCAAAGCAAATCCAGAATAGAAAGAGAAAAAAGAAAGAAAGAAAACAAAAACAAAACCAAACCACCACAACCCAAAACTCCGCCGATATTCTCCTCGAAACCCAGGAAGCCGGTAAAGGTACCAGAGGGACGCGGGGCTCCCCAGGACGCCGCACAAACCGACGGGCTCCCGAGCACACCGCTGCTTCCGAACGCGGGTCAGAGGAGCGGGCAGGGCGATGGGCTGCAGCCACCGAGCTAGAGCAAACTTTTGACGGTGAGCCATGGCTGCCGCGCAGAACGGCCTGCCGGAGGAGCCCCGGCTCCTCGCACCTCCCCTCTCACGGCACCTGGCCGCAGCGCGGGCGGGCGACGGCGGGCTGTCAGGGACGGGACCACCACACACACACCGGGCAAGTTTCCACCACCGCTCCCCGCGGCCGCGCAGCCAGACCTCCTGACCCGGCCGCAGCTCCCTCCCTCCCTCCCCTCCCGCAGGCACCTGCGCGCCCGCGGACAGGTACGCACCGCTCAACCGGCGGAAGGCCGGACGGCCGCCTGCGCCCTCCGCCGCGCCGAGCCCCTCATCGCCGCCCCCGCCCGCGGGCTGGCGGCCCCTCAGGGCGCGGAGACACCCCCCCCTCCACCACAACCACCACCACCAACGGCCGCCGCGCGCGCAGCAGCGCCCTCCGCCCCCCCCCCCTTCTCCTCACACACCGCCTCCCCTCACACACCGCCTCCCATCCCCCCCCAGCGCCGTGTCCTGCCCTTGCCTCCTGCCCGCAGTGCCCGGTGCAGTGGGAGGAGCGGTGCCCGGCGCCCGCCTCCCCTCAGGGGCGCGCAGGGAGGGTTGATCTACCGCCCCGACCCCTCCCCGCCGACCGAGCCCCGCCGCTCGCCCGCCTCACCCCGCTCGCCGCCGGCCCCGGCGCAGCCCCCCGGCCCCGTCCCGGCTCCGTGGCCCCGTCCAGCTCCTCCGGCTCCGCAGCGGCGAGCGGGGCTCCGGCACGTGACAGCGCCCGGCGCCCCCATAGGCTGGGGCTGCCGGGCAACGTGAGCCCGCCCCCTCCCTGCACCTGAGAGAGAGCCTTACGCCAACTGCGTAGGGGGATGCCGGGCCGCCGCGCCAATTCCGTAAGGGCGCGGAACCGGCCGTTTCCTCCCTCCTCGCGGCAGGCCGGCGCAGCCTTACGGAATTGACGTAGAGCTTCTCGGCTCGGCCCCTCCGGTTTCCTACCTGGGGCCGCTACTCCCTGCGTAAACTGCGTAATCCCGCCCGCCGCCCGGGGAGAGGGCTCTCTGCGGCTCAGAGAGCTCCTGCGGCTACGCGGGTTAGGAGCGGCCAAGCCCGCACCTAGGGACGTCGCTTACGCAAAGCCCCTCAAAGAGGTTAGTGTTCCTTACGAATTCTCCGTAACGTCGTCAACGCGGGCGCTGCACCTGAGAGGGCTCCCGTTGCGCAAATGCCGTAGGTGCTAGCGTGTCGGGCGCAGAGTGCGTAAGGGGCGCGGTAGGGTCCTCCCCATCCCTGACTGAGGGGCGGCCGGGCCTGGCGGCGCGGCGGGAGGCAGGTGTGTGTGTGTGTGTGTGTGGGGAGGATCGTCCCTGCCCCGTCTCCGCTCAGGCCGGGGAGGAGCCGGAGCCGCCGCCCCCGCGCCGGGGCATCTCGGCGGAGACTGGGCATGTGGTTTCACCGTCACCCGGCCCCGCTTGCCGCGGCCCAGGGCCGTGAGTGTAAATACTCGCCACGGGCAGAGCCGTCCCCGCCGGCCGAAGGGGCAGGGAGTTTCTGGGCTGGCGGGCGCTGACAGGGCCTGGCCGCTGGGCCTGTCATCCCTCTGGGCCAGAGGGAGGGATGGGGGAAGGCTGAGGGGAGGGGGCGGGGGCGAGGTGTGAGGGAGGGCCCTGGCACCCCTCACCCAGGCAGTGCATGCCCTTGATGGGTTTCATATCCCGCCGCAAAATCTAAAGCAGTTTCCTAAAAGGAGCTGCAGAAGTAGCATTTCCAGTGAGTAGTTGTTCTCCGTATGGAATCCTCAGTGGTTGTCTGAGGATGTTAGAATCAAGGCAGCTTTGTGGTGTGTTCAGGCAGGTCGGGCTGCGTTCAATGATCTCCATCTTTCTCTTCTAGAAATCAAGACAAATGGGTTCAAGTTAGCTTTTAGCTGCCCTGTGATAATTCTTCCTAATCCCAGACATCTGACTGTTCTAGAGCAGATGGGCGCTACGGTGAAGCTGAAGAGAGAGCTCCAAGTACTGTTGTTCATCAGACTCTTCAGAGAAGTGCTAGCATGCCAAAACCTTTAGGTACGAGGAAGGAGGGTTGAGTCTGGTGGGTTTTTTCTTCTTTGGATGTGTGTTCCGTAGAACTTTTACTGTTTTGCTTCAACATTTAAATGGCCAATACCTTCACATGAGTGCTTAAAAATTTCTGCCAGGTTTTCTAGGTTAAGTGCCTTTTCAAACCCAGCTTTCAACATATAAGTCCATGCAATCATATTTAATACCACTTTTTACACTTTTCAAAACTAATTTTGTATAGGCTGTAAAGATGAAAGACAGTTGACTAGGGAGCTCTGTGCCAAAATAATCAGTACACAACATGCTGTGCTGAAGCGGCCTATGAGGGAACTTTGGCAAAAGGCAGTAGGATCAGGAGATTTGCAGTGCTGAAGTGAAACAGTAACTTTCATTCAAAAGAGTGATTTGCAGCATTAGAGTGGAAGTAGAAAAAAACACGTGTGCATTAATAACATTACATGTAGTGAGAGGTCCAGCTTGTTCAAATTAAACTTACATTTTGTACACTTCTTTGCAAGCCTGTGGCTAAAGCATCACCCTAGTTCTGAACAGTCAGACATAGCTCTACTTTTGTGACAAACTTTTATCTCATGAAGTTTTAAGGATTGAAAGGAAAAACAAATCTGAGGAATCTCAGTTAGTGCTTCTAAGTCTAGTAGAATCAAGAGGTTTCAAAGCAATAAATAAGTTTAGCTAAATCTCCGGTATGGCCTTAAAATATTAGTGTAGGCCTTGAGAAGGGGCAAGAAGATAATAGCTAGAAAATCAAGGACTGGTCCAAGGACTTAATGTGAGAACATTTTTATTTGAAATTGATTATGGCGAATAGAGACACAGTACAAATATAGCCCAGAGGAAGGCTGCCGGAGGAGATAGTGGAATGGGAAGGGGCAGCTCTGAAAATTAGTGGCTGTGCAGTGAAGCTGGAAATGTAGTAAGGAGAGAAAAATCTGCAAGAGATGGCATCTCAGATAGTGAAGCTTTTGCAGAGGCAAAAAAAAAAAAAGATATTTTCAGCTGTGGTGTGAGTGAAATCTTGAATTTTTCTGTTGCGTTCTCCCTTGGGCTAATGATTTGCCAAGGGCAAAAACACAGAGGAAAGGGGATTGATAGATTAATTTAGAATACAGGGGATTGGAAGAGCTTTGGCGCTGCAGTACAAGGATATAAATTTAAGAAGGAAAAGAACATCTGAGGTTTGGGAAAAAAGTTAACGTCTGTCTTTAGACTTCATGGAAGAAAATTGAATTTATATCTCTAAGTATACTCAATAAGAGATGGGGATTTGAATTGTGCCAAAGGCAACCTGGAATTAGAGCTACCTTGATGAAAGTTAAAGTAATTAACAATATTTATGCTCTTTCGTGGGACAAAATACTGGCATAGAAAGATTATTCTATTTTTTTTAAATATATAACTATGATGGAAATAATAGGTGTGTTTCCTGCAGATCTTTTCATAGAAATATTTAAGATGTTGTCATGTATTCTTGAATGTTACCAGCATCCCCTAGACAACTGAGGGAATCACAAAGGCTGTAGAGTTGTAGAGACTTAAGTTAGGTGAAACACTGTACCTGAGGTCACACATTCCACAAGTAGCATAGTCTGGATTAGAATTCCAAGCCTTGTGTTCATTCCAGTAGACTGTCCTCACAGTCGTGACCAGAAGCAAATCTAAAGGGTGATATTATCTTTGAAAATATATGTCATTATATGTATATGTATATGTTGTTAGTATGTAACTTGGATTTATTTTATTTTTTTTTTTTTTAAAGAGGTTGACTATCTAAATGATTCCGGCAAATCTAAACTTTCTAGGAAAAGTGAGTGTGGAAAAGGGACTTGTAGTCAGCTTCTGAATACTGCATAGTAGCTTGTCCTGTCTCTTTTTATCTCTTGACTGGCCAGATTAGGTTAGGATGGTCTGATTTTAAGTACTGTGTAGGTTTTCTGCTGTAACAGATGTATGTAATGGAATAAAACCAATTGTATCAGAACAGTATACAGATGTGAGATGTTAATGCAGAGAATGGTCATGGTGACTGAAGTCTTCTAAGGCTATTATTTCACTGATGTTTGCTGACACAAAAAATGTAGAATTAGCCTGTAAAAAAAAACTTCCTTTCTTGGACTGATTTTCCTGCTTGTAGATCTCCTACCTGATTATGCCGTATTCTGTAAATGTGATAAAGAAATTCTATTACCAGTATTAAATAAAAAATAGAGGTAAGGCAGGAGCTAGTATATATGATCAGCATGTGAAACCAGTTTTCCTGGGGACCAAAAAACCCCAGAAAAACAGAGGGACCCTTTACAAAAAGTTGTTGATAGCTACCGGTTTTAAGCTTGGAGTGAACCAAGCACTGAAATCAGCAGTGAGGCAGGCCCATGGAATGGTGTGCTTGGATGAGCATCAGCTACAAAAACTACATTAAGGACTAAATGGCTATTAGCTATAGTAAAGGGAAAAATCCTAAGTGAGCAAGGATGAAATGTAACCTACCAAATTTCGAGTGTTTGGTGTTGTTTACAGACATATGGGAATGTTCGCATAGTGCCTGAGGGAAGAGGTATTTTTCTCTTTTTGTAACTCAGAAAAGAAATCTCTGTTTGAGACTTATCATTGTCCAGTGACCCAGTTCTTTACAAGTTTCAAATTCTGCCTTTAGACATGTACTAAAGTTAATGGGATTTGTGCAAAGATATCCGAGGGCAGACTTTGAATTGGAAAAAATAACTCTGTATGAGGCGCGTATTTTAAAAATCTTCATAGAAAAAGCTATCTTTTCATATGAAATTAGTCTCATAAGCTTCACAAGAACTTAAAAATAACAAAAAATTGGAGAATTTGAAAAGCAACTTGCTTGACTTTACATCTTTTTAATCTATAAAAACAAATAATTGCATGTCCTTAACTTTAATTTCAGTGGGACTAATCACACATTTAATGTGGCTGTTTGCATGCTTTGAAGTTTGGCAGTGTTTGAATACTTTCCACACAGGAGGCTTGGATTTAGAAAGGTGATAAGCTAAGAAGATGACTTGCGAATGTGAACTGTTTCGAAGAAAATCTTGAATTTTGAAAAAGCAGCTCATCTTTAATGACAAGAGTGTGGTTGGAAACAATTCCATACAACACGAAACAGTGTCCAAAACCACTCTTCTGTCTTGCTGTATTTGCTTGTGTAGAGAGAAGTCATGAGAAAAGAAGGGAGGTAGTATGCCAAAGGATACAGAAAACAAAGTGGAAAAGCATGATGTCATCTGTCTTCTATAAAAAAAACCCAATGACATGAAGAGCAGAAGGTGAAAGTTAAATGTTATAGTACAATCAACACAAAAATAGATGTTGAGCGGATTCAAACTGTATTCAGAAAGGGTAAACATTTTTTTTTTAAATCCCCTATCTTTACAGGGTGACTGTGCAAGTATTAAAACCCAGAGTCAACAAAATTATTTCTGCAAATCTGCATTAAAATCAAAGGCTAAATATCTGAGTAGTCAATTGCTGGGAGTGGTCTGGGGGTGCGGGAAGGGAAATCAACAGTGAAAACTTGGCAGATTTTAATTGAATCTGTTTTTCTGCAGGATGTGGGCAGAAGATTCACAGTAGGGGAAAAGAAACATGAGATGATACCAGTACTAGAATAGTCTTTGCTAGGGTAGATAAGCATTGCTTGTGGTAGGTGTAACTGTGTGTGGGTATTGATCTTCTGAAAGCTAACCAAGCAACTCTCCTTACACTCTGCTTATGCTGGGACTCATGTGACTTAAGCCTGAGTTCTCACCACGTGGCTAGGAGCGCGAGTACTGTTGAGTTTTACTTTAACATGGTCTCTAACATGTCTGTTTCCTAGTGAAGATCCTGCAAAAGTTGATTAACTGAGTTCTTGTTTGGTAGTTCTCAAATGCCATCTTGCTGTTCTTCAAGCATCCCACGTTGTTCCTAGGTGTCAGAATTTACCTTGTTTTGTGTATACTTGATCCCAGCTTTTATTGTTTCGTTTCATTTCATTCTTCCTTCATTTTTGTTTGGCCTGCAGCTGCTAGATGGTTAAACTGTGGCATGATGTAGCAAAGAGTTTTATTCTGACAAATGCTTACAAGATGTGTATTCATTTTAAAAAAAAAGTATATCTCAGGCATAAAAGGGAGAGAATCAAGCAGACTACTATCCAGTGTAGAGGGTACTTAAAAATCTAGAATCTGTGCTGCAAAACAAAAGATGGCATGCATAAAACTGGCAGTTCTTTGTGTTCCTAACTCATTACTAAGAGTTTTACAGAGTACTTGCTAATATCTGGTGCAATCTTGAATGATAGTTGTTTGACTTCAGACTGGAGCAAAGGAGATAAAATGGTACTGGAGGAAAATTAGACACTAAAAGAGGAGGAATCACACCATGAAATGTACCACAGTGCTCTTCAAGTCCCAGAGCAGGCTCTGTGGGGTAACATTTCAGAGATCTTTTTAGTGATAGGGATGAGGATCAGCTTGAAAAGCAAGCAAAACTGGAACAAAGTAAGTGGGAAATACTTTCAGGTTATGACTAATGCAATTATTAGAGAGGCTACTGCATGCACTGTGGTGGATTTAGCTTCAAATAAGAACAGAAGTTATGCCATGTGTGATTGATTCCAGGTTGGGTTACAATTTAGAAGTGCAATTAGTGAGTCATTTGCTACTTTAGATCAATTATTAAAAACAACAAAGGTCTAGGTTAAAAAAAAAAAAAAAGAGTGCATATCTCAGTGTGTGCTGCAGTACTTGTTAATCTTCTGATTTCACATTTTTGTTTGATGTGTCTTAGCTTTGCTGAGTGTCATGGTACAGAATGTTCCTTAAACTAGAAAGTGAATTGCTGTACACTGTATTGGCATTCAGCATTACAGTCCCTTTGGTAAGACACTGTCACTGCATCCCTTACTTTGTTTGGCTAGAACCAGCCAAAGTGAAGTTGTCTATAGTGAACCTGCAAATCAGCAGCTTCCTGAACCATTTGTAAACAGAAGTGCTTTAATCTTATTTTTATAGGTGCTATTTAGGGCACAGTGCAATGTAGCTAGCCTTGGCCATCTTAACATCTAAATTGTTTTGTAGACTGTGCTGTCTTAAGTCCACTAGTTGTATTCTCATCCCCATCTGGCAACTGCCAAATAGTTAAAACTTTTCCACTAGTGGCCATGACAAAACTCATAGCAGTAAATAGTCTTCTTTAAAATGTGAGTGTGCGTGTGCAGACATGTTTTCTGCTGAGATTATTTCATCATGGTATGTGTCCCAGGAGTGTTTCCTGAGAAATTAAAACTTTGTAGTTAATTTAATGGTTTTTTCAAAGTATGGATTGCATTGCCCAGATGGGAAAGAGAATGAATTCTTTGAAAGAACTGCTGCCATATTGCTCATCACTGATATAGGAGAGGGCACATGATCACTCCTGTCAGTGTGGAGGAAAAAAAAAGTGATTTCAATTCCTGTCTCAAAGTGTTTCTGCAGGTTGATGGAATCTAACAAACTTGTTGATGGTACGATGTCAGTCTCTACAGAAAAGGAAGTGAGACAAAGCGGTAGTTACTGACTTCACACCCTCTGATATCACTGATACAACAATTGCGGACCCTGGGGAAAAACAGAGAGAACAGATCATGGGAAGTGGCCAGGCTCAGAGGCTTTCTCAAAGTGGTGCCTCCTGCTGCCACTTTGAGACACACAATACCAGGCTACACAGGAGCATTGATCTGACCCATTCCTTATGCAATAGGAAGGCCTGGAAACAAATAATGTTGCCAACCTTCAATGAGCATTTAATTAAACTTTCTCATAAAGGTGAGGCCCTAAATGATCATCTAAGTCTCCTGATCCTTAACATCTCTCCTGTGGGAAATGGGGTGTTGATATATAATCTGTCCTTTTAACCTTTTTCTTTTCTTATGAATGGAATTGCTTTTACCTGTTGTGCCCATGGGAATATGGGGTGGCTGCAGCTAGTTACAGGGCATCTCTGCCTGTATGGTCTGTGCAAGGAAACATGGCAGAAAGAAGGTTCTACAGTCCTGTTGTAGCCGAGCATGTGGGGTTGGCAGTGTCTTACGCAGCAGGTTTCTCATTGCAATTTGATGGCACAAATTTCTGAAGATGGACCATTGGTCTGCAGCTCTCCTCCCTAGAGAAGCCTGGACTGTATGAACAGACATCCAAAGTAGGACTGAGCTTCACAGAGGTGTCCAGAGTTTTCAGTCTTAATCCTTTATAATATACATTTCAGGTTTGATCCTGTGATTGCTTAACCCTCACAATGATTGTGGTTGATGTGGTTAGTCCTTACATATTACTGGGATTGTAGACATGATGAACCAATCTGGAATCAGCTGTTTTTTCCATTGTGTGGGTAGGACACGGTGCATGTTTATCTCATATCAATATGAGATAAGTATTTTCATATATATCAGTGGCAAGTAGATAAATATTTAGGGGAATATGTATGTCCTTTCTAGAAAAACGATGATACAGTTTTAAGGATTATTGTTTTAGGGAAGAGTGTGATTGGACTAGATAAGGGAAGACAGGAGTTTAGTGCAGGTCCTTAGATATACTGAGTTGGTTTTTTCCTTTTCCTTTGAAGTTTAGGATTGAAAACCTGCCATCCTTCCAAAATAGAAACAACTTGGGTGGCCTTTTTATCACTAATAGGCAGAGTAACTAGGCAGGACTGTGACTCCACTGAAAAGAGGCTCTGTCATACCAGAGGTTTTCCAGGTCAAGATTAAAAGCAAAATATCTCTCATCACATGAGCCTTTGTACTGCACCCGTATTTTCTAAATGCATTTGGCTTATCTTTAATGTTTTTGCTGCTATCAAAAATAAACCCAGCTTCCATCTCTGCGGGTGTTGTATTTAACATCAACAGTGAATAGGCTTTTTCATTCCTAAATGCTAATTTTCTTTCTGTTTTCAATCTGTTTCTGGTACAAAAAGTTTTTGTTTTCAGTGTTTGGTTTTTTTTTTCCTCTTCGTTTTTTTAACTGTGTATTTTCTCCTTCCCGTATCTGTTTTTGTCTGTGGCGATCCATCTTTTTTGATGGAAGCAATAGCTGAGTGTCTATCGATGACCCTGAAGCCTAGAACTTGAATCAGAGTTTGTCTGAGTGCAGCTGGCAGTACAGTCATCATAATAATAACTTAAAAAAAGCTTTACCAAGATTAATGTTCATCAACAGAAAGTGGAGAACTCTTAGGAATAATAGTAATTGTTAGACAGAAATAAATTGCTTTGAACTGTGGTCAGAAATCAGGTCTAAAAATCTTGCTATAATGAGAATTTTGGTTATAATGAAGTAGTTTTATAACTTCACAAAAATATTGTGACCCTACAGCCAGAATTCAATGGCATTTGGAAAACATTCACAAGCTGTACCCTTGGGACAAAATACTGACCTTGTTGAAGCTGGTGCGAGTGTTTCCTGAATGTGTTGGTACCCAAACCCAGTATCGCAACATGGGGTTAGAGCAGTTTGTAATTCTGATGTCTGTTCATCTCAAAGTAGTTGAAGTTCTAGAGCAAACAGATATGGTCCAGTACAGTAAAACTGAGATCTGACAAATGGTGTTGGCACGTCCCTCTAACCAGAATCACGGTAGAAGGCTTACTCTTTGAAATCTGTTTTGTCTCTTCTGTGATAGTGTGCCATGCTCTTTGCACAGCATAAACTAGAAGTAACCTTTCAATGTTTGAGCCACTTTACTCCATGTACCCAGCATACTGCTGCTTAACTAACTAGTTTTGTCATATAAAGTGATAATGGGAAACAGATCTGCAACAGATACAGGTCACGTGCCAGACATTAGGTATGTACCTCAAAAATTCATAAATTTTGATATGCCACGATGTTACCTAAATGTAGGCTGTTTAGTAGCTGGAGATTGCAGTAAACTGTGACTAGTAAGTTGTGTGTGCTGCTGAAACACTGTGAAAGATTTGGATGTCTGTGTCATATGGGGTATGTAGAATGCAGTGCTGACTGTCAATTTTGAAGTATATCAGATTTCCCTTTTAAGGGAAAATTGAGCCCAATCTGTAAAGATGGTTTGGTAGAATAGGTATTCTTGTGATGACCATACACCTGGAAAGAATCTCCGAGGGTTTACTTGCCCAAGTGCAAGTCCAAAATGGTGTCAGATTAGGTCGGTAGTTTCAGAAGACTGTAATCAGCTATAATTTAAAGAGTCTTTCAACCAGCTGTGGTAAGGAAGGTAGCAAACTTTATAGCCATAATCCATTTTGAGGAAGCAGGAGCCTATACAGATGTGGAGGGTGGAGCCATTCTGTAATACGTAGGGATCAGTAGGAGTCTAGAAATGAATGAATGAAAGAGATGTTTGAAAATTGAGAAGACTGATCTCTCTGCCAAGACTGAAGGAGCTGCAGGTAGGAGGCCTCCTTGAGGGGAGATGGTAAAGGATTTTATAGTAAGGCAACAAGCAAGTGGTCTTCATAATGGGGTAAGGCAGGGACAGGTACCTACTCTGGGTATGACAGGATACTGTACTGCAGTAGGGTAGATGTGGCAACATAGATTAAACCTGAGACATTTGAACAGAAATGTACCTGTATTTTTGGAAGAGCGTATTTTACATAAGTTTTCTCACATTTAGCGTAACACATCTATGAGTGTAGAAATGTCTCATTACACAGAATGTTGTCTTTGCTTCATGCCTTAGTTTAGAAGGTTCCCTTCAAATTTTTGATCTAAGTTTGCTTGCATTAGGAGTGGAAAGTTGAAGACAACTGATGTATCTTGTATCTTGTTTCTTTCTTTTTTTTTTTTTTTTTAATTAACCCGCCAAATAATTTTAATGCAGGTATGTAATGTTACCTTCTTTTGCTTTCCTGTTACAGATGCTATTAAGCAGTTCTGCCTCTTACGCTTTGGTGTGCAGCCTTTCTGTCATTTAACTCAACAAATGTAAAAATTCTATTAAATGCAGGTGTTCATGGAGCTATGACTTTTTATTTATCCCACTTGCTATTTGATGACCTAAATGATTTGAGCTCTTCTGATTACTTATTTAAGGACTATTGATCTCTCAGGTTTCTTCTGGGAGGCGTTACAGAACAGTGTATCACACAAATAGCATTATAGTTGCCTGCAAATTAAGGCAAGCAGACAGGCTTGTAACATTGTAGTAACCAGGCAGGTGGCTTATTTTAGGCTAAGTTCTATGTGAAATATTTATGTACTGATTTAAATACTAAAGAGCTGGAGTTCACGCAGTACTGAGAATACAGCTATATGTCAGTCAGCAGTTGCATCTTCTTAGTGGAAAGCCCCCCAGTTATGTTCTAAAGACATTCAGCATTTAGGGCCCTTTGCTATGAACCACAGAGGTCTGAGTCACAGTTCTTGGCTTTCCATTCCTGGAGTGCTAGTGTGGTCACAGGAGAAAGATAACAAGAAGGCTGTGAAATTTAGTACATACAGAAGTGTTGTAGCATTGAGAATTAATGTGATCATCATCGTGCGTTATGTTTCCTGATAACCTTTTCAGGATAGCATTTAAAAAGCTCAAATTTAAAATTAAAAAAAATCTAATATATATGGTTCTGTAGGGCTGATCTTTGGGACATGGAGCAGGAAAATTCCAAAGTATTCTGTCATCAGTCAGCTTTTGCAGATAGTGCTACATGACCCCCATCAAGTCTCTAATAAGGTGCTGTGAAACAATTTTACTGAGTGTTGGGATGTTCCTGCTGACTTGCAAATAGGTCCTCTTTCCTTGACAAGAGAAAAGGGGCTGATTTGTTTCTGAACACCATGTGGGTCACTGGAAATAGGGACTGAAATACATAAATAAGTGCTCCTGATGTCTCTTGGGGGGAGACTTTCTTCTGAAGTTCTGTTTACATCACTTGATCTAATAGACAAGTTAAGTTAAACTTACAAGTTTGATTGATAGTTTTATTATTGAAGTCACTGCTCTGTGGTCCAGGTAGTCTGTACTGCAGGGTGTGAAATGGAGACCAGTAGCTAATAATTTAGTCTGGTTCTGGGGGTGATGAGATCTCATTGCATGGGATAAACAATTTTAGTAGTCTTCTGAAATATCAACTACCATTTTCCCTATCTCCCGACACTTGTAAAAGTCTCTTTACTTTTATGTTTTGTGTCACCTCTTACTTTGGCATAGAAGCACAAGCCAGATGAATTAGGTAGCAGTAGCTTTTGGTAGATGTAGAGATGGCACCTAACTCTTGTAATTCCAAATTCTCTGTTAGTCTTTTGTGTGAAGGCGAAAGTGGAGATGGCAGTGTGTGCAAGTGGATTGGAAAGAGTTGTGTGTCACTGGGGACAGCAGAGGGTACGCATTGCTGCTTCTCTGGAGGTATCAGGAAGGCAGGACACTATCCTCTCTGGTAACTTGTGTGGTAGTTCAGATATGCAACTGGAAGTTAAGGTACTGGGGCTATTATCTTTCTCCGCCACTGTAGTTTGGTGTGTAACAGAAGTAAAATCTCCAAATTCTTTTGTGTTTTGGTTCATCCTGTCTGCCAAATGGGGAATAGTGGTGATCTACTGAGGGTTTATGGAGCTTGCTTAAAAATGCTTGCTGTAACTCTTTGGGTAACATATTCCAAACCAGTCCATATCATAGAGAAGAACAATGATCTGTCTAGTTTCAGGACTTGAGTACTGCTGGTGCAAACTACTTTCTAGCTTTTTTTTTCTTTTTCTTTTTTTTTTTTTTTTCTTTCTTTTCCCTTAAGGAATTCTACCCTCTGTACTGCATTTCCCTTTCTAGGAAAAGCAACATGCTTTTCTAAGGTATGTTGAAGATGGTAGGTGTTTTGATCATGCTTAAATATTACTGATGATGTTTCTCTTCCTTTGCTAATAAAAGTCAGGAAACCTTTTCTGAGATTCAGAAAAGGTTTCTTTTAATTTATTTTGCGTATTCTCAATTAACCTTTACAGGCAAACTTTTCCCAACTTTGATTAGTGATTAAATGGGGGGATATGTGAAGAATATGCAATATTTTTAAAGGATACTTTCCTATGGAGCACATCAGTAGGAAGAGTACTAACAAATGTTCATAATTTATATGTTTGAAGCCAGCATGGTGTATTTGTTGTAGATATCATTTAGTGTAATAAGGTTTCATTATGTGCAAAATTTAAAGTGTTTTTAAATTATTGGAAAATTTTAAATGTGGAAGTCAAAGGAAAAAGGAGGTTTTCCTGTTTCCTTTCAGTTCTGCTGCATTGTGCATCTTGCAGTTAGTAACCAACCTGCGTATCAGCGCTCCCACTGGATAACAATCTTCCAGGCTTATGCCACTTGTACCCTGAAGCATAGCTGCTCTTCCCAAGGGACAGGCAGAATGCTTCTCTATTCTGTACTCACTAATTGATCTCTGGCTTGGTCACTTCCAGCAAGGTCACAGAATTGGCAGCTACAAAACCAGTGTTCTGTGGAAAATTTAAAGGGGAAGAGTAGAAGTACCTAGCATGGGATGTTTTATTTTTTTTAAATTCATAAATATTTTTATTTGTCGGATCTTCTATTTTGCTTCTGCAGAAGTCTGAAACTTGGAAAGGACTGATACCAGAAGTTTGTCCATTGTGACCTGTTCTTTCAGTTTGTGAGTTATGTCCTGTCCTGAAAATTGTTCTGTTTTCTCTTTGTAATTCTACTTCTGTCTCTATTATAACAGGGCATCAGCATTCTAATTATAGTTCAGATCCTGTAAAGGCAAAATGGTTTCTAAGCAAGTATAGTGTGATCTTCTCAAATTTCTTTCTTTGCAGAAGACTTGTCATGCTGGCCTTGAAAGGCATCCATGTGTGTTTTTTGCAAATGGGCTTGAAATCATATATGCTGCTTTCTCAGAACTGGCGCTCTGATTAACTCAGGCACTTGATTATTTGAAAGGTGATGGAAATTTTGGATTAAAAAAAACCCAACAACAAACAAACCTAAACTGTCAGGCTCCAAATGCCATGGTCTGTGTTGCTCATTAAACACTATGCAAGTAGCGCTCACTGTCTTTGTCATTGTTACAGTAATGCCCTTTTTATAATGCTCTGAATACTGGCGGCTGTGCTCAGCAGGTAGCATTACAATGCCCACGGCCTCTGTTCCAGGGCCACATGCTGTCTGTTACGCTCTTCTAGTTGAGCCGTTCTAAGGATATTTACATGTTGGGTTTTTTTTAAAGCTGTGTAGCATGCTGCATGTGTCTAGTCTAGAAAAACATGTAAGAACTGCAAATAAAAAGATGCATTAGCAAAGCTTAAGTGCTTAAATACTTGAAAAGCAGAAGAGTCTACAGGGTTTGAATAAAGGAAATGGTCCAAACTGCATGAATGCAAGGCTGGAATACTGGGGGCAGAATAAAGCTGTACTGCTTAATGTTGTAAGGGGTTTCATGAATGGTGTGGCAGAGACTGGAAAAGGGGTTTGGTTGACCTGGTGAGACTTGTGTAATCTAAAAATACAGGGATCTTCCCCAAATTTATGAAGATACAGATCTGTTATAGGAAGAAGCTGGAGCAACTGATAAAGAAAGATTGACAGATGGCCAGTTTTTCTGGATCTTTGGATGGATGCAGAGGTCATTGCTGTTGTCATCATTACTTAAGAGCCTGGATACCCTGATGCTAAGAGCCATAAAAATAGTTAATAAACATTATAAAACATCTGCTTCCTCTGAAATCATGCATGCAAATTTTTGTTCTTACCTGAACTTTTCCAAAAGAAGGTTTTGCAGGAATTTGGCAAATCCTAGGTTTATCGTATTAAATTGGTACATTCGTATTTTTCCGGGCTTTGTGCCCAATAACAAAGTAAAAGAGAAAGGTGCACTTTCCAAATAACTCATGCAGCACTTGAGGCACCAAATATGCAATATACAATTCTAGAACTAGACACATTTCAGGAAGTAGAGGAGTACACGTATTATAAATGGGTCGAAGTATAATAGAGGGGTACCAGTTATGGTAACTCCTCACCTATGCTGAAATAAGAGGCAAATGGAGGTTTCACAACTTTAACAGCTGTGGCTTGGGTTTGGACAATATTAGTGTAATGGATGAAAAAATAATATTTTAAGTGACATAGTTCTGAATTAATGGAGTTTTGGTAGACAGTATATTCAGCCTCTGCAGTAACTACTTCTGTTGAGAATTTCTAAATTAGGTTAAATAGTTGGTTTCTCTCTTACACATACTCAGTTACTGCCTGCTCTGATTTTAACCCATACTTGTTTCTTTGTGGAACGTTAACAAATCTTCAGTAGCAGTAATAATTATTCTAGATCCAGAAAGTTACCACTACCAAAACATCTTGATGTATTTATGCTTACTTTCTGTGTTCATTTAGAGTGTCAGAGAGGTCGACAGTATTTGGATAAATGCATACTTCCTAAATAGAGCACTCCAATTTGATGAAGTGCAGCTGGTGTACATAGAGCCAGCTTGGCTAACCTGGTAAATTGGCTAGATGAGTTTCAGTTAATTGAAGTTTTATGAAATGGTTTATACTAAGATGATGTTTAATTATGTCAGTGTTTCTAGATTAAAGTTTTCCTGTGTAGACAAAACAAACAGTTATTATTAGGTGAAATTATCATCATTCAGAGGGTTTGTGATATATATTTCTGAGGTTAAATGCCTGTGGTTTATAAACTCTGTCCTGAACTTCAACTTGTAAAGTCTGTCCAAAGTTTCCTGTCAGAAAAAACAGCTGATAAAAATTACTTGTCTTTAAAGAGCCTTTTTCCTAATCCTGCTTTACTATTGTATAATTGGAACCATTCTGGCTTGGAGCGTGTCAGCAGCGATGTTCTGTGACTTTGTGTGTAGCTTACTCTGAATGGCATTATGAAGTTGGAGGCTTGGGTAGAGAGGAGTAAAGGCTGGCTACTAAATTTGTAGGGAGCAGAAAGAGTCCGTATGGCCAAGGTTAGGCATAAACTTATCCCACAGTGTTCAGCTCAATCCTTCTGTAAAAGTCCTGCAAATGTGAAATTGTCAGTTCCCTTTATTTATGCATCAAATGAATAGTTATTGCAGTATGTATTTATGAGGTTCACAGTGTCAGGAAGGATTTAAAAAGACTGTGAAACAAAAAGTGGAGAGCATAGATGCAGAAAGGGGAACTTTATGTATATTTGTGTAGGTCCCCTTGGCTTGACTTAAAAGATTTTTTTTTTTCTTGTGGCTAGACCTTGCTGCTTGTTCCTGTGTTGGGCAAAGCTGCTGAAATCATGGGACTGCCCCTCTCATCGGGTGGAAGGTTGTGGCTTTAGAATCAGAGCTGTTGTAGCATCTTTAAGGAATAAAATATGCAGCTTCCTCAGAAGTCGAATAGTAAGCAAGGTGTCATGAAGTAAACATTCAGAAGTATCTGTTTGTAGAATATTGTTTATTTATGTTGTGAACCAAATGTAGTAAGTAACATACACTGTGTTTATAGTTGCTCTCAATAAGCTAGTAATTGAATTATCAGCTAAAGACTTAAAGATTAGACATGATGTCTTTGGAAGAGGGGTGTAGAAACAAGCCTAATTTGATTATTGCAGCAAATCTGTTTTCTGTTCAGTGTGAGTTGAAGCAAATAGTTCGATGGTTCAGAACTTCTTATACTCTTTCTGTTACAAAGATAGCTGCTGGTGTTTGATGTTTTAAGTCTTGTGTGAGATGTGATACCACAGAGAGGAAACAGAAAATGAATGTGTTAAATTGTCATGAACCCCCAAGCTAATGAATTGATTTGATACTGTTTATTCTACTAGAACTCAAAGTGATTAATTGAATAAATGTTTAAGTTTTAATCTTTAATTTGTCTATAAATATATGTAGTAATTAATGAGGAGGCAAGATATAATCTTGAGAGTCACCTTGGGCAGAGAATAAGCATGCATGATGCGTTCTTGGGAACCAGAAATGTAATTATGGTATCTAACCTCTGCCACCAAGTGGCAGTTAGTTTTCACTGCCTATCATTGGCCCCATCCGGAGGAGGTTTGGCTGCAAAGCTGCACTGCTAATCAGCAGGCCAGCATTGTCACTGTTTCAAGGGAAGGTCATTGTGCCTAAGGGAAAGACAAAAGCACAAACATATTTTTATGCAAAATTAGGCCCGGAGTTTCAGAAGTTTTCCCAGCACAAAACAAACGTCAGCCTGCATGTGTGACACTGTATCTGAAGTTGACAGCTACTATTTTCTCCTTGAAACTTAGCTTCAGGGAGCAGTGTTTAGTATTTTGCCCAGTGCAAGGTACAGACCCAATCTAAAGGGGTGGCGGGGTGGAGGTGGAGGAATGTTTCTTCTTGATGTATGACTATTGAAATGGATAAGGACAGTAAAACTGTCTCAGAGGATTAATCATTCATCTACCACTTCTCTAAAAAGTCTGTATTTATTTATGTATAATACACAACTGTGTGTTTAAAATGAAGAACATAAAATAGAAAACAAAAGCAAATGGAAAGAAGAGGATGGAATTAAGGATAGAACACAGGAATCGTTATACTAATGGATCATTTGTGTATGTATACATTCATTATAGATCCACTATAGGTAGCAATGTTGTCACCACTATGTGTGTAGTCTTATCATGACAACATAAAAAAAAAAAGTTTAGTTTTGTTTCCAAGTGACCTTACAGCTAGATTATATGACATTATAGGAGTTGATTCATTTCTGTCCCTGACAAAAATGGTGGAGGTGTAAATACTGAATTAGATTAGCAAAAACAGTCATACTTTTCAACAGAACAGTAAAATTGCTGATTAGATGTTCACGTCTTATCCTGGGTGAGGAAATACTATTGCACAGTGCTGCTTCTTTCCACCAGAATTCCTGTATGCCCTCTGTTCCTTACATAATTCAGATGCAATACATAATTAAGGACTATAAAGTCACACTTACTTTCATACATTTAAATTACTCGGTGAACAAAAGATGGTGTTTGCCTTGTCTGTGCTTTTGCTTTGCTTTCTTCTATAGTTTTTTGAAACAGTGGGGACCACAGCCTGATCAGTCAGAAGCTATTGAGAACCACTACCAAAATGCTAATCAGTACTAACTGATTGTCAGGATTAGTATTATGTTAGAAAAAAGTATAACTATATAAGAAACTCCAATTAATTTGCAGTTGATACTAGAAAATATCAGTGTGTTCTGCAGATATTCACTTCCTCTGTTAGCAACATCTTTGTAAAGTATAGCCTTTTCAAAGGAAAAAAAACCCTAACTTTTTTTCCTTTTGAAGCATACAGATTTCACAGTAACAATAAAAAAAACTCCTGCCTTGAATTGTCTAGACTAGCACATGTCCTAGGAATAGTATCTGTGTAGCAAACGAGTGTGTATAATATCTGTTTTCTCATACAGGTCTGCAAAAAAGACTGGCTTACACATGGAATAAAAAGAGAAAAAAAAAGTTAGTCTTACATCTTGAACTTTCTCACCGTTCCTTTCTGTTCTGGATTTCTTTTCTTTAGAGCAATAGTTTGTGACTGGATCACATGATAGTATTTCCAGTAGTTCCAGTGCTATAATATGCTCTATGGGGAAAGCATTTCTTAGGTGCTGTGGGCCTTTTTGTTTCAAACGTTGGGCATGTAACATTTTATATCACCATCCAGCAGAGCGTTTGGATACAAGATACTTAGAATGACTCTCTGTGCTATTGTAACCCACTCAGGGCCCTGAGGGAGACCTATGAACAGAAAGTAGTCTCAGATTTCTTTGAGCAATTTGGTATTGCCAAATACTTTGGTTTGTTATGACTGCTGGGTTATGGCATGGACAAGTATTGTGAAGATCTGTTCAGAGAACATTGCGTTAAAAAAGATCTGTTTAGAGATTCAGGAAAATGCTGCTTCTCTCTGCTCTGAGCACCAGAATTGTGAAGAAAACATAACTTATGTTGAGCATGAGGTAGAAATCAATATCTGAAACATCCTTCAAAAACAGAATTGAAAACTTACATCCTTTTACAGCTCATGGCAGAAGGAGCCTCTTCTTTAGCTGAACAAGTTATCATTTACAGCAATTTTAATAAAGGACCTCCTGGCAAAAAGACTAAATTGTAACATCTCCAAACCTTCTTTTTATACATGAAACGGTGTGTCCCTCAAAATCCATACTGCTCAGTTAAACCTGCCTAGCATATTTTGTGATGGGGATACGTAGTCTTTGATAGTCCACATTAAACCTTTTCCATTATATGTTGATAACATTTAGTTCCTTCCACTTATGGGCTGTTTTCTCTTCTGTACTTTCCACCGTGGTTCCCTCCCCCCCCCCCACTTGTGGGCAGAAACAAACAAACAAAAGTATCACTCTGTCACTTGACAGGTCTCAAGAGCTCCACTACTCAGAATTTGCATGAATACTCCTATAAACAGTATCATGCCAGGGTTGATTACAACACCAAGCCATCGGTCTGGTATACAGGCTGTTGTTGTAGTGCATGCAGTCATCAGCCTCCCCAGTTCTATGACCTGCCTTGCTTTATGGTGTGGATAACCAGTCCATCCTTAGGGACCTTCTGTCTCTGAGGTTAAGTACCTATGCTTATCCCGTTGCTTATCCCAACCTGTAGTAATTGAGGCATTTTTCTGACAGGTCATTACAAATGATTTCACAGCCTGATAATCTCCAGCAGAGGGACTCTCGCTTTATTCTTTTTATTCTTTTTTTTTTTCTTTTTCACACTTTGCTTATGACACCTCCATCTGTTTGCTGTTCTGTGCTTGTATCGTTGCTGTGAAAAAAAAAAAAAATGCAACCACGTCTTTCTTCTCTCTAAAGACAGAACAGATGACAAAGAAGTTCCCTTAAAGCTTGCATCATCTAGTGTTTTTAACTCATTAGACAGATGTTATTCAGGACTTACTCCCTCTCTCCATAGTTTTTTCCGATCTTTGGCAATTTCACAGTTGTTACAATCTGCTGAAATGTGGAAGGACTGAGCTTCCTAGAAGCATGCTCTCTGCGGGCCTGAACCAAAGCTTACTGTAATTGCTAGCTATCTTTAATTACTTCATCGGGCTTTGAGTCAGATCGTAAGTGTAGAAGACACATAGTATCTAGCAATCTCTCTGGCTTCTTCTGGCACTTTGACTGCTACCTGTTGTCCCATGAATACATCAAAACTTCTTTGTTACTTTTCTTTTAATCTTCCCATTTTAATATCTCTGCTTTATGTTCTACAAGCTAAAGATGCAAAAACCTCTTTGATGTGATTTCTGTGCACTCCAACCCTTTCCCTTGCTCTCCACAGAAATTCTGTCTCCACTGGGCTCCATGCAGAATGGGAGCACAAGAAATCCTGGCTGGGCTTGCAACTTTGGAGACTCACTTCTAGGTGCTGAAATTACAGGTTTGTACACTCTGAATGGAAGAACTGGCTTGGCCTCCTCACACATACACAAATAAATAAATTACTCATCTAACTATATGGAGTCCCAAACCTGCTTTTGTCTGGTTTCTTTTTCCTTCATCCCTACTTCTTTCTTTCTTCACTGCTGGGAGACCATTAGGGAGCTAGGGAAGAAGGGTGCCATGCTTCTGCAATTAATCTGTGGTGACCGAAGGTTGGGGATGACTCTACTTCTTTCCTCTTTTTTTTCCTGTGAACAGTAACTGCTCTGGTATTGCTTTTCAGGCAGGGAAGCCACTATTGCCCAGGCTTTGAATTGGGATGAATTAATCTGCTTCTCTGTTCCCTCATTGTATTTCTCCATGAATTGACACTTGCATGTTATGATACCAACATTGTATAATGCAGTAAAAGCCTGGAACTGGGAAAATGTGCAATCTGACAAGAAAGTGTAAGCTTCCCAATATGTTGCCATACTTCAGCCCCTACCTCTGCTTTGGGAACAGGTGTCCTGTAGAGAAACAAGCTGGGTGCTTCTTTTCTGTCAGCAGGTTATTCTTCTCTTAAATGTTTGTTTTACTTTTGCTTTTCATGTTTGTTTTAAATAAGGTCCCTTGCAGAAGAAAGGTATAGTATTCAGAAACTGAGAGACTGAAGAATCTACAGAAAAAGCCCCTTCTATATCCATGAATTTGTATTCCCTGTGTCTCAATTCTTCAGCAGCAGGCACTAATCTTAATGATTCTGCACTGATGGAGAATTTTGAGTATGTATTATGTTTTCCGAAGAGGATCCTTAAAGAGTGTGATGTGGATTGTGGAATGTTTTACTTTTCATGTAGCTGCATGTAATTGTTCTTGAGCTGCCTTTTACCTAAGCAATTCACATTAGTTTAAGCAGTTGCAATTGCTGAGTTAATATTCTTGATCATGTTAACAACATCTGTTTTGGGAGTTATTGCATTTGCAGTTACGCATGCAAAGCAGAGGGGGAGTACTCTCTTGTGGAACTGTGCCGATGAGTAATTGGGTAGCAGCAGTAACCTCTTAACCCTGTGGAAATGCAACCACAACAGCATACCTAATCATGTACTCATCTAAGTGAGTTTGTGTGACATGAATGCAGGTTTTCTGGCAGGGGACAGGCATTTCTGTTATGTTTAGCACAGGGTAGTCTATGTCCTCTTCCTCAACACTTTAGTTTCCAAAAAATTTTAAGTTTTTCTTGTCATAATTGCTTTTGTGCCTTATTAACTGTGATTCTCTATGCCAATATACATAATGACTGTTCTCTATTGTGCTCGACATTATCTGTGTTTTGGTTTGGTTTTCAGGATATGAATATTTTTTTTTTTCCATATGATGGGGGTATAGTGGGCCACAAAGGGGAGGGGTCATTTAGGGCTAAGTTGATATATCTTTTTGCATAAATTGTTAGTCAGTTGCTTATGCTATAGCTGCCGATCTCATAGGCTAGTCCTGAAGCAGGGTCTTCTGGAAAGCACTGTGTTAGGAAAGGAGGTGCCATGTTTTCTATCTGTATTACCTTGAAAGGAGTACCTTACTATTACATTGCTATAGAGCAGTATAATTCAGAGCATTATATGAAAAGTGTAATGGTCAGAGGAGACACGATAACAGCTCCATCAAATATTGATAAAGTAGGATTAATAATTAGAGCATGGGTGTAGGATTAAAATGTCCCTTGAGTTTCATTCCCCATTTGATGTGAGAGTGCGGTTTTGCGGTCAGAGAGTGGGAAGCTCAGGACAACTGGAATCTTTTCTCATCTTTTCAATGTGTTTGCTTAATGTCCTTAGTGGCTCAGTGGATATATAATACTATTGACCAGAGTTCATAGAATTATGATATGCTCCTATGGTGGCACTGCTGACAGTCAACTTTACAAGGATCTTTCTGTTAGTGTAGCTTAGTCTGATTTGTAGCTCATAAAAAAGAAAAAACACCTCTGAATGTGCTGATAATTTGCATTCCTGTTGTCCTGGAGTCTCGTCCTCCTTCAGAGAGCTACACACTTTTGTGAGATGGTGAAAACATTGGATCAGTACCATGGAGCAGAGAGCGTATGCCATTGGACTGCTTGGCCCTCTAGTGCAGAGTGGAGGATAACATTTTGCTTTTGACGGTGTGTATAGTGCTGAACTAAACAGATATCAAAGCAGAGAGAATGAATTCAATTTCCCAGTTACACAGCCCTTGTTTAAAAGGAGCTTTCAAAAGTCTCACACTTAAAAAAGACACTGCAGGTTAGAAATGAGATTTCCTTTTAGAACAAAGCCCTGATCTGCATTACTAATAACAGCTGAGGTCATTAAAATAGAAAGAATTTCCCTTTGAATTTCTTTTGAACAGGATCTGCATTCTCTGCGTCACTGGTGTTAGCTTTTCTTTTCCCACAGTTTTGATCCACCAGGACAGTGCAGTAAGGATTTGTTTTCCCCTTTAGGTTCTTCCTAGTTCTAATATTCTACCAAGAAGTGGTGTTTGAGACCTGTTACAATCATACAAGTTCTGTAAATTCATTCTTCCGTTCCTATGCGCAAAGTGTGCATTCTTGGCACCCCTCAGTATGTGTCTGTTTGTGCCTGAGCATTTTAACATCTTCTGTGTGCCCCAAGGCTTTTTTAACTGATAAAACTCTCCCACCTAAATCATCTTCTCTTTTCCTTCTCCCCCCCGCCCCTCCCAAGTGTTTCCTTGCTCTCCCAAGCCATTAGATGTTCTGACTATGAACTTCAGGAGATCAGTATGCTTTTGGTATTCAGAGGCATTATCATTCTGAGACTGTATGACTAGTATGTATTCATCCTATTAACATCTGCTCAAAATTCCTAACATCCCACCACAGCTAACAGAGAATGACCGTTTTGTCCTTGGTCAGGCTCTGTGGATTGGATGCCTGACACCTGGCTTATTGTCGGACAGATTCCATTTCACTCTTTACTTTGTTTTGACCTTATTTCACGCCAGAAGTTCAGTTTCAGCTGAAGATGGATGAATGAGTTGGGAAGCATTGTGTCCATTGCTGCTGTGGCAATTCCTGTGTGTCAATGCCCAAATAAGTTATTTGGTTCTGAAATTGTAGGAACCTGTTCTGACCTAACAGTGAGATTCCATCAGCCCACAAGGATGTGCTTGTAATTGAAGCACCATTTCTGTAAAGCAATAGAGAAAGACAAGAGATCAAGTCCTATGCTGCGCAGAATCAGCAAATCACTGTCCTTACTGGCTAATTTAGTGGAGGATTATGAGCTTTAAAGTCGTGGAAAGAGGATGAACTGTGGCTTTGACTTCAGTGTTAACTCCAGTGGATATTTGGTGGTGGGAATACAAAGTGTCAGCTTTATGATTTTAACAAAAAATTTCAATAGGGTTAAGTTATGGGTTAAGTTACTGAGGGGAAATAAACAAGGAAATTGGAGTTAAGTATGTATCAGTGTTGAAGTTAATAGCCAGGAGTGGATTCACTATTTTAAAATAATGTCTGAATGACATAACCTCTTACTCAATGGGAAGAAACTGTTTCAAGGTAGAAAAACAATGTGTTGGCATTCCTGGCTTTCTCCTGTGCATTTTGGTTGCTTCTGTTTTCTCATTTGTGTACTCCTGAAAGTTATTTGCTATAATAAGAGGTGCTGGATCATTTGCATGTAGTGTGCACTCTTGAAGGAAAGAAAAATTCAAAGTAATCATTAGCTCATTCAAGATTTCAGGGGAATGGCTGTATGATTCCCCAAGTTATAAGAGGAAATGTTATAACAGCCCATATGGTTGACAGTATTGGAGGTTTACTTTTTATCTTTCTAAGTGAAATGAAGCTGTGAAATCTGAGAAATACTGGGTGCTGTGTAGTGATTAATCTCCATGTTACATTGTCTGGCCTGAATCAAAGGAAATGCAGAAGCAAAGGGAAGGTATGTTTTAACAAGCTTTACAGAGAGGTAGAAATGGAATTGGAGAAATTTTCATTTAGTCTCATATAGTACAAGTGACAGTGTTTTGTCATTTTCTCAGAACATACACATCTAAAGAGATTTTCTCCTTGCTTCTTGGATTCAGTTTTCTCCAGTGTGGTTGCCCTACTGACCTTCTGGGAAGTGAGACTAGCAGAAATATGCAAAGTCCCTTGGTTCAGAGTCATGCATTAAATAGGCTTTAGAATCAAATGGAGTTTAAATCTTCAGCCAAAGATTTTTTTTTAAAAGCACTGATAGGCCCTCATGAAACATCTGTGATTCACTGAATGTACAGGTTAGCAAAGCTAAAGATCCAGAGATCGATTCATATACCGTGGAGTGAAATTAAATTTCTGCAACTGTTCTACTATTATGGGAAGCTCAGCCATCTGTAATTTGGCTTGCCTTCTCATCACAGATAAAGGAAAGGAAATTTTTCTGAAGTCATGTCCTGTAATAGAAAGAGGAGGACCTAAAGCTGAGTTGGAAGCAGAAAGATTCATCATTTGCCCAGATAGTATAGCTAGGTTGGCATACGCAGTCATTCCCAAAGCAAATGAAAATTAAATTGTCAGATTTGTGGCTTCTGTCTCATAAAGCATTCAAGTATAATAAATGATGCTGACAAGCTGGCCTTGGTGTGGAAAACTTCTTTAAAGATACAAGATGCTGCTTCTTACTGGGGTATATATAGGGTTGACTTAGTGGCAATGGAGTTTCTCAGGGATAAAATGGATAGTGTTCCAATAAGCTGTCAACTATCGTGTTTCTTTCCAGAAATGATACATATAATTGGCAAGGCTGGATTGGCATTAGACAACTGATTTAAACTACTAGAATTCTTCCCTTGTTTCTTCCCATAGTTCTTGGGCAGTTTCTAGATCCATCCAGTTGAATGTTTTGTATACAACCTCATAAAAAGTCTTATATGCCTCTCATCAGGGAGAGATGCTTTGGTGCTTATTCTTGCTCTTACTGAAACAATCATAATCCTGATGAAGCTACCATTGTGCTGGTACCAGGATTTATGAGTGCTCTATTCCTATGGTTGTGTTCAGAAGTAGGTTGGAAAAGTTTAAAACAGTTCCCCTGTTTAAATCTGCTGAGGTCACTTTCTACTGTAAGTTTTTGAGTGCTGGTGTGAATATGGACTCTTCCACTTCAGACTTTGCAGCTGCTGCTTCCTCTTCCCACACCTGAGGCCTTTAGCAATGCAGTCACAGGACTGATCACTCTGGAACTCCAGCATGAGCAGCAGAGGCCCTCAGCTTAAAAATGCTCCATATAGTGAAGTGCACAGTCAAACACCTAGAACTGCACTATTCCCACTGATTCAGTGTGTTGTCATTACAGTTGATGCAATACGCAGCCAGACTTGGGTGTCACATCTGCTTTTGCCCGTTGTAGCAAGAAAGCCATATTGACCTTCTGCAATGCAATGTATTGTGTCTATGAAAGTTGATTATATCATAGTTGGAATTCTTTATTATAAATCAAGATATAGACTGTGTTTTAATTCAGCATGCTATAAAAGCTTAATTTTTTTTTTCCAGAGGCCATTGAGCAGATTTTGTTTCAGACGTACTGATGAACTCTCATGCACATTCAGCACACCAGTTAGCACGGCTAAAGATTCAAACGCTTGTGTTGCAGATATTATCACCTTTCGCAGAAGCTCAGCAGGAGCTTGGTTTGCCTGCTGTTGCAAGACATGAAGTAAAAAATGTGCATAAACCATGCTCCCTAAGAGAAGTGGAGCAAACTAGAGCTCCCCTCAGGGCAGAGAGAAGTGCTGAGGCCCTAAAAACCACCACCTACCCTTGTCTCTGGTCCAGTTATGCAGTTAGAAGCAAACAAGGGTATTTTTTATTTTAGTTTGCAGCAATGCAGCAGTACTAATAGAGAATGGGAGCATTAACTAAATATGGGATTGTGTCTCAGCTCAGATTGTTCTGATCTGACGTTAGTGCTGCCAAAGTGGTAGTAATGTAGTTGGTCATCATTGAAACCTTTCTATGCCAGAAGAAAACAGTCAGGAGTACAAGTATATATGCTTATTAAGTTAAATTTCCTGACTTACATGATATTTATTTTCTTAAAGAGGGGTCTACACATACAAAGCAGGTCTGGAAGAGTTGTTGCCAATGTGGTGACAAGTTAATTATTCAAGTCCTAATTATGAAACAACTTCAGTGTTATTGACATTGGGATGAAGCACCATTTGAAGACCATGAGAACAAGCTTGAATGTTAACAATTATATAAAAATCTGTATTTGTCATTTTTAAAGGTTTGTTAAGCAATCTGACAAACGGATGGCAATGGAAACACCAGGATTTAGAATCTCAGCAAAATTAAATGTCTGCTCACATGCCAGTATGTGCTGCAGTAATCCTTGCAAGGCTGCCAGACCCTCTTATTGAAGTGATAACAGATCCAGCAACTTTTGCACACCCAGTTTAGGTCAGGCCATTATTCTGGGGCATCTGTGAAGAAGAAACAATTGACTCACGTAGGAGCTTCAGTCTGTGAAATAATCTTAGAACAGAAGTTAACTTGGGAGATGTTTGCTATTCTGTGTCACTGTGGCACAGTCAGAGGTTATGCTAATACTAGTGTGAAACATGGCCTAGAAAGTCACAAGCCTAAGATATTGAAAGTAGCTGGACAATATCCCCAGCTTGTGAGTCAGGAAGTTGAACATAGGGCTCTTTCTGTACAGTTATCCCTTGCCTTCATATTGACAGATGTGTCTGTTTAGTTACCTGGATTAGGTTTGGATGTAGTAGGAGTATTTATTGAATAGAGTGTTCATTAAGGTGCAAATGCACAAAAGCGAGCCCTGCATCTTTGGCTTCTTGGAGAAAATTAATCATTCCTCAACATTTGGCATGTTTGTGGTCTGCATCCATCTTACTTCCTGCCACCTACCACCTACTGTGGTAAGAATGTCCAGTTTTTCCCAGAGGCCTCATTACAGAGCAGACTGTGTGCATGAAGTCTGTGAGACACTACAGAGATTACATCTGGAAGGAAAATGAGGCAGAGCTTGCTGATTTATGCAGTATTCAAAGGTGTCATTTCCATGGCAGAGATAGATGTCATATACAGGAATTGGAGGCTAGACTCTGCTTCAGAACACACAGCTCACATGGTGCAGCTAGATGTGTTTGTTTTTCAGGTTGAGCTGGGGGCTTTTCCAAAATTCCCTTTTCCCCCACCCCCATGTTTTGGCCTTCACAGAGCGCAAACTTTTGCATTACAAGGTTCCTTTCACCCAGGCTCTGCTGCAGGGCATAGCTCCCTTACTTTGGCTCCGATTGTAGGTTCCTTTGGTTCTGGCTGAGCGTTTAGTTTTCCCCTGAAGCCTGCTAAGCGCCCTAGGCACCACCATGACACTAGGGTTGCCAATAACGCAGACATTTCCAACAAACGTATGCTAATTCAGAAGGTTGCCTTTCAAAGCTTGTTTTTAGGCTGGTAGATCAGAAAACTGCCCAGCACTGCCCTCCAGTGGCTTGAGAGGCTCCCTCTAAGCAGCGATAGTCGTAGCGAAAAGAGATATTTAGAAGTATGTTGGATCATTTTGACAAGAACAGCAGCAAAAAGGCCTCTCAATAGTCAACACAACTTCAAAACACTCTTAGATCCAGGCAATGTACTGGACACATCCTTCTTCCTGCTATAACATTTTACTGCAGAAAATCTTGCTTGAGACCTTTTTTTACACTGTTAGCTGCTTCCTGTTAGCTGATCAACATTCTCATCTTCCCGCCTGCCAAAAGAGGCCCCTTGGAAGGGATTCACCTCCACCGAGGCAGCTGTAAGCAGTGGAAGAGGATCAAAGGGGCTTAAAGTTGACCTGCAGCACTCCAGCAGGGTCTCACATAGATCAAAGGGTACATACGTGGTTAGAGCCTGACTTCTGTAACTTCCTTTGGAGATAACTTGGCAGAAGTATGGCCCTATCTTTACTACAGCCTAGTCAGCGTATGTTGTGAATGGGCTTATATGCTGGAGTGGAAGCTATAGGTACTATGCATGTATTATATATCCTTGTTACGGTTCTTACAACTTGTTCTTTTTTGGAATGAGGCATGTAGTGAAGATCTCTGCACAATCAGCCAGTGTTGCAAGGCAGAGTAGGTGATTTGAGACTTCAGGCAAATCTGCTTCAATTTTGTTCCCTCATCCCACAGTCTGCAGACAAATACAGGAGTCTTCTGAGACATTGCTGGTGATACTGATTAGAAAAACATTCTGCTTAAGATATTTCTCTGTAGAAGTGATATTCTTTTAAGAGGATTTGTTGTTGTCCCAGTTTCTCAGTTAAGGCAGGATTTCACTGAGGTTTCGTTTGCTGTTTGTAGCTGTGTGACTGACATAAATCATGCATTTGAGGCCAGTCGCTGGTGCATCACAGGAGTGAGAGTCCATTGCCACAGGATGGCGCCCGATGGCCAGACTTGCAGGGCTGCATGTATGGGAAGAGTTAGACCCAAACCTAAGCTATGGGATTTGTATGCTACATTCAGTCTTAACCCACATAGATATTTCCTATGAAATTTTCATAAATAAATGTTCATTATGACTTTGTCCTACTGGACTGCCAACCCTCTTCTTCCTCAGCGCTACAATTTTATATGAAATTGATTATTGTGCTCCAGGAAAGTGAGACTGGGTCAGAACTCTGACCATCCATTACATTGCTCTGTTGAGTTACTGCATAGCAAGAAATAGCAACCTTTCTGGTGTTTCTTGTCATGCCAATTCTTTCATTGCCATTAGCTAGGACTGACCAGTGTCATATGCTCAATACTCTTATCAGGCAGCATGATTTCCTTGCCAGCAGTTCTGATTAGTAGCGATAGGAAACTAAATTTATTGTGTCTAGGAAGTGCGAATAGGATGTCTTGAAACTGGAAATTTTGTGTGATTTTACCAGATTTTAATAGCAACTTCAAGTTTTGACTTGCAGACAAAACTTTTCCTTGGCTCTTCTGATGTGTGGATGTTGCAGTAGGTCTTACAGTGTTCAGCATGCTGCTTGGCACAGCCCTACAGCATTTCAGGATGTGTCTAGTTGCATTGGTTTGGTAGCACTGGTGATACGTGAATTTCTTTTCCACTCTGCTGTTTTCACACAATGGCCTTTGCTGGAATTTGCGCAGTGCAGAAGGGACATCTAGTGGCCCGATGGAAAAGTGGTGACGATGCATGTTAAGGGCAATAACTTTGGTTATTACAGGAAAGGGCCAATTTCGAGTTAGAGATTGGATCCCAGGGAACCCTCAAGCATTACATCACTAAATTGTATTTGAACTTTTCACTTTACAGAATTGGCCTGTGAGTCTGTAGGCTTGAAATTCCAAAAGCTGAACTTTTAAAAAATATACCTGGCAGTTTTAAGCAGTGATTGGGAGCGAAAGAGTGTACTGAAGCAGTCATTTTTTGCACACTGTTTTTGAGTGCAACTGGAAGTTTGTTTCTTTACTAGCTCAACTTCCCAAGGTCCAAGTCTGCAGGCACTGTTAGTATGGACTCCTTTGTTTATGGTTGTGTCTAATAACCCTCAGAGGACGAAGCTGGGGAAAAAATGTCAGAAGTTTTTGATGCTGTTAGCTTGCCTTGTTCAATTCAGAAAAGCAGATTTATATTCAGTGATGAGATTCCAGAACTGTAAGGGGGGAAGGTGAGGCTCTCTCCTCTGAGACAGCTACAACACGTGCATATGACAGGAGATAGGAATACCTTTATTCTTACCAGCTTCTGTCTGTGATACAGGCAGTCATATCACACGTCTAAGCTCTAGTATCCAATCTGTAATATTAGGATTATTTTAAGCCCTGTGTGAGGAAAGATTGTGAAACTCTGGCAAGCGTACATTGTTCTTTGAATGGAAAGTGCAGACTGTTTTGCTTAGGTACTTTGCTGCGCAGTTCATTCTGAACTGTTTGTACAAAAATGTATAGGATTGTTTTGTGAAAAGTACACAAAAAAGTATAGAATAAGAAGACAGAAAGGTTCTGCTGAGTACCCCAGACCTACTCTCTCCCTTTTCTCTTAATCCAGCTTGCTTACTGCTGCCCCATTTTCATGGCATGCATTTCCGGCTTGCAAAGTTTCCTGCCTACTGGCTGAGAATAGAAGCCTTGCTGTTATGCTGTCCTTAAGTCTCTTGTAATGAGTGTTACACAGAGGAAAGCAGCTGTGTCCTTTGGCTCTAGTTTTAATACTATGTTAAAGAGCAGATTATACTGACGTTGGACTGCAGCAATGCGGAGGTAGCACAAACCATGGCCAGTTTGGGGAAGGCTTTAGCAAGGATGACTAAGGACTTGGAGCTTATGCTTTAGATAACAAATCCACCCAATTGTGCTCTTTCTTTGGAAATGTAGTCAAGCCTAACAAATCAGGGCCTTAACAGAGTTGCATTAGGGTCCTTTAATTGGACTAAGCTGGTTAATACCCACATTGGCTTTTGTATGCCCAATGGTCCAGCACAGAAATAGTCTGCCATTTATGCTGGCAAAATCTCATCAAATTGCAACCATGAACGTTGAAAAAATTAAATTCTAATATCCTCACAGGTAGACACTGGATTAAGGTATTATTTATTATTAGAAGGAAGTCGGATGTCTTGACCTATGCGGGCTCCATTAATTTGGGTTTTGAGTGACACTAAACGAGCCATAAGACCTGGCAGACCACTTGGGTGTGCTAGCATTTAACAGTGGTCACAGAGAACAAATGAACACTTTTTTCAAGAGGATCATCCCTTGTAACCTGCTCCAACCCCAGAACTTAAAATGTGTGGCACAGGCATGAGAGTCTCACCTCTGTCTGTGGAAGATTTTGGCTGAGAACCATATACTGCTGCCATTTCCCAGGTTGCTCAAGTCCAAACCTTGTTGTGACAAATGCATGAAATGGTACCTTCAGAAAGGTACCATTCATAGCATTCCTGCATGTGTAATAGTATTGACACATTGGCCGTGTTAGCAGTTCAGTTCGAACCCATCAACATTAACTTGACAGAAAGACCAAATGAAGACTCCAGAGTAAAACTCAGTCACTAGCACAAGAAGCTACTGCTTGAGACGTTGTCTCAAATGTACTGAGAGACACCAGAAATGTTCCTCTTTGAGCTTTTAAATTGTTCAGCCTCTGCTAAACTGTTTTGCTCTTTTCTGGGTCTAGCTAGTGTGTAACAAGACTTTAGTAGCTAATGGCTCTTTCAGCTGTATGAGGTGCCACAGGCCACACAGCACAGCAGTAGCAGCAGAGCTGCATGAGACCTAAGCCTCTGCGGGAGGACATCCATTTTCTTACCTGTGGGGATTTGTTACAGTAATTCTGTTCTGTGAAAGCTGAGCGTGTCCTTCAGGTAGACATATGAGCCATAAATTACTATGGATAGTTTTATTTCCCAAGCGTTGTGAAGTGTTGCACTAGTCGGTTCACAGAAGTGGCTGTATTCAGTCAAGGACAACAGTGTTTTCCTGCAGTGTTAATTGCGCAATGGATTCATAGGTATTTACTTTGATTTGGAAAAGGTGAGTTGTTAGGAGGATAATTCACGCAGGTGAGGCAAAAAATTTCTGAGCAGAAAGATTCTGCACGTGTCTGCATTTGGTTACGTCCCCTGACAGCAAAATGAGAGTCTAAAGAGAGAGAAATGAGTTCCAGATGGTTGTGGTAACTGGCAAGAAACTAATACTGAGGCTGATCTTGAAAAAACAGACTGAAGACACCAGAGATGAAAGTGGGGGCAGGGTGGTCCAGATAAGGTTGATAACACATGATATATCATCTTCGGAGCATTCCAAGGCAGGATAGTGACATGAACCATTTGTTCCTGAATTGCAGTGTTTTGGTGGTGAAAACGCTCTTGCTGTGACTGTTCTGCTTTCTGCACTGAAGGTAAAAACAATGCAGTAAATATCCCATTTCCCTGCACATGGCCAATCAACCTCTGTCTGCTCTGCAAGGATGCTGAGATAATATAAATTACTCATTGTAGGATTGCTGTTGTTTTCATCATGTGTAGTCTAGGTCTGTCTGCACCAATTCCTTGCTATCTTGCATATTTCTTGTTTGAACTAGGAATTTGTATGGCATCTTACCTGACTTCTATTTTTAGTTGTTAGTGGAAGGGTGAGGCAATCTACGTAATTCTCATTACGGTTAATTTAATCCAATTGTGATGTGGATTTAGAGGTACTTAATAGGTCACAACTGAGTGTGGGCTCTGTCATTTTCCAGTTACTCTCATAAAACAATGGACACTGATAATTTTTTCCATTTCTAAAACTAAACACATGCATCTAAAGGTGGTGATGTGATTTGGTGCTTGTGTTACATGGATACTTCTGTTGATCTCTATAACTGTCCCTTAGTTGGGAAGAGGGCTCACGTACATTTTGTCTTGTGGGTTCACACACGTCGTGATGTATGAGAGATAGCAGTAAAGGCTAATGTGGACTAACTCTGCTCTTTGGGATTAACAGTGTGCTTTTGTCTTTTGTCTTATTTTCTCTTTGAACAAAGCAGCCTCTATCAGAAAATTGTGATTGATCCTCATCTGAAATTTGTTTGTAAATATGAGGTGATACAGAAGCCTGCATCCTAGAAATGACCCCCAGCCACCTCAGTCCCCAGGCCAATTCTGAGCTCCTGCCGCACTCTGGAGGAGACACCAGGTTTGTTTTCTTCATTATATAGGGGGAGTTCAAAAAACAGAAAGCAAAAAACCACACAGGGTCCTTTTTCCTTTTTTGCCTTGTACGGTGAATCTCCCAGTTCTTCAATTTCTTACTACCTTTGACAGCCTAGGGTTTTTTCACACGTGGGCCTGTAAGCCCTCCCGCTGCTGTGCCTGTAAATCCGACTTGCTTTGCCTTGTGCAGTTCAATCCGTGCGATCCAGGCAGCGTTTTCTTGTTGTTCCAGGAACATGAGTGAAGCATTTGAGAGTGGACAGGGACTCTGTCCACTGTGTTAGTGCTAGTCCCCAATTCGGCAGAGCATGGAGCGAGTGCCTGTAGTAGAGAGAATTCTCCAAAGTCCGTGATGTGGGGAGAGCTGGTATTTGCTAGTTTCCAAGTACTGTTTCTCCCCAGAGGTTTTTAGAACAGCCACTCTTAGACTTGTCATGGAATTAAAGAAAACTACCTCCAGGGTGTACAATGCTGCTCTCCTGCTGCCACTTTTCCTCTTATTTTGGGGTAAGTTTTTGTCTTCTGTGCCTGATTCTTACCCAGCTACTATGCAGTAACTTTGGATCAAATCTGACCTGCCCTTGTATTGCAAAAGTAACTGAACAAAATGTCACTCCCACAGTTAGATTTGAAGCCTGAAAACTTCTTGTCTGAAAGATAAACAGGCATTTCATTCTGGATATGTTTTTCCTTCTATTTATTTCTTGTCTCCTTTCTTCTTTCTCCCTGTGCACATGTATGTATGCGTTTATTCACAAGAGCTATAAGTGTGTGCACTTCATGTAATAAGTTTTCAGCTATTATAGTAACCATTTTCTCCATTGAAAAGTTCTGAATTTTACGGTTGTGCCCATGCAGAAGAAACACAGAGCTTTAGTTCCATTCTATATGCTTTAGAAGCACATCTAGGCAAAAGAGAAGTATACCTAGGGGAATATACTAATATGTTGAAGTGCCAGATACCTTTGGTACAAAATGTGGAAGAAGATGACAGTACATGAGTATTCTTACTTAGAAATTTTGAAGAAAGCAGATCCATCCTGAAAGTGCAAGAAGTGATGAGGTAACAAAAGAGTCCATCACACTGATGGGGATTTTTGTTTTGTTTTATTTTTTCCACATTGAAAACTTATTTTATAGCCAAAGAATATACTTGAGTATACTGGGATTCTTCAAGTTCACATTAACATGTCTTTGGGCTCCAGAAGTCATCCTTTTATACAATTTCTTATGCTCCCTGAAAAATAGATTTCTGTGTTTCTTCTGGAATGGGTGCCTGGAGATCTGCTGGGCCTAGACATCTGTTTTAGTCATCTAGGGATTATAAGGTCATGTCAGGAACATGTCCAACCTTTTACTGGAAAGTATGATTGGGATTGAACCGACCTCCTTATCCTCTCCTCAGCACTGCCAGGCCAGTATCTGTATATAAAAGTCCTGTTTGGTTTCCACTGAGCTAGGACAGGAATGATCAATGACATGAAGTGGAGGTAAAATATGGAGAACATGCAGAAAATACAGTCAAAGTGCCTTTTCTCTGCTAATATCTGCTGAACACTGCATTTAGCATTTTCTCTCATTAGTGGGTGATGTTTATGTAATTTTTGAGAGTTGGAGAAAGTTTTCAGCTTTTCCTTTGATTCCCCAACAGTTTCTTCCCCTCTGAAGCCTCCCTAAATTTCCTTTGCTCTGATCACCTCAGACTATGAATATGAAAGTCAAAATATGTTTTGATTTTTGTCTGATTTTTTTTTTTTTTTTTTTCCTCTTCCTTGTACCAGCTTCTTTGTCTGGTGCATTTGCTCCAAGTGCCTGGAATTCCTCTGGCCACAGGGAAGCAGCAGGACTGTCTTTTGTATCTAGTAACCATAGCTACTGGTTTGGAGTGTGAGGCAGTTATGGTGGCTTTGTATTGTGCAGAAGGAAGGCCCATTGCATATACGGAATTGCTTGGTATGTGTCTGCCAGAGAGCTGGCATGTTTCTGAGAATTCGTGCTGTTTGACCGTTGCACTGACAGCTTTTCATTCTTGGGTAAAGCTCTTCTTTGGAACAGTGATTTACTGAGAACATTGTTTTCTTTTGGAGTGCAGGTGAATGACACATCTTGATATAGCCAGCAAAGCTCAAGGGAAGCAGTAGTTTCCATAGTCTTTCCACCTGCTCCTGTTTTGCAGGGGGAATTCTGCCAGATTTTAACTGTAGTGAATGGTGGCATTTTATGTAGTACTTGTAGAATTTTAAGGCCATAAGGAAATGCCTTTTCTTGCCCTTGTGAGACATATGACTACTTTTTTTTTTATTTCTAATTGACTGAGTCTAAATGTCATTGAAGCACAGGGTGGCTAAGTTATTTGTTCAAAATTTTTGAGGAAATTCTGATTATCCAGGTGGCCTGTTGCAAGCTGTAACCATAAGACCATCCTGCACCCAGATCCATGCTATCTCCAATTGTTTAAAATAAACTCCAGAGGGACAGTGGTACAGACTCTGCATGTGACTCCAGTTTTACTGCTGCTGTGCGTGTAGTGGGCAGAATAGCTCTCAGCTTTATTTGTTGTGTTCTAAAGGAGATTCTGGAGGGCAGAATGAGTGTCTGCTCATTTCTTTTCCCACAACTCTAGCCAGAATGAGCACAGTAATTCACATACCTTTGGCCTGGAAAATGCTTTGGACGCCTATTGAGAGAGAACATGTGCAGACAAACCTTTTTTCTGGCAGTTTGCTATCTGCTCTAATGCAAGCTCTTGAGATTAGCTTGGACATAAATCTTACTTGCTTCAAAATGTGGAAACAAAGAAATACAATCTTTTCAGCTGTTTTGTTGATTGTCAGTTATACTTAAATAAGAATTGGAAATTAAAGCTTGTGACTCAATCTGGTTAACTGACTACACAGGAACCCCCCTGTCTCAGTGTTTGATCTGTTGAAATGGCTGAGAGATCAGAGAATGTGTAAACCGTGAAGGTCAGCTTGGAGGAGTATGTATTAAGGGAAAATACGGGGGTGTCATAAGCACAGAAGATCAAAGAGCTACTGTGGCAATATATGCAATACTATCATAAAACATGGATTTATAGCTCCTGTCTTTCTTCAAGTTCTAGAAGCGTGATAATAGGAGTTACATCTTCAAATCTGTGTTAAGGCAGTGAATAAATAATGAAAACGAGCTAGCTGACTGCTTGTTCTGTGTTAAGAGTAAATTTAATTCCCTGAAGTGGTATTTCTGATTAATGCTGTTAATGCCTCTGGCCGTAATATTGGCACTGCCGAGCCCTGTGAATTGCTGCCCACCGTTTGGCACCATTTAGCAATTCACTGGGCAAGCTGGGTGGGAGAGAGCCAGGAATCGGGTTCTGCTTCTTCGAGGGTGTAAATATTATGCATATTTCACAAGAGGAAACTGAGCCACATCTTCTTATGCCTGTCTTAATGAAAGTCTAGCGGTCTAGGCCTTTATAAATTCTTTATGAATACTGGTAGACTGTGTACATATCTCTGACATAAAAAAGCTCTGTCACACCAAAAACCTAGCATGCAAATGTTGTGGTCTGGAACCTGCTGGTCTCCAGTAACAACAAAAAACAACCTAAGTAGGCTGGGAAGTGATGAATGCACAATATCCATCTAAAACTTTGGATAGGAAAAACTGCAATCTGAACTGTGTGCAGGGACTTCACTAGAGGTTTTTAAATTAGCAGTCAAATTGGTAGTTGGCTAAGATACTGGGCTTGTGTGCTTAATCTACCAAAATCTACAAGATATATCAAAGGCATGAATATTAAGGCTTTTTTAAAAATGACTCTTCTAAAAGATGCTCTAGGCATTGCTAGGATCCCTAGCATCTTGCTGGGCCATTTATTCAGTATTGTCTTAGAGGTACTACCTGCTTTTTGCTTATCTAATCTTTATTTTGAGGTTTTTGTCATAGTGTCATGTCTTGCTTCACAGAGATTGTCAGATCTGATAAGCTGATAACCTGAGATGATAACGATGATGTTTAGATTCAGCCAGCAAATAGTATCTCAGCCTGCGTTTTCACTGAAGTATAATTTCTCCCTTCTATACTATTTGCACAACAACAAAAAAAATTAAATAGTTGCTATGGAAAAATGCAGAAGAAGAACTTGACTCTGGGCACCAGGATCTTGAGGGGAATTGAATATACCTGATCCTAATGGTGACAGCAACTGAGCATGAGACCAGGAAATTCAGACAAAAGCTGATGGGAAGTGGTTGGGGGAGAGGTAGCAGCTGGTAAGTGGGAGCAAGCTCCTTCAACAGAGCTTCTCCTGATGGCTGGCAGAGGTAGTGAACTGCTGCAGCTCAGGGGCTTAGTAGCTGTGACCAAACATTGGGATTTGGGAAAGTTTCCTATGCCCACATCCCATTTTCTGATGTTGACTAGAAAGGCCCACCGTTAAAGTAGCTGTCAAAAGATGCCCATTACCGTGTTAAACAGGACAAGGAATACAGGTTAAGGAATAATTAAGGCTAGGTGAAAAATCAGTGCCAATTGTTAGCATGTCATAAGCTTGTCAGCAGTCTCAGAGAATTTCAGGACCTTGTTTTCTGATGCTAGTATTACTAGGAGCAGGTGCTTTGCTCAGGTCTGAGAAGAAAGGGTTTAATCTCTCTGTGTCAAGAAGGAAATGGGGCTTGTAAAGCCCTAGGATGTGTAAAGCTGCCTAAAAAGGCCTTGTACGCTCCCTGGACAAGTACACTGAAGGTACTTCCTAAAGAAGGATTTGATTTTATTCTGTCATTACCTTCCATAGCAGATATGCTATCCTTCCGAAGTTAGCAAGGGTGGGGAAGAGAGAGGGTGAACAGCATGAAAACCCCTTTTCAGACCTGTCCAGTCTTCCTTCCTGGTGTGTGGATCCTGGGTACAGGCCAGGGTGTGTACCCTTTCACTAATCCCTTACACTGACCAGGACAGGGAAAGATCAGCAGAGGTCAGCAGGGATTTACTAATATAAGCACATGCCTTTCTGTTGTCATGGAGACATAACTATTTCCATTCCTTTATTCAGAGTTTATTTAGTAGTTGTGTTACTCTGATACTTCAGGTGGAGGGATTCCCTTTCTACCCTTGGCCTCAGTATCTTTCTCTAGCAGGAAATGTGCTGGGTTGATCAGCAGGAGCACAGCCTGACTGGTAAAAATTGCATCAGGCTGGGGTTTTGAGCATTCATGGTTTAGGCACTTGAAGATTCCTCTAGCTGAGTTATTACTGCAGTGCAGTTGGAGGCTGCTGCTGGAAAGCCTGCTGTTCTCCCCTCTTGATTGTAAATTGTCTTCTTTCCAGTTGTTGTAGTGAGTAGGGCAGGTGAAATACACCTGAAGGAAGCCTCTTTCTTCACAAGCCTGCAGTGCGTTTTTGTAAAAGGTGATAGTCATAGGGAGCAAGATTTAAAATAACATGAAAGTCAAGAAACTCGATAACAAATCCATGCACAAAAGGTACTTAATACATCATGACTGGGTCATAATTTTGGAAACATAAATAAATACTTGTAAGCATGAAGCAGTGTTTTCCCAAAGTATATCACTAAAACAGGAGGATAATATGCCAGAATCCTGTCTGTTGCAACTTGTTTAACAGAAAACAAAAGTGCTACACTAGGAGATGCAGTGTGTAAACTTTTTTCTCCTCTGTTTGGCAATCCTTCACAGTAATAGGTTCTTGAGGAGAAGAGTGCACATCCCTTTACTCTGCTCAGTTCATGTCATGGGGAAACACTGTTGGGCATACGTGTAGCTTGGTTACCCCTTAAAAGCATTGCAGCTTCAGTCTGGTATTTTACATCCTCTGTTTTTTTGTCTTTGTTTTTTTAAACTGGACTGTGGGTAATGCGAATTGTGCTGATTTTCTGAGAGAGAGAAGCTGAAGGGATGAGAAAAGTTGGACATATGCAGACCTGATTCTCACCCTTTTGTCATCCTGTTGTCTCCGAAAGCCTCACTTCTGATTGACTCAAAGACAGGAAAGACACAATTCCTTTTATCAGTAATGTTCCCGTAATTAGTCTGGGTAAAGTGCCCAATCTGACATCCTATACCACTTTAGAGCCTACCTTCTCCTCCTAGGTATTCTCTGCTTCCTGAGATGATTTGGGCATCTAGGAATGATCAAAGCCACAGCTGGAATGTGTAAGATTGGGCAAGTTTTCAGAGCTTAGAACTTGAGGAAATATATTTCATATTGTCGGTGGGAATCCAGAAATTAAATACACCCTTTTCTTTAATTGTCTTTTCTTTTGCTAGGCAGTTGTAGTATTTATATTACATGCTGAAATAAAGCACCTCCATGTTATAGAGACTGCAAAAATCTAAACTCCTAATTCTGTAATACCTTTAATGTAAAGTATTAAAGGCTTTGAATAATTTCATCTTACGGGACACTTGTGAACTACCTGTAACTATTTTTTAAGTTGGGCAAACTGATACACAAAGTGGAACTGGCTTGCCCAAGCTCACATTAAGTTTTTGCTAGGCCAGGAAATAATATTGTGGCATCCTGACTCTTCTGGCAGTTGTGTTTGTGATTGTGAGCATTTTGCTGAGACATTGTACACAGGAGATAGTGGAAAGATGAAAATGTATTCTGAGTGCAGTGCACATGCATGAACAGGTATACAGAGATGGGTATTTTCAGTTAGTACCGCTGACTCTGCTTATAATTTTTTTGTGTTTGTGGAGATTATATTGTTCCATTTGAATAACACACTAATTATAATTTTAAGAAAAAAAAACAATCGATTGTTAAAATTGTCCTTCAGTATGAAAGAAACAAGGTAATCTCTGGGCTGATAACCCCGATGCATGCCACTTCCCTGTTGGAATTTTAAGTGATCATTAAGAGCACCTTTAAGGTAGTTATCAGTCAAGCCAGTGTGAGGAGTTAGAAACTTCAGGTACCATGTGCATAAAAAGGGTGACAATTAAGGGGACCTTGGGAATCAACAAATTAAGCTGCTAAAATTAAAGTGAGAGAGAGAGATATTCATGATGAGATATTCAAGATGTTCCACTGAGCATCTTCCATGAGGTCAGGTGTATCCCAGCCTGAAGGCATCCATCCTCTCTCATGGTTTCCCAAGACTTTTCAAAAACAAACTTGTGAAAAGCAAAACAAAAACTAGAAGCCAGTGAGTAATGCTAAAACAGCATGTCACAAGTGGTGAAGTAATAAAATGACTGAAGCTCTTTGTCCTGTTTTAGCAACTCATAATTGGTCTATAATAAAACCTTCTGCTAACATTATGTCAGGAGGGAGAGGGGTGGCCGTGAAAGAAGTTACTTCAATGCAACTCATGTTGTGGGGGAGATTACCACTGAGATTTCAGAACATGTGTGAGATAACGGAGAAAAAAGTTGAGGGGTTTTGTTTGTTTTCTGAAGAGAAGGACAGAAACCTTGCTACAGCTCTTTGAGAGCCTCCTCCTCCCGCACCGTCTTTATCAGTTCCCACAACTATTTCTGCCAGTGCAGCGCAACAGCATCTTGTCCTGGTTAGCTGAAGTAAGATATTCCTCAGGACTCTCTGGGAGAGAGAGAGTGAACTACTACCAGGGGTATCTCGGATTGCCCAGCATCTTATTAATTTCTTATTTCTCTTTTTGTTGGCTAGAAAACCCACTGTTGCAACTGCCCTTTGACAAAATCATTTAGTAAAGGTATAAAGTATAAAATTATTAAAGCCAGTTATTAAAACAAAGCCTAGTAATGTAGCTTGTTTGCCTTGAAGTGATAAAAAAGGTCACAAACCTCATCTTTTAGGGAAAATCCTTGTCAGCTACCTTTAAAGTGTAAAACCAGACCTGTCCTGACAGAGCTCAATGAATGCTTTATATGCAACTCTGTTAGCCTTTGAAGTTCCTCCTAATCCACCCCTAAATGCCTGGAACATATTCTTCAAAGAAACTGTAGGCTTCTCCAGTTTCATTTCAGAGTAGGGTTGTAGGATTGTATGACTGTAATGTATTTTTTAATGTTTTTTTCATTTATAGACATTACTGATTCATATTATTCTTGTGAAACGTAAAGGAAAATCCTGAATGTCATTGTTAATCCAGCATCAACTACTTTTGTGGAAAACTATAAACTCTTGTCTTTCAGTGACTTCTTTGACCTGATTTTCACCATTTTCATGAAACAGCATAGTCTGAATTAAATGTTTTCATGGTTGGTATATTGTGCAGCAGGAAAATATAGTTTACTTATTTTGCTTATTAGCATTTGGTGCATATTTGTATGCTATTCACATTCATATAATAATCTATTCCAAAATTGAGAGGAATTATTGTATGCCCTAGGACTGATGGATGAAAATAACAAAACTAGAGCTAAAAAAGTATGTGTTCTTTCTCAAGCTAGGTGGTAGTCTAAGTCTTTGATACCTATTTAGTACACTGAATTCTTGCAGGCCCTGTGTTTAACTTCCTGGCAATGTCACGAGTGTTGTACTCACTTCTCACTGCTGAAATCCCCCTTTCTGACATCACTCTGTAACAAATTCTGTTTTGAATTAGTGTCTCATCTGTGGAATTATTTAGCCAGAAGTTTAGCACTGCCACTGAATGAACATTAGGGCTATACTTATATTTACACAGGGGCATGTTTTGTCCTTGGGAAATATTCCAGTATTAGTATAAGCGTGCTAAATACAGGGGAGTATAAGATATAATCTTGGAGTTAGTGTTGTTAGCACACCTGTAACCTCTACTGAGTAGGGCAAACACTGGGTAATTTTCTGCAAGCTGCAGTTCACAGAATAATTTGAAGTTACATAGATGTTGTTTCATTTCTTGTGATTTACACTGCAGTCTTCTCAGCCTGCTCCATGCATGCCTTATGAGCAATGCTGTGTTACTTCAGGATGTTTGTTCCAAAAAAGGAACATTTTCCTCCAAAATGAGGTTCTGCTGAAGTCATCACTTTTAGACGTAACTAAGGTTAACATTTGGTCATAGAAAGTAGCTAAAACTAATACAGTAACAATGCAGGAATTCGGCTTTTCTCTATGCAGTCCTGTACCTAACTAGTCATTCACCACAGATTATGAGTACACTTAACTAGTTAACCACTGCTATTGTTCATGATCATAGTGAGTTTAGAGGAGATTGGAGTTCTCCCTATTACTCTATTGCTGTTCTTTGGTAAGCCAAAAGGGCCTCCTGGCTTTTTAGTGAAGCTTTGTATTTGCTTGACTTGGTATCTGTCTGTAGTTCAGCCCTGTTGAGTCTGCAAGTTTGTGTGTGACAACGGGGCGGTACATTTGTCACCAAATCTTTTTGTAATGGACAGGCATAATGACTAATACAGATAGTTGAGCATTGCAGTTATATGATGAACCAAAATAGAGAAGGTACAAAAAGGTATGTCTGTTGCGAAAGAACTTTGGAAAAGACAGGAAATAGCAAAGGGATTTGATGTTTATCTTTATTTGCAAGAGGCATTTAGACTGTCTTCTTAAAATGGAAGCAGAAAACTATGCATGTAGCCTTTGAAATTACTTCAGCCTGTCTACAGTAGCAGTGCTTGGTGATTCTGTTGAAATGTGAATTTCTTTGCAGATGGAGCCTGCTGCAAGTCGGAAAAGTCATTCTGAACATGCAGTGGACTTGGTCTCTTTTTTACCATAGACTGTGTTCCTGGCCTGTGGAAAGTGCAGGCTGGGACTGGTTACTCATTAAGCGTACAAAGGCGCATATCTCCTGCCTAGTAAAGCTCTTTTGCAAATAGTTTCCTGGGCTCCCACTCTTAATTGCTACAGAGATTCCAGGCAGATTCCGTCATCCTTGTTTTCTGCCTGACTGGGAATCTGAGAATAAAAGGGTTGATGGCAGAATAATGAGATTGCTGGACAGTGCAATGCTCAGCAACTCTCCCCAGCATCACATGAGAGAGGAAGGGAGGGGTGGGCTGTAGAGATGATGCTGGGAAGAGAAAGGGCTGTCTAAATCCCTGAGCACCCTCCCTTCCCCATCAACACTGCCTCTTAAAAGAAGACTTAGAAACACTACAGTCTTTTGGTGGGAGGAATTTGAAGGAGGTCAGAGCAGGGGCAGGCTTTTGTAAACCAGTCTCCTATAAATCCCTTTCAGGCCCTGAAGTCGGATGCCTCCACCTTCAGGTACAAAGAGACTGAGAAGCTGATAGGGCAACGAGTTGATAGAAAACCACTGACACAGATTAACTGCTGGGTGTGTAGAAGGTGCACCAAAGCAAGGCAAACATACCAAAATGGGCTGGGATAATGATGGCACGAATGAGAGAATGTGTAGGGTCAGCTGAGAAGTGATGCTGTGTTGTGTGATCCTGGCAAATCCTTAGCATGGAGCATGGCATGTTAAAACAACATTTCTCAACTAGTAGTAATGCAGTGAAGGCCGAGGATGGGGAGCTGTGGTTAGTGTCAGAGTAACTGCCCAATCTCCACCTGCAGTTTTGTGGAGTTTCCCAGGGACTGATTTCTGTCACAAGCTGGCCCATAGTTATGTGCAGAAGACAGCAAAAAGGGCAAAGAGCCGCTTACACAATGGCATCTAAAAACACGGTTAAATGCTAGTGATTGCCTGACTTCCAATGGTAGGCAAAGTCAGGATTGTCTCACCAGAAGCAGTAGCTATTTCTCAGATACCATTTGCAATTTCATGAGCTTTATCTCTGCTTTGTGGCCATAGACATTTTCAAAACATCTGCTATATAGTTGTTTGCAGAGTTACTTCCAAGTTTGGATGTTTCATAACACTTATGCAGGAATCAGTCTGGGGTATCTCTACCCCACAGCTTTTCTCCTATGTATCCTGGAATGGAGCAGAACAAAAAACTCTAGTATCAGAAAGCCACAGTGGGATGAGGGGCTAATGACTGCTGCCTTTGTGAAGGGAGAAGTTCCCTGTTTGCATTGCCTTTGTCTCTTTATACTGTTTTTTTTTTCCTTTGGAAAGTATAATTGAGTCATTGAGTCCAGGGCATATATCCTAATTCTAATATCAAGGCAACTGTCTCCTGTCCCCTGGGCTGTTCTGCCCTTTGACCAGATTGTTTCACAAAGTGAATTTGAAATTTCTTTTGGAAAAGAAATGAGGATTCCTCCTATTCTTCCATTCTGCTCCTTTGACAAATATCTAAATTGAACACTTTTTTGTTTTTTATATCCTGTATCCTGTATAATCTCATTTATATCCATTAAATTTGCAGTCCCATGGGCACGTCCCATCACATTTCTGGATGGTGGAATTGCTTAATGGGGCAAGAGCCTTTTAAACACTGCCATTTTGGGGACAACAAGGCATTGTGCCTGGGTGCGAATAAATTGATCACATCCAAATGCTCCCAGATTTAGGGCAATCTGGTCTCAACAGTAGTTGCTGGTATTTAGATATTACACTGGTGTTTTGGCTCTGCAGATACTAAGAGTTTGGATCTAAAAATGTCATCAGTATAGTGAATCTCATCAGTCTCTGCTCTTCTTTGCTGTTCTTATAACACCTAAAAATTTCCTGCTCTGTGAATTTACATTTCTAACCTGTGGGGTGAGGGTGCCTTGCCAGTGGTTATCAAACTTTGAGTTGCTTGATGTAATCAGAAACTATGTGAAATGTGCCAGTTTGGAGTTTGGGTTGGATTGTTTATGGCAGTATCTTCAAACCGGTAGTGAATTATCTGAGAAAAAAATTGTATCCTCAGAAGGAGGAGCTGGGACATAAAAAGCCACAGCCAATATCTTAAAACATACTGTCTGCCTCTGGATTTCCAAGCACAAGTCCTGTGCTCTGTCAGTGAAATGGGTCATTGAATATTACACAAAGTTCATCTTGTGAATGGATTTAAGGTGATATGTTTCACTGCTCTCAAAGTGACTCAGGGATGAATAAGCACAGGTAAAATAGTTGGTTTGTGAGCGCCTCCTAAAACTAGTCACCTGAGTTAGCAAGAAATTCCTGATTGCCATCATATGAAGGCATATTGTGTTGTCTTCTTTATTGTAAATGTTTGGTTCTCCAGTGTCCTTCTCAGCTAACAGCTAGAACAGCCCCTTGCAGTGTGGAATTGAGGTGGGCAACCTCTGAGTTGTATGTGGTGACTGGCAGAAGAACTTTCTTCTTTAGGGCTATGAATACTGACTAACAAAAAGTCTCTTTTCTCAACAGGAACTTCGTACTCTGAAAATGGTAGCAGCTGTTCCTCATCCCCATGTGAAAATGGTGGCAGCTGTAAGGATTTGGAAGGGGGTTACCAGTGCACCTGCCCTGTGGAGCCTGTAGCCTATATGGGTATAAACTGTGAACTCCTCTATGACGCATGCATTAAACATGAGTGTCCTGCCCGTAGGATTTGCAACAGGACTCCAGGACTCCTGCAATATGAATGCATCTGTATGCCTGGCTTTACAGGTATTGATTGTAACATTAATATTAATGAGTGTGAGAGCAACCCTTGTAAAGATCCTCATTTTGAATGTGTAGATAGTGTAAATGGATACACCTGTGAATGCCAAACAGAACTGAATGGAGAAGGCTGCCAAACAGAAAGCTCTTTGTGCTCTAGCCACCCCTGCCTAAATAACGGGACATGTGTCGAGGGTCCTGGGGAGTATACCTGCATCTGCCAGCCTGGCTTCACCGGGGCCAACTGCAGAGACAACATTGATGAGTGCGCCTCCAGCCCCTGCCAGAACGGAGCCATCTGCCGAGACAGGGTGAATGAGTATAGCTGTTTCTGTGTGCCTGGGTTCCAAGGATACAACTGTGAAATAGACATCAACGAGTGTGCATCCCGGCCCTGTAAAAACAATGGCACCTGCCTGAATGAGATGGATCACTATTTGTGCAAGTGCGTCCCCGGCTACACAGGTACCTTTCATGCTCATGTACTAGCCGGGTGGTTGGGTTATGTCTCACTGTTCATGTAGTTCCACAGTTTGCCTGCTGCCGATGTGTCTTGTAGTGTTAGTAGCTGTTCTGAGAAGCTGTTGTTTTACAGCTATGAGACTAAATCTCTGTTGCAGGACTGATATTTCTGGAGTGTTTGGTACTGTGTGTCAATAATGGTGTAGGGCTTCTTGTTGAGGCTTTGATTCCCATGGATGGTGTGGATATTGAGAGACATGGATCTAAGAGTGGAAGTTGGTGGACTGTCTGAGACTTGAGTACTAGATACAAAGTAGATGTGATTAGCTCTCAGTATGAAATTAAGGGAGATATACAAGAAAAGAGATTTATTATCAGGAAATATGTATACATAGTATTTCCAGGTATACCTTATCTCTGCCTATCTGGCTTGCAGTTCTTTGTCCTGTTCTGCAGGGTTTCTGAGGGAAGTAGTCTTTCTGGAATAAAGTGGCTTTTAGTTGGAGATATCTTCTCCAATTCTTTCATGCCTGGTGAATGTCTTTTGGCATGTGACTTAAGTATCTCTTTTTTTTGTGCATCTGTGCTAATGATGACTCAGAGAGTAATCTACACCTGTGAGTTATTTGTGAGGGAGGCAGTGGGGGTTTCTCCTTTCTCCAGCCCTGCTTATCAGAGTGGAATGCAATTGTACTGTGTCCACGTCTGCCTGGTACCACCTAGCACATGAACTTTCTCAGTGTTCGTTGTTGTCACAGACTGAAGTGTTTAAAGAGTTAGTTTGCTGCGAAGGAATGCTGCTGATTACCAGTGGAATGAGGAGAAGTTACAACATCAGGAATGCAGTCCTTGATGCTGACTCACTCTCTGATAAAAATGAACAGAGATGAAGAAGAAGAACCCCAGAATTTCTGTGCAGGCCTTAAGATTACTGCTGATTTTGAGTATCAAGCATAATTGTCTTTGCAAATCAGTTTCTTTTTTATCTTTATGCTGAATCCTCAATTCAGGATTGTGGGATTCCCGTGCCAAGGAAGTGATAAAATGACACAGGCAGCTGGAGGATCTTGTTGTGCTCCAGGTTATTCTGATGTCAAATATGAGGTTTTGCCTTATGATCTAGTGCTTCTTCCAGAGGTTCTAGCACCATTGGCTAGCAAGGCCAGGTTGTTTCCTGGTGCTTGCAGCTGGAATTTGGGTGAAGGAGATTTTGCGTGGGTATTGACGGGTTTGAACCAGCAGATTAGGGGGCCCACATTCCATCAGGATTAGGATGGTCATGTCCACTATGTGGTGAGCCTTTGCCAAGAAAGGGAGATTAGATGGATTGGCAGGTGCCACTGTAATGACTAAAGTTTGGAGGTGATGCCAGGCCATGGACAACTCAAAGAGGTGGAATATAGTATGACAAGATAGTTGCATAGAAGTCACGCAGGAGGCCTTATTCTGTCAGGGAAAGTTGAGACTTTGGACCAAAAATGCGTGACTTGCTGTTATTCTTGACTAGTAGTATTGGAGCTAACACCTAACTTTTAATAGCATTTCATGATAAAATGACTTACTAATACCTAGTATCACTGTAATTAGCATTTTGCACTGCTTTAATGCTTTTTTTCTAGGTATCTCAAAGCAAGTTACAAATATTATTTAAACAAATGGAACAATGTTTTGGAGAAGCAGGTAGAGATCACTTTTCCCATACCCAAAATGCAACTGCCTCTGATGTAGAACACTGGATCTGATTAATAGCAACGCAACACAAGCGAAGAGTACCATGTCTAACTAAAACTGTAAGAGCTATATCGTGTATAAAAGTTTAAATAACACTGACTAGCAGTGTGATTCTTCTCTTCCCATCCCTGTCCTCCCTGCCCTCAAAGGATCCCAAACCAAAACAGCTATCATCAGATTTTTTAAGAACTGTGTGTAAGATCAAGATTTTATGGCTTACTCAGAAAATGGATGTTATTTGTGAAGTGCTGACTGATTGGCTGCTTCAGCAAACCTGAATGAAAGAGACTAAAGCTTTGCAAATACTGGAAACTATTTCTAATTTTGATAGAAGACTAAAATCCAAAAGTTTAGACAAAATAATTTTGTTTGAAAAAAAAAAAAATTAAAGGTCCTAATTTGTAAGAATCACATGCCGTTCACAAGCTCCCGATATTCTTATGGCAAAATTAGAACACGTCACTATGCTAGCCAGTTTGGGTTGATAACATGGCTTTTGTGATTCCAGCTCAGAAGTCCAGGCAGTACAGATACACTTTTCTGGATTTATAACACAGATATGTCTCTGTTTTGTAACAAAGGTATGAACTGTGATGCTGAAATAGATGAATGTGATTCAGACCCTTGCCAGAATGGGGCCTTGTGTAATGATCATGTTGGGTTCTACACCTGCACCTGTGCACCAGGTTACCAAGGAATCCACTGTGAGGTGGATATTAATGAATGTGTGAGCCAACCATGCCAGCACAATGGGACATGTCATGACCTCATTAACAGGTAAGAAATCAGTGTTGTTTGGTCAATTAGATACCAGCACTGACCTAAAGGTCTATTTAGTGTAACTTGTGAAAATTAGACTGGAAATCTGTGAGGGGAGTTGGATTTAGTTTAAATGTACATCCCGGTGGTCCCAGTGGCAGTAACTGAGAGTGATTCATGGCAATAAGTGAGAAGACCCCTCCCAGTAGAAGTCCTAGGATGCATAAAGGAAGGTAGGAAAAGATTCCCGTTATTGCTTCCAGCTGACATATCAGATACAAAGGGAAGTGATTTGCAGAGCATGAACAGCAAACACAACTGCTGAGAACAGACCTGTATGTCTGAATTTACCTTTTTGAAGGTAAGGTGTGAACTCAAAGGCTGCTGAGGGTTGTCTCCTCTGTCTTTAGTGTGGCCTGTCTGTGCAGATGGAACTGTCTTTTTCCTCTGCCCCACAAGTGGGTATGAGGACTGACAGCTTAGCTCCATTTGCTCTTTCCTCATACTGGGCTTTGCAGTCAAATTAAAAGCTTATGCATTGCTCTGTTTTGCTGCCCCACAGCTACCGTTGTGACTGCAGTGACACAGGCTTTGAGGGGGACCACTGTGAGTTGGATATCCTGGAGTGTGCCTCTGAACCCTGTCTGAACAGTGCCACATGCGTGGAGGGAATCAAAAACTACAGCTGTGCCTGCTGGCCAGGTAGGTTAGAAATCTATTTTGCTATGCTGGCATGTAGGCACACTGCAATGGAGATCATGTGCTAAACTGCTGTGTTGAAGTAGTAAAGAATTAATAATCATACAGCATGGTCCAGTGTGATTTTTTTCATTGTCTGAAACAGTGAGGCTGCCACTGCTGCCCTTTACAGGCCATCTCAAGATCCAGTTGACCTCATTGCTGGGAAATGCGTCCCGATTCTCAACCATAAAACTGTCTTTCTCTTTTCTGCCTTTTTGCATCATGTGGTTTTTTCATCATGAGGTAATGCTTTCCTGCAAATCGATTAATTGGCTCCTGCGTTTGACATAGTGGAGAAAGTGAAGGACCCTGGGACTCCCTACTAGATGAGCTGCAGTGTCTTCTGGGTCTTATTCTCACTTTCAGGGCAGCCACAATATTTGGCAGACTAGTTCTAGTGAAGTTGTACATGGTGTTGACACTGATGTCTCCTGGCAGGTTACACAGGGCAGCACTGTGAAGAGGATGTGGATGAGTGTGCGACAGAACCCTGTCACAACAGAGGTGTATGCTTTGAGCGATCCAACCAAGCCTATTATGGAACACGACCTGACTTCCCCAGTAATTTCAGCTATAGCCAAGCAGCTGGTTTCCTCTGTTGGTGCCAGCCAGGCTTTGCAGGTAAGCTATGTGGTAAATGTTCATCCTGTCTGCACCTCATAGATGGTGCGTGGTTTGAGTAGATAGGAATGGAGCAATGTTATCTGTGCAACAAAAATCACTTAACCACTGGTACGTCAGAGGAGGCTGGTACTTCAGAGGGGGCTGCCGCCTGATGCATCAGGAACATGCTTCTGTATGTTCACATACTGTATGAATATATTGCAGACAGCTGTCTGAATGTCATTCTCTGTCCAGCAAGCCTGTCTCAAGGCTGAGGCAACAGCCCAGGCACTTTCCAAGTGCTTTGATGAATGCCCTCTGGCTATGCAGATGCCAAGGTGGTTTCTCTTTGTCAGTCTCTCATTCATATGGCAGAATTCATCCCTACAGGATATCTGTGAAACTCCTCATCAAAGGAAACTAATTCCCTGGAGTCTCAGATAACTATTCTAGGTGTTTCCTTGATGAGATTATTCTCATGACAGCAACTGTATAATCAGAGTGGGTAGGAGAAGAGTGGGTTCTTGGTATCTTGCTCTTGGAGCTAGAAGCTCTGCGGATGTTCAGCTGAAATACCACTCTTCCCCTGGTTTATAGATATGTATAAAAGGCTGGATTTAACAACTGGGGAAATTCCCTGGTAGGAGGGGCTAAACAGTAATACTTTTTTTTCTGAGAGAAAAATGAGTGTTTGGTCCACTATTGCACAGATGGGAATGGTTCAGAAGTTGTGATCCTGCCACTGCTGCCTTTCATGACACTGGAAAATCATTTGACCTTTCCGTACTTCATTTTCCCTAATTGTTTTGGTGATAGTATCTATTTGTCAGAGTGTCTGGAGAGACATGCTATTGTTTAAGAAATCCTTTTGCATTTTTAGATAACAGAAGTGCAAAAAATTATGAATGCAATTGTCATTCAGATTCTTAACTTCGCTTATGCACGTGTGCACTTAAGGTGGTTGTTTGTGTTTTCACTTTAAAGGGGAGACCTGCTTTACTAACATTGATGAGTGCGAGTCCCAGCCGTGTCAGAATGGAGGGCTCTGCGTGGACCTTATTAATGGCTTCCTTTGTCATTGCCTACCAGGTTATTCAGGTAATGTTGGTGAAGGGGGGTGGCTGGAATTGGGTCCTTCTGCTTAACAAATGCTGAGCTGCTGCATTACTGCCTGGCTGCAGGACTGGATTCCAGCACTGGGTAGCCCAGGCTGCTGAGGAGGACTGTGGGGAGTGCAGTAGTGGGATGTCTGCATTTCAGGACTCAAATGCCATGGGAAAGCTATGTGATTTTGGTCAAGGAAGTTCATAGGCTATGAACTGAATTTTAAGACCTAGGACCAGCTATGTAGAAGAGTCTAAGATCAGAATATCTAGGGGATCCGTATCCTGGAGTGAAAGTTCACTGGGAGAACTGTGGGGTTTCTTTTATACACATACTATGAAGGTGAACAAAACCAGCCTTCAAATAAAAAAAGGGGTGCTTAACATTCTAGTTGTCACAGGCTACTAACTATAGCAGATTGGAACACCAGCACATAAAACATCTGTAAAACATCTCCATTCCCTAACACCCCTGGTTGATAAGAGCCAGCAATTTTGGCTGAAGGCAGTAATCTGCTATGTTAGGAGGTCAAAAGGTCTTTGTGATGTGAGCAAATGAAGTCTTCTCTGTTTACAAGGGAATGGGGAGTTTGGATTCTTACACAAATGCCCTGCCTGACCCTAATGGGTCTTGGTTTTCTAGCTGAGAAACTAGGGGATGGTGAATATTGCACATCGACTCTGTTGGGAAGGTACACTGCTAACTGATACTAAACCTCATCGTAGTTTAAAATATTCATTCTCAGTCTTCTGCATCTTTAAATTCCATGTGTACTCTCTGTTTTGAGCAATTTAACACCAAAAAGTAGTTTATAGGAAAGGTGGTCCCCAGCACAATCTTGTATTTATGTATTTTTAAGGTGGATGTAACCTTTCCACAGTGCTACTAGGCTGCCATCTCGTGGGAAAAAGAAAAACTTGAAGCCAGAAGAAAACCTTGTACCTTTAACTCCCTGCAACAGCAGGTAGCAGCATTCCAGAGACGTGTCTTAGGCCTTTACTGCATGGGAAAGTTTTCTGTTTTCTCTCTGTGATCATAGTGGTTGAGCTATGTTGGTGTAACTCTGTCCAGCTCTTTCCTGGGAAGACTCATTACGCGGGTACTTTCACTCCCAGAATCTCAAGTCAACTCCTAGTTAACACCTTCTGTAACTGGGCTGAATTCTTTGTGGGGTTTTCTGGCCTACCTCATTTGCTTTGGATTCCTAATTTAGGCTAGGCCAAGAAAAATTTGCTTTTGTAGGTGAGGTCTTTGAAAATAGGCTTTTATCTAAACTATTGCTATTTCTTGGGTAGTTACGATGCTGTACTCATGAACTGAGATCTTGTCCAAAGAGATGGTTTAAAGTTTATCCTACTTGTCAGAATTCCCACGCATATATGTGCCCTGTTCCCTTTTCCTCCTTCAGTGCCCCAGCACCCTCGCAGAGTTCAGAATTTCATTGTGCTTTGCCAAACTGCAGATCTGTTTAATCCTTTCCAATTCTTAGTGTGCTCATGGGCAGAAAAGCTGACAGAAACACAGGATGATGGGCAAAGGAGTGCTAGAGTTCATTCTGTTGCATCAAATTTGGGTTCATTAGTACTTGAAGGGGATTAGAAGCAGGTTGCTCTTCTGGATATTGCTTTTGGTAAAGGACTTTGTCTCAGCTGAGGTAGTTCTGACACATTAATGCAGTGAAAGGCTGGGAGCAGTCTGAGATCAGTGAGTGCATGTGGAGGAGTGAAGCTGACAGGGAAATAATAGCAATTAATCTCCCCTCCTTTGTCAATTAATCCCAGTACAGTCATGCTGGGTAAACAGCTTATTACTTCATATTAGGATCACAGAACAACTTTGTGAAGCTTCCCATAATGTTTCTGTTCAAAACACATTTCTGTGGCAGCTTAGATCTGCCATGAACTTGGGTTTAAGCTGCCTCCGCTGATTAAAGTGAACTTGCTACTCTGATGAAGAATGCTTTCTTGGGGCGGCAGGGGGTTCTTTCTGTATTTTTTTTTTTTTTTTTTCTTCAGTCTGAGGAATTTGGGGAGTGTTGGGATAACAATGAGAGTCAAGAGAAATTCTTTCTTTGCAAATTAACTGCCTCAGTGCTGTCTCAGGCTACAGCAGTAGGCAAGGAGATGAGCCAGCTCTCTCTGAAATGTAGTTGTTGCAAAAGCGGTGCCTCATTCCTGAGAGAACTACGTAATAGGTCCTGAAGAGTCTGGTCAGTGCATTAGTTTGTGCTTTAGTAGAGGATGTACCCTAAGAGGATGTAAGAAGTATGAATCAAAAGATTGCATGGGTACTAAATGAAGTGAGAAGGAGAATGAATCTTGCATGGTCTTGGAAATGATGTAAACTGTGGTCAAAAGAAAAAGCTTAGTAGGAAAAGTCTGTCTTTTAGGGGAAAAAAAAATGAAAATTAATTCTTTATTCATAGGAATAGTTTCAACCCATCACATAAAAGACAGGTACCTCCATTTGGAATGGGAATCAATTTTTAACCTGCAAGACTGTAATCACTTAAGTGGAATTTGGCTCATTCATTTTTTAAAAACTTTTAAATGGCCTGAGTGTTCCCACTCATATTTCAACTCCTGCTAAAGTTGCCTTTAGAGAGGCAGTGTCCTAAAACACAGTGCTGTGGCATTGGACAGCCTGAATGAGAGTGGAAGAGCATCATCCTTTCATTGCAGACATCCCTTGGCAGTGGCACCTTGTGATCATGGTAAAATTCTGAGCTTTTTTGCACATGGCTCAGGAATGCTTCTACTTTCAGGAGAATCAGAAGGTGATGTGGTGGTAAATTCGGGAGGGATTGTGATTGTGAATGTGTTTTAATATAATTGGAGTGCTTATTTACCATTTTACTTTGTTCAGCCATAATGTCTGTCAGTTGTTCTTAAGGAAGTAGGATACCTTCTGTGTAGTTAGCTATAAATGGTTACTCTTAGGAGTGCTAGCCCAGATCAAATAGGCTTGAATTCCTGGGTCGTGGGTCATGAAATAAATGGGAGATGCTTCTTCCTTCTAACCACCTTTAGATAGATTTAATTTTTTTTTGTGCAGGTGTTTCTTGATGTCAGATTTGCTTTAGAGATGTAGCCTCTACAGAAAGGGCAGCTAAAAGGTTAAGATAGTAAAGAGATTAGAGGACTGTTACCCCTTCAACAGAATCTCTTTTGGTAAATATAGCTGAAGGGAGCTAGGGGACACTTCGTGAGACCCCCCTGCTTCCCTTCCATTCCACACTGCATCTCCCTTCTGGACCATAGTTCCATGGTTAATCAGACCTTTTGACTTCCCTGTTGTCCGACCAGAATGTTGCAAGTGTACTCTTCAGTCTAGATCCTGCTTGTGTCTAGGTGTCAGGTGAGTTTTGATCAAAAAGTGTCTTCTGAGATTGTGATGCTTGTGACTGCACATTCTGTTTTGAACTAGCTCTTTGCATAGATTTTCTGACTATGGACAGCCTGAGATATGCTAGTTCACCATGGTTAAAGACTTTTGAGGGGATTATTAGTGGTGGAGCAACTCTGATGAATTAAATTTGACTTCCTTACTAAACAAAATGGGTGAAGCCCAGCTTAATGTCATCTTTAGAATCAAGCCAGGCAAGTACTTGGGCAGAGCAGTGTCCCAGAGAGACAGAAGAATTCTCCTGTGCGTAGGTATGGTGAGATGGCTGTCTTCTAATGGTGTCTACCAGGAGAGATGACTTCAAGATGTCAGATATTAGACTAGATTCAGTGTGTTGATTTTCACATAAAATGCTTATCAGCAATGTTTATTATTTTCAGTGATAATGGATTTGCTTGCCAGGAGGCCACCGCTTGCAGTATGTGAACTGCCATGTATACTTCAGGCAGAACAAAGTTCCCTTTTCCCCCGTCCTTCTTTTCCCCCGTCCTTCTTTTCCCCCGTCCTTCTTTTCCCCCGTCCTTCTTTTCCCCCGTCCTTCTTTTCCCCCGGGAAGGCTAGCTCTTGAGACTAGGATGGGTGTCTCTGAAGCCTGGAAAGAAATTCCTATGTTTCTGGGACTCATTTACCAACACAGTGAGGAAGTTGCTAATCTCTATCTAAAGAACATGTGTGAAATTTGGAAATTTTTATCCAAAGTTCACTCTCCATTTTGTGACATTTTCCTGCTAAGAACCCTCTGACATATTTAGTATTTTTTTTATCTTGACCTCCTCCAAGAAGTTTTACAAACGATTAGGAACAAAATAACTCTCTGCATTTAAACCCCATGACTGAATGTTGTAACTTGCATGATTGCCAGTGTGTAAGAATGGGGAATTAAAACCTCTAGAAAATGAATCATCTGATCCTTTTAATTTCTTTAGAATCCTCCAGCTTCAAAGAACCTAAGCAGTTACTCCTCAGTGGTGTATAGTTTGAGACAGATGTTCAGTGATCCACCATTTTGGCTTACAAGAGGTCTTATTTAAGTATTTTATCTTGCGTATCATATATATGTACTATTTAGAATTGTCATGACTGTGTATTTTTTCATTCTCATTCTGTCTCTCTAAGAGAATCCTACTCTGTATATATCCTTAAACTGATCCTGGGAAAAGAAGCAATCACAGTTTCTAATTAGCAATATTTCATGTAATGAATTTGAAAAGATGTAATGACTAGTAGAGCATCAGAATCTATGCTGACTTATGCTACATGGATTTGGGTACAATGTATTTCCGATCAGCAGCATACAGATAGACTCTGTGTGTTTGTATGTAAACATATATGTGTGTGTGTATAAATCAAAACATGGATGTTTTTAAAGGGATTTAAAGTTTTCCAGTCTTCATAGTTGTTATACTTTATTGTTGCAGTAGGCGGTTGAATGGGCACAAGCTACCCGTTTGTTTTCTCTTGAACAGTAACAGAAGGGTTGTACTAGCTAATATAGACAGTATTTAAAATCTGTGCTAGGATAGGTCTATGCATGCATAGGACTCAACTATCTGAGCAGTTTTGACTCCAAACAAACACCATATCCCTCCCACTTAAAATATCTGTAAAATCAACTGGCATGTTTGGATTGAGTGAAATGAAGAAAGTAAAATAGCTACAAGAGTTGTTGGAATGCTTTCTTTTAATATCTTAAAGTGATACTGTTAATGCAGATTCCAGACTCTGGCATGTGGGAGTTTTTGTTTGCTTGGACATGACATTGATACTAACAGAGACTGCAGGTTTGGGGAAAAGCTCCCAGATAACATTTCTTCACAGAAATAAGAACCTTCACTGGGTTCCTTACAACACGAAAGTACAATTCTGCATCCAGGAACTTTACAATATGAAAGTAACCACTTTTAAAACAAAACAAAACAAAAAACAAACAACCCAACCCAGCACCACAGAGGAAAAAGAGATTGCAACAGCTAATTTTATAAGGTTACTAATGAGGAAAGAGAGAGTTTTGATTCTGCAGTCCCATGTTTCAACCAGTACAGTCAGCATAATGCAGGGAATTTCCTTCCATTCAGTTTGACTTCAGAGAAACAGATCACAGTAGTTAAAACTTGAGACTTTTCTTCGTGAATATTGTGGAGTGGAAATGCTCACACTCACAAATGCACAGAATAGGGCACACAGAAGAAGGAAACCACGTGAAGTGCTGGTCCTTGATTAAGTCAGTATTGAATGTATAGCAGGGTCCAGGTTGCACTCTGCATTTGGAACTCTCCTTATTTGTATGGTTTGGATATTACACACTGGTGGAAATGCAGGTTTTTGACTTAGCCTGTAAAACAAAAAATCCAAATTTTGGCCTTATTCATGGAATTTGGCAGATTCATCAGGGAGGTGGCAAGGGCAAGAGATTGTTTCTCAACTTTTTACTGTTGGAGCTAATGCTGTGGATACTGCAGGGTATTACTGTAATGCACTGAGTGAGAATACACTGTGAGTACGCATTCTTCATGTCAGCACTGACAGAGGCCAGCTGGGGAGGTTTAGAGCAGGGCTGGATTAGATCTCACTACAGCGCAGGTCTCTTCTATATTGGCTAGTTTCATCTCCAATCCCTTTTTGTCTGACTGGCATCAGGGAGCGCTTACACACATTCTGCCGTTTCAGTCCAGCCTTTTCTGTCATTCCTCCCCCCCCATTCACCCCCATTTTTTTTCCCTTTACTGTCACAAATGTCCATAAGGAGTCGGCCATGAAATCTGTGCTGATTGGCGTGATCCTGAAGGGAATTTTTCTGCTAGCAGGTAATGAGATCTATTCGGTAATTGCAATGTGTCCTGAATGTTTGTGTGCCCGCCCAGGGCAGGAAGCTGGTTGTGTGATTAGTGGTAGCTGGAGGCATGAGAAGGAACAAGAATTGACTAGAAAGGAAGAATGTTTTTATTTTGAAGAGACCTAAAGTTTTGTTTTGGAAACTTTAGGGCAAGGAATTTCCTTGTTGCTGCAAGATGAATGCGGAGCTGTCAGCATGCTCCGTGTGCATCTTTGCTACAATTCTGCCTTGGTCTGTGCAGTAATCAAATCCGGGGTGTTCTGAGGCATGGGTCCTTGTTTTGTACTCAGGTGTACTGTGTAAACACACAGATGTCTCCCTGTTAGTTCTGTGAAACGTTAGTTTTGCTTTTTACAGATGTTTTTGCAATTTTCCTTTTTCCTTTAATGATTTAAAACTCCTTTATTGAGAAGTAGTTTTTGTTTTAACTTGGAGGACAAACCCTTTGCTGGCCTATGCACTTCTCCATCTCCTCCCCCACTGTCTCCTTGAGTAGTAGTGCACGGTGGGAGAGAGGTCAAAGAAGTGTGTTGCCATGGAAATGGCAGTAATTGTGCAAATATAATTGTGTCGGGGTCCCTTTGTTGTGGCTAATTCTCTCTCTCCCCCCTCTCTCCCTCCCCTCCTTTTTCCTTTTGATAATAATAATGCCAGCCCTAATTAGGATGCACCAGGGAAAGGTTGCTAGGAATTCAGCTGTCTTACAGGAGAGGGCAAGCCAGTGTTGGCTGGGAAGTCCCACTGAACTCGCATGTTTCGAGATTGGGACCATGAATAGACCTCGTCTGTCAAGTTTTTTTGGTATATGACAGCTAAATTAGAATATCTCTCTATATGTGTGCTTATTCTTTTAACATATTATGTATTTGTTGAAGTATATGATTCTTAACACCTGTATACATGAATCTTTGCTTATTAACAGCAGTCAGTAAATTGTTACCTTCATTCAGGGAATGGCGAGCTGTATGGATTTTAGTAACACTTGCATCTTTGAAACAAGACTGTTCTCACCACATCGGTAACACTTTAAAAATCTAGTGAATAGATTTGTATTTTAAAACACCACAGGCTGTTAAAGCTCAGTGACTTCTGAGTGTCTGTTTCTGACCCAACCCCTGTGGGTTGTTAGCTTGGGACTGTTTGCTTAAACACTGCTACATTAACTGGAATGTTTGAATACTTGTCTCCAGATAGCAGCCTTTTAAATAACACTTGTCTCATTTTCAGATAACAAGTTCCACTGGTTTGTGTTTGTTAGTCTTTAACTAGATGAGAAACTCATTAAACATTTTAAAGTCTCCTAATGATGTAGTGAATCAGATTGGCAACATTGCTTTTACTATTGGTAGTTCAAATAATAGTAAACACTTGAGCTAAGAAATTTAGAGGGAACAGGGAAGACTACGTAAGAGTGGCCTGTTTTTGTCAAATGGAGTTGTCCCCTCCTTTTATTTATTTTTTTAAGTGTACCTGAAAAGGAATGCCTAAGCTTCTCTTAGAGAAACAAATTAGTTTCTAACTACTTCTTAATATCCACTTTACAGTGGGTTTGCAAAGACACATCTGTCCATGTCTTGGAGAAGACTGGAATAATGGATATCCAGGAAATGATCTGTACTTCTGGATACTGTAACAGCCTACGGCAAAAATCTTATTTTTTTCTGAAGTAGGGAAAAGTTCCTTTATTTTGCTGGCATCCCCTTCTTCATTTACAGTGTCATCTGCAGCCAACAGACCCTTCTGCTGCACTGAAATTAGCATCTAGGAAGCAATATGCAACAGAAACCTCCTTCTGCCTTGTTTTGGTGTAACTGAAGAACTTGACAAACTGGAGATATTCAAACACAGTTGACAAAAATCATCGGCGTTAATGGAGGAGGAGAGAGGGCAAGACAGCTGGCTGATGGAGGCTATGGTCACTGTAAGGCATAGAAGGAGTTAGTGATGTAGCACCAGTTAACTGTTCAGCAAGGGGTCAGATTGGCTTCCAGGAAAAAACTGTTGTTAGCCAGATTTTTAGAACTCTTGTACAGTCTCCTCTGTTATGTTTGTTTTTAAAACTGCCCCAAATTCAAATCTGGCACTGCACTGGCTTCTAGGAGGGCAAGAATACATTAGGTGTTATTTTAGCGGCCCCTTCCTTCTCCTGCTTTAGCCCTGTGAAGGCTGGCTGTTTGCTGGCAGAAACAGTGATAAAGATGATGTGTGTGGTTTTGGGTCCTCCAGGAAGAGCTGCCTTCCTCTCTTTCTGCTGCTGAATGTGTCCTTTGCCTGTTTGTAAGCTGTGAGGTTAGACAGCAGTGTGTAAAGACCCGAAGTGCGAGCTTATTCTTTTCACCCATTTCAAACAAATAATCTAAGAAATCAAACCAGCTGCATCCCATGGGAAAGCTTGGTGTTTAATTAGCTACCAGCCTGGGGTTGTGCACTCACCGTAGGGACTAATTTGCCACCTGGTGTGAAGCACTCACCCCACAGGTGTCAGCTGGGAGGCTGGGAAACAGCCTAAGCAGGTGTTCCTGCTGCTGCTCAATGGAGAGAGCACACTGGCCGGAGGAGACGTGGTCAGGCTAGGAATGTGATACCGGAAGATGGGGCTCTCGACCCTGCCTCCCAGCCTTCTCAGAAATGCAAAAATTCACGGCATCTCGCCTTTTGTTATCCAAACCAATGCTATCTTCTTCTCATTGCCCTGGTAAATACCAACAGCTCTGATCTGAAATGAGCAGCATCTCAAGGATTTGGGACTATACCAAACCTAGCTTTCTGATGCCATTCAACAGCCTCTCCCCTTAAATCTGACTGCAAACTTGCCTCTTACAGTTTTGAGAGCCCTCCAATCCACTGATAACTCGGAAAACCCACTGCTCTACTGATTTTTCTTAATTCCAGTTGAAGTCTTCCTATCGACTCCCAGACTGAGATTCTCCAAGCCCAGAGATGGCCATTATATTCTATTTATTCCAACACATTTCCTTCAAGTGTGGCCATAGCTTTGTGCTGAAATCTTAGTTCTATCCTTGGTGCTTCCTTTACAGGTAAGATCACACTCCAGGTTCTGGGTGCTGAGCAATCCCAGCATAAATAGCTGGAGAAAAAAGGCTGTGCTGAGGTAGTATTAGCAACTCTGAATCTGTCCATCAGCTGAGCTCTTCTTCAAGGCAGACATTATTGCCCAAATGCAGTGCTTTTCCACAGGCAGTACACAGAGCAGTTCTCTTCTAGTTTACATCAGTAGAGAACTATGTCCTAGAGGAATCCGAGGTAATGTTGCCTACAGAACCACTCTAGCATAGCTGGCAAGTGCAGAATTACCAGAGCCTTCCATTTCTTTTTCAGTGCTTCTCAGAGCTCCATACGTGTTATGTCCCTACACTGACACAAAGCGACATTTTGGAGCTGGAAGCTGGTGCTGAGTCTTCGCCTATCTGCAGAGATGGCACTGGTAACAGCAAATAAACACTGGGTCTGAAAAGAGTAAAGCAATTTGGTTAGACAGCAGGGTACTAGACATTTGTGCAAGACTGCCTGTGAGGCGTTGCTGGGGCATGAGTGGGGACAAACCATCAATGTATATATTCAAGAAGCCTGTATCTTTGCTAAGTTTTTTTTATCACACATCAAGTCCAGCTCCAGTGCTCCTAAAGCCCCATCTCCCCTCATCTCTTTCCCTCAGGCAACTCTCTAATCTCTTTGACATGCACATTCTGTCCAGTGGCTTTTCTTTACAAATGTCTTTTGTGTTTTGATTCCCCTCCTTTGTGTGTGAATTCCTTCTATTTCTTTCTGCTGTCCTCGTTGTGCTTGCTAGCTAGATTCAGCGTGTAATGCTATTAGATTGGGATAATCCATGCTTGGTTTATCTGTGTGACTGTCTCTGAAGATTAGTGAAAACCAATGTTATGGGCTAGATAAAGTGAACTGGTTCAGAAGGGCTCTTCTATCAGTCTGGAGATGCTCAGGAAAATGACAGCAGATTTTCATTAACCAGATTTGAGTGTAATGTCTTGTAATTTACTTGAGCCCTGTTGGGATACATGTGCCTCAAGGAGACAGACGAGCTGCAATGCAGTACTTTTTACCCAGTTCACTTCTGCAGGACTGGACAGAACTGAGATCAGCTTAGTGCAAGTATAGCAAAATGCCCGTGGAGCACGTTTTGTTTGTTGTTTGGTAATGAATTGAGTTTTGTGAGTGTTTTACAACTGGAGGTCATCTGGGAATTTGAATTTTCTTAACTGAGACTTTCCAATAACTTGCCATTTTAATGCTGTCTGCAGCAATGGTGCCCGGAACATGCTGTGGTCAGAACTGTAGACTTAAATTGAGTTTCAATGTACCACATCTATTATGAAAGACACATAAAATCCTTGTCTGTGCTGTTTTGTCCCTTTAATATCCTCTGCGTGTTGATTACCTGTGGTGTTTGAGGTTGTCTGGGAGAGGACAGTAGTCTGTTGGATGATGTAGGCTGACTGGCCAAAGCTCTATAAATAGCACCTCCTTTGCAGCATCTGGGAAGACAGCACAGAAATATGTTTTTCTTGCTCTTATGTTAGTGGTAGGTCGCTCTGTAGTGAGTGGGACTTCTTGCTGGCAGCTCTTGGTCCTTTGGTGGTTTCCTGAAGAGAATGGCTTAGAGAGCAGCAGTGCTGGGGAGGGCGGTCTGTGCCTGGCAGGCTTGCTCTGGGGAAGGGAGTCGCAATCCCCTGCAGTGAGATTCCGTTTCTAAATCTCTTTCGCAGGTGTGGAATGTGCTGTTAACATCAATGAGTGTGAGGAGGGTCCCTGCAAGAATGGAGCTGTCTGTGAGGATGGCATTGCTGACTATACCTGCCACTGTGTCCCTAGCCAGGATGGCATTATATGGGGAGGGAAGAACTGCTCTGTCAAGCTCACTGGGTGCCAGACGCATGACTGCCAAAATGAGGCCTTGTGCATCCCAACCTACCAAGCTGAGAGCCACGGCCACCTGTGCCAGTGCCAGCCTGGTTTCTATGATGCCACATGCTCAACACCAACAACATTTTCCTTTGCTTCCAGAGGGTATCTCCTCATTGAGCTGCCCGTGAACAATCAGAGCAGGAGGGACGTAGCAGGAGACCAGCTTGCCAGCGTGTCCCTCCGGTTCCGAACCACCTTGCCCAGCGCTATCCTTTTTTACCGAGGCCATGAAGCTGAATACTTGTTCCTGGAGCTCTTTGATGGCATTCTGCATGCAGGACTGAAGAGGGAGGATGCTGGGTACACACTGACCCTGGAGGGGCTAAGAGTTGATGATGGCCAGTGGCATAAAGTTGAAGTTGTTCTGCACAGCACTGTGCAGCTAAAGCTCTGGCATGACTCTTGTGATGCAGGTGTCTGCCTGCAGAGCTCTCCTCTCCCACAAGGCACTGCTTTGATCCCGCATGCCTTCCTGAACATGTATGTTGGAGGTGCTGAGGATCCAATGGCCAACAACACACAGAGCCAGCAAGGCTTTGTCGGCTGCCTGGAAGACTTTCAGGTAGATGCTGAAGCTGTGCTCCCAATGGATCTGCCTGTGGGTGAGTCCTCCCCAGTGAAGCTGGGCTGTGACCGGACAGAGTGGTGCCTCTCCCAGCCCTGCTTTCATGGAGGACTGTGTGTGGACCTTTGGGCAACCTTCAGGTGCGACTGTTCAAGGCCTTATGGAGGCCCGGCTTGCTCATACGGTAAGTGCCACGTGATTTACATCTGCCAGCTCCTCTGTCAGTCGGTGCTTCAAAGATACTAGGTAAGCACTGATGCTAGCTCTGGAAGTGGTATTTTCTACTTGACCAGTGAGAAAACTAAAGCAAAACCCTCTGTAAATAAAATTCTCATTGATCCCTTTTCTGTCACTTGCTCTTGCAGGAATGATTGTCAGTTCTGTGGTGCAGATGTTATTCCTTGTTGAGCCAGAGGCTCTGACTTCATCTTTGTATCAGATCTATGTGAATGCAGGAGGGTGGGGAAGTAGTTTTACTGTGAAAAGTTGATCTTGAGCTTCTGAGTTGAGGATGAATAGGCATGTATTGCTTTATACATAAAACACAGTGTTAAGGAGGCTCTGACAATTTTGAGTTAAAATCATATCTATTTGCATTTTTTTGTTCCTGCAAGGCATATATTAGCATTGTTCCAGTTTTTTGTTTCACTTCTGAGCCCTAAACATGGCAAGGACAAAGTTGTTCTGCTATTTCCAAATTTACAAATTTTAAAAGCAACTTTGTAGCTTAAAAGTCCTTGAGTAAATCTGATAAGTGGCAAGGACTTTGCTAGACCTGTATTTCCCTCTGCTACTTAGGTGCTTGAATTCATGCCTCCACAGAGAGCAACGACACGTTCACTCACCTCTTAATTTCAGAGACCTGTGTGGGGAGAGAGCATAATTACCCGGATGCATGTTGAAAATGTTGGGAAGAAGGGTCTTGCCCTACTCATAAGGAGTTACAGCTTAGAATATCCTTGTGCCTGCTGCATTCCCCTTGTCATCGATCTGATGTGCATTTCTTTTCTGTTCTAGAGCACCCAGCAGCAACATTTGGCCTGGAGAACTCCACCAGCTTTGCCTCTTTCTCCCTTTCTGATAGCCTTGGTGCAAACTTCAACATCTCCTTTTTCATTCGTAGTCGGAAACCTAACGGTTTGCTATTGCAAATCGGCAATGAAACTGACCCCTGTCTCACCATATACTTGAAGAATGGCAAGCTGAAGATAGAGATGGTATCTACAGATACTGTGACGTTTCCAGAAAATTTAGTTGATGGGAGAAGACATTTGGTAGCCTTGTCTTTTCAAGGAGGAATTGTGGGCGTTCACCGATCAGACACATACTTGGAGCTAGGACAGCTCATAGCAAGACCTCTTTTAGCTGGTTATGAAGTATATATTGGTGGACATCCTAACCCAGACAGCGCTGATCTGTGGGGAGGCTATTTTAAAGGCTGTTTGCAAGACATCCAACTGAACAGCCACCAAATACAGTTTTTTCAGGTTGAGAACTACAGTCTGCCACAGGAACTCAATAGGACTCAAAATGGTAATCTTGTGAATGGCTGCATCTCTGATAACACCTGCAAGGTATGATGTCTCTCGCTTGTCTCTACATGTTTGCAGTTGTTTATTATGGTTCTGTGATTACAGAACAGTTGGACTGTTGCTGGTATTGGGAAGATGAGAAGTTTTTTAAGTATTGAAGGACACATTGTCCCATACGCTCCTACTTTGCTCAATATACTACATACAATTTAAGCACGAAGTTTCCTCTAGCTCCTCTGTAGTTTTTGTAGTTTATAGAACTTGGGCAGTCCTGCTCTTGTGCTGCCAACCTCCATTTTGCCAAGCCCACATGCTTTCCAGACTCCACCCTCTAACCAGTAACCTTTTCAGCACCAACCTTCATCTTTTTTCCATTGCACAACAACCTGTTCCCCCAGGAATTTGTTGCTTCAGCAGCACCAGTTCAAGGAACTGTCTCCATGGTGCCCTTATATCAGACGCTGTCTCTCCTTTATGCCACACATGAAGATGGGGAGGCCATACTCTCTGATTTTGCCCTTCTTGCTTATGGTGCTATATTGTCACGCCTCTGGTATTAAGTGTGTCCTTCTAGTGACAGAACTTTTGTGAGGTTTTCAGGAGCATTGCAGCTTGTTTCATCTGTTTCTCACCTTTGCTTCTGTGCTTTGTTCTTTTCCGAATTGATGGTGCTCTGCCTGGGGAGTTTCTGTTCAGCAGTGCTTACGGGGAGAGGTAGGGTCTCAGGAATTTCTTGTACAGAGACCCTTGTGCTTCCTTCACTGCTGTTGAGTCACTATATTAATTAACCTTCTTTCTTGATTCAAGCACTGCTCATGCTAATCTTTGTTGTCACATTTCCTTCTACCAAATTCTCTTGGATCCAAAGATGAATTATGCTGCTCCTAAATTCTGCTATTTTGTTTTTCAGTCTGAACCATGTCAGAATGGTGGCAGATGCATTGTCACTTGGAATGATTTCCATTGCAGCTGTCTAGCAAATTTCACTGGGAAATTTTGTGAAGAGAGAGTCTGGTGTGAAAGTGACCCATGTCCTGAAGCTACCACCTGTATAGATGTTCTAGCAGGATATGTGTGTAAGTACTGTTTTCCTGCATATGTGTTGGTAAAATCCCTCATGTCCACTGTCTATAATCGGTATTCCTAGTTTGTACTGTTGCAATAAATATAAACACATGCTGCAAAAAGGAAATGGAATGATGCCCAGGTACACACTCTTGCAGGCAGCATGCACTCCATGGACTTACCACCAGGTTGTGATAGAGCAAAGATGGTACTCAGAGGTGTTTTCTTCTCTTACTTTGACTTGATCAGGGAGGAACTTATCCACTTTTGTGGAGTGATTGCCTAGTTTATTACCATTGCAGCGCAAGGACCATCCTGCTCTCTGTAAAGTTCGGCCATTTCTAGCGTCTCAGATTATTTCACCAAGTAGGACCCAATTAAGTATTGCAAATGTGCCTTAATTTTCTGCTAAGACAGAACCATGGAGAATGAAGAAAACTAGTTAGCTAATGGTGCCCTGATGTGGAGGGAGTGTTGCCTAGTGGCTAGAAAGTGTCCTGGAAGTCAGGGTGTTGGGGTGTTCCCAGCTCTGCCACTGGCTGCCTCAGCAGGTTTGGATGTATTACTTTCCTGACTTATGTTCTAGTTTTTCTAGCAGTAAAAGGGGAATAGTTTTATTTTTGTGCAGTGTTGTGAGACTGACAAGTAAAAATTGCTACACAAGAGCTGGATGTTATTGTTAGAGGTGCAACTGTAAACAGGAAGAGCTTTAAGGATGCCAGCAGCTAGGCCTGTAATCCTACTCACACTAAGCTTACATGATTCTTAAGGGAGAGAACCTGCCAGGAGTTTGCTGTTGGTCTGTCTCAAACATGACACCTACTGTCTTTCAAATCCCTTATGCTCTACCCCTTTATTTATAGGTCTGGCTAATGCAACATTTAATAGTTATGCTGCTGTTGAATTTACCACCAATACATCAGTGACTAGAACTCTGAGCAGCCTCCACATAGATTTCAGAACCAGGGATGAAGATGCCGTTTTGCTTCGGGCTGTGGAAGAAGTGGATTTCCTCCAGATAGCCATTAAGAACTCCTCCCTGCTTATTGACATCAGGAGTGGGAATAGCATCGAAGGTGTCAGCTTCCTGAGTCAGAAGTCCGTCACGGATGGTGCCTGGCACACCATCTCTGTGTCTATGGAAGAGCCATCTGCGCTTTCTTCCAGATGGCTGGTTCGTTTGGATGGGTCTGTTAATATGACTCTGCAGGGAAACGCTGGGAACTTGGACTTCCTAAAGAACAATGCACTGATTGTTCTAGCTGAAAATTTCACTGGCTGCCTAGGACAAGTGAAGATAGGGGGGATCTACCTGCCGTTCACTGCCCATCTCTTTTACCCCCAGCCAGAACAGTTCCAGCAGTCCAGCAGAAGGACCATCCAGCTGGGCTGCACTGGGGCTGATGTTTGCGCTTCCAGCCCTTGCCTCAATGCTGGCACCTGTGAGGACTTGTTCAATTCCTTCAGCTGTGCCTGCAGTGCTGGCTGGGGGGGGCTGCTGTGTGAATCTAACATTGATGACTGCCAGTCAAGCCCATGTGTTCATGGGGACTGTGTTGATGCAGTAGCAGATTTTCAGTGTGAATGCTTCCGGGGATTCATTGGGAAGAAGTGCGACATCAACGTTGATGACTGTGTGCGGCACCAATGCCTAAATGGAGCTACTTGCATTGACGGGGTTTATGGCTACTCCTGCAAGTGCCCTCCTCAGTATTCAGGACCTCGATGCGAGTAAGTGCCTTGCTTGGTTTGATGCAGGGGTCAGAGGAGCCCCCAGATAAATTGGACTTTTACTTTGGGAAAATTTTTCATTGCAGCTGTCTGGTAGGTAAAGCACCTAAATTCTGCTGTGAATTGGAAGGTGCTGTCTGGGTCCAAATCCTCGCTGAAAGGTGCTCAGCCTCATACAGGATAAGGAACCTTCCTTTTTATGTGGGTTATCCCCATGCTATATTTCAGAGCTGTTTAAAGTGCAGGTACTGTAGCCTGTTGACACTTCCCTCTTGCATTCCCCAAGAAATCCATCTTCTCCAGGATTTGACTCCCCTCTGGCATACTCCTGTATTGATTTTGACAAAACAAAACAGAACAAACAAAAAAAACCCGCCACTGGCCTGCTTATGAAATGAAAGGAGCCTCCCAGCCCCTGGAGCAGGCTGTATTGTACAGTTTCAGGTGCACTGAATGTCCTGGAGTGATAGAAATGGTCCCAGTGCAGAGTCCAGAAAAGGGACAATCTAATCTCTGCTGAGAATGCTGTTTTTGATAACACTTTGACGCTGGATTTATAGAGATTACCTGTAGCAGAAGTTCCTAACTACTGTTATTTTTGCTACTAGTGGTACACAGCCAACTTTAAAGATACGCAGCCTGCCTGTGAGCAGAAAGCTGCCAGTGCTAATGAAGGTGCCCATTGCTGCTACCACTGCAAAAACAAGCCTTACCCTGACAAATATTTTCTTATAATATTAGATAAAAATACATATGAACTCCTAGACTGATTAACAGCGTTCCTCCAACCAAGGCCTTGGTTGTATTTTGTGGCGTTGTTTCTGTGTATTGATTAAAAAATTGTCTATTTGTGTATCCTGCTCCTTAATCAAATGCATACAGGGAGAAACAAGTTTCTTTACCCATCACCTTACTGCCTGTACTGCTTAGCAGTGCACATTTCATTATCCCTCCATGGAGCTCTTGTAAAATTTGGTGGGAAATCAGTATGGAGTCAGGAGGGCTGGGTTGGTTTGTTTTTTTTCTAAGGTCTATATTCATAGCATTTGGATTAGTTTGGGAAAAATCCAGCGTATTTTAGTCACAAAGGTATGTCTCATATTGGTAAAGGAAGTAGGAATCAATATGTTACTTAGACTTCCATCTACTTGTGCCTGTTCAAATTGAACATTGAGATAAATACTTACATGGCCAAGCTTCAGTTAGCTAATCTACCCAGGTCGAATTTCCTGTTATTACTTAATTCTAGCGTAGACAATTATCTAGTACTTGCATTACCCTTTTTGTGGCCTAGCTGTGCTGCAGTTTGGTATTCCAACAGTAGTATCCTGTCTCTGATTATATTTTCATCAGCAAGAATAGGCAACTATGTGAGAAAAGTCCTAGTACTGATACAGCTCCCGTGTATTCTCTGGGCATGCTCAAAGTAATACTTTGATATTGTGGATAATTTCTGAGACTATTTCCTTCTCCACTTGTGTCAAACTCCTTCCTAGAAATACCAATGACTGTGCTTATGAACCTCGCCAGCCCAGCCTCCACTGAGTCTGAGTGCACTTTTACCTTCCCCCAAAACGGATCACTTTCAAGGCTGTCTCTTGCTTTTCCCAGATGGCCATTCCCACCTGAGCAATGTGGTAAGAACTTCACCTGTCTGAATGGTGGCAAGTGCGTCAGTGAGAGCTGGGGAGCCAACTGCACTTGCAAGCCAGGTTTCACTGGAAGGAAGTAAGTGTTAATTTTCTGATGCTTGTAAAGGAACTAGTGCTCCGATTCTTACGTCAATGGGATAGCTGAGCAGGTTCAAATGCTTCATCCTCTTCTATATCCTTTTGTCATTCAAACGACTGCTCCAGAACTGTAAACTAGCAGTTATTTTTAGAAAAGGCAGGCTTGATATGATCCTGCTGACAATACCAATTTTTGCAGTGTGAACTGCTTCCAAGTAGTTCTTGTGCCTCATGAGAATTCATTAACTGTGCTAGAGGCCCATACTGGCTTCAGTCATACAGAAATGACAAAAGGAGGATTGGTATGAATGGGTAAAAATTTCATGTTGTTGGACCCTGGAGAAAGCACCTGAAAAAGATGCAACAGGAACTTTTCACATAAATGAGGCTTTTGTAGACTGTATGATCTTGTGTTCTATGACACAAGAACATATGTGAGAAATTTAATTTAATTTTAATACACTTTTCCTTTCCAGTTGTCAAATTAATATAAACAAGTGTGATCCAAACCCTTGCCAGAACGGAGGTACGTGTCAAGACTCTGAGAACAAATACGAGTGCTTGTGCAGTGCCAGCTACACGGGAGAGCGCTGTGACATTAACGTAAGCACTTCCCTTTGCTCATGGAAGCTCCTGTCTATTCTTCCAACCTGTGCGTTGTGAGGAGCAGCAGAAGTAGGCTTAGCAGAGTCCTTGGGTACCGGGGTATTAGTGAGACTGCCTACGTGTTGCACATGTGTCCTGGCTAAAGCGCACTGGTAAGCACACTTAGGAAATTAGCTGATACCAAAGAAACCTGAAGTGGGAAACTATTTTTCCTTTGCAGTGCTGCTGTTAGTCTCTAGTGTATAAGCAATTGCAGCCAATACTTTTCAGTACTGCATGGGCTGCCATGTGGTTTTCAGGGCTGTCTCTGCAACCTGCCTTAGATTTTACGACTCCTTTGACAGTAATCAAACTACTGCAGTTGGACCTGTAGAACGGAGATACAAGTAATATCGCCTCTGCAGTTTCCTGGAGAATGGAATTTCTGCTGGTGTTTTATCTTGGATGAGAGAGTTACAAAGCACCTTCTCTTTCCAAAGATCATCTGGGTAGAAATGGATGTTTTTGGAGAAGGGAAGTCAGATGAAGTCAGGCTAAAAGTGATTCAAGTAGCAGTAAAAAAGTAGCATCCTTTATCTGCTGAATCTGCTTCTGACCCGATGGGCCTGGTGGATGGGCAGTCTCAGTGATGCTTTTCCTTTTCTGTGTAAGCAAAGCATTGCTGTTTGAGGCTGAACTCCTTCCTGTGTGGGAGCTGTAAAATCATACACTTGCTTTTTCTCTGTAAAGCTATTGCATGGACAGGTGGCTTGTCTGGTAACCTGGGAATGTACTAACCTATACTGCATGGAAAAGGCTGTGCGCCAAGGTGGGGTTTGCTGCTGTTGCTGTTACTAAGGGTTCTGTAATGCATGTGCCATGAGGTCACTCTTGCCATTTCCAGTTTGCATGCATAGACTCCTTCAGGCATCTCTGTCTCCTCTGTCCCAGGACAATTCTTGTAGATTCCTTGTATTCATTTTCATCATCCCCACTACTTTTTGCAGAACTGTCTGCCTTCTCCCTCTTAAAAGGCCAGGGCTTGTGGTGGGGGGCAGGGAGGAGGACAAGGTATGGCTGTTGGCTGTGTTTGCTATTAACGATAGCTGTAGAAACAAAGGGCTGTTAGCTGCGCTCTCTTGCTCTTTATCCTTCCCACCAACAGCAGCAACTCGAGAGCATGCAGCAAGCAGACGGGTGGACTGCTAAAAACTCCTGTAGTGTTGGTACTGCGTGACTAATGTGCATGTTGTGCAAAACTAGAACTAACCCCTAGCACATCGCTCAAGTTTTGGCAGGCCCAGAGAATTGACTTGAAATTTAGTCATTTGAAAATGGAAGAAGGACTTCCAGGTAGTCTGGGAATATTCCTTCTGTGCTGTGTTGCTTTGTGACATTAGCATAGACTGCCTGGCATCTGAAAGCTGTAGATAATCAAGCTTGAATTCTTTTGTTTTTATCTGTAAGGTGGCAGACACTATTGTTAGCAATAAGAAATATTTCTTATTTTTAGGCTTATTGCAATTTTAAAGCTTTCTTCAATGACAAAAATTCCACAATTTTTTTTAGTTCTTTGTTGTAGTGTTCCATACCATCCTTAATTCCACCAGAATCCAAAGCATACTTATTCAGCTGTTTTCTCTCCTCAGTACTTGGGCCTTTTATTGTCTCCATCTCCCATCCATGTACTGACCTTTTTAACATCCTCCCCTTCCTGCTGCAAGTTGTCTTCAAGTCTGTTCCATAGCATTTTTATATAGTGTGGACATTAAAGTATGTGCCTTTGTAATGTAAAAGTTTTGAGCTACGAATTCAATGGATCTAGTACTCAACATCTGCTATTTAAATTATGAAATCCTAGGGCAAAAGATTTTAAATGAAGTTCCTGCAAGGTATGTCAGTTCTTGGGTTTGTATCCTAGTCTTTCCTCTGGCTTTGAGGTTTGTTAGCTGTTAAACCTGAAACTTACTACACCTCCCTGTCCCAAGATCTTCAAGGAAGTGCTGAATCACAAGTCTGCATATAGTCTTCTTGTGATGGGTAGTTTAACAGTGAAATAAATTCTCTACCCTGCCATCAGAGGTGGCATTGAACTGTATTGTTTTAGTATCGTTCCCCTGCTCAGGGAGATTTCCTGGGGTTACTGAAAAGTCCATTCCTCTGCATTAACTTTATAGTTTTAAATTTTTTTTTTTTTTTTTTTTTTTTTTTTTGCAACACTGGTTGGCGCTTTCCTTGTGACACCTACGTATTTTAGTCTGATATTGGTAAGTAGGCCCCTTAAAAGATTTCCACTGTGGATACTGAATATACTGGCATTTAAATCTTAAGGGGCTGTCCTGCTGTGAAAAACCATAAGCAGAGAGGAAAATATGGAGCATGTGATATTATTTGGACAGTTTCACCTTGTCTAATAGGGTCTGAAGTGTTGCTGAGACTCTTAGCTACTGCTGTTCTAACTGTAATGAACAGCTCTGCATTATCTTCATTAGCAAGTGGTGTGCAAGGGACAGCTCACTTTGTAGCAATTTTGCAGCTCCAGGACTGGTCCCATAAATTGTCTGCATTTAGTTTTGCTGTCTCCATGCTGGTTAGCTGCTCAGCTCAGTAAATCCTCTCTTTTCTTCCTTGTGGTAATTCTGTCCATGTGCCCTGCATGAATTATTGTAATGGTATTAACTGTTCCACCGGTGGATCTGTTTATAACTCTGCCGTGTTGAGATCAGCTTCACCAAAGCTGCCAGTTAAAGAGTGTCATTGATGAGTGTCACTAGTTTTGAACTGGAAAGAAAAATTCAGAATGTGTTACTGCCTGTTCCTTGTATTAAGAGTAGTCCATTTTAAAAAATAAGTTTGAATGTGTTTTGCTGAGAGGTTATAAAGAATGAACATGAGTGTTCTCTGTACAGGTGCCCTCAAGCCCTGTACTTGTTCCTCGCTTGTCCTTTTCCATTCAGGTACAGACCTTCTGCTTTTTTTTTTTTGCTTTTCTAAAAACCTTTTTCCCCTCCGATCTGACCATTTTGGGTTCTTCGAGTTAAGTTATTGTAACCACTGGAGTTTCATTGTTTCTCCATTAATTTCTTTTACAGAAAGGGACTCCAGGTGCTCTCTTCCCCTCCCCACTAATTGAAGTAGCTGTCCCTGTAGCCTGTGGCTCTTTACTGCTACTCAGTATTGGTCTCATATTCATGATTCTCACTGCAAGGAAGAGGCGCCAATCAGAGGGAACCTACAGTCCGAGCCAGCAAGAAGTGGCAGGAGCTCGGTTGGAGATGGACAGTGTCCTAAAGGTGCCACCTGAAGAGCGGTTAATATAGGCACTGCCATGACAAGGAGATGCACCTGCAAGGTCTGCTTTGACCTTGATCTTTTTCCAGCACTTGCAGCAGCAGATCCACCCTATCTCAGTTTCCTTAAGGCATGGTAATGAAGACATGGACTTAGAAGTACAAGGCAGACTGTATATGCAATAGCTGTTCTGGCTGGTTTCAGTTAATTGAGTCAATTGCACACCACTGGCTCAAAGTGAGCCTCTTTATGCCCTTCTTTCCTGCCCTGTGGACTGCCCCATATGTTCACCTCAGCAGGAGCTGTTGAGGTGCACCTGCTTTGAAGTTGCTCTGGTTCCATTCCACCTTTCAGGCAGCAATGGCATAGTTATATCTGCTTTAAAAGGCAGGGTTAAATGAGGCACTAATTTACAGATTAAGATCTATATATACTTTTAAAGAGTGTTGTATAGAGGGTATTTATGATTGGTTTGTATATACTGTTCTGTTTTTGTCAACAACTGAAAAACACTCAAAGCTTTTTTTCAGCTCAGGTGTATGAGGTTTTCACAGGCCGTCTTCAACAGCAACAGCAGCTGTGACCTCCTGCCCTGTGACAGCCACAGTGTCACAGGGAATTGTCAGGAATTACTGAAATCATTGTACAAATCAATGTGTTATGAAGTGATCTCTGTTAGACATTCCCATGGGTACCGCACAGGAAAGGTGCAGTCAGAACTGTGTGGATTTGGGGGCCAGTGCTGGAGCTATCGGCAGTACCTGTGGCCAAATGCTGAACTTAAGGCTTGCATGGCGGGGGGGGAAGAGATGAGCAGGGACAGGGTCACCAGGCTGCTTCTGTATTCCCTGGACTCTTGTGTGACATGGAGGGGGCAGTGAAAGCGGGGGGAAGCTCCCGTCTAGCACTGCTGTCAGCACAGTGCAGCTTGGAGAGAGGCGTTGTTGGGGTACTGGGATGAGGGATGTGAAATGCAGCACTGTCCACGTGGAAGCTCTGAGTAACACCCTGTTCTACCGCAGCAGCCACTGTGGGCGCATCTTAGCAACTCCTCCGTTGTGGGAGCAGTCGGGGCTGCAGGGGCTGCCCTTCTCCTTGCAGTTGTTGCAGTCACAGCGATTGCCATGAAGAGGAGGAGAGCAACTCAGGGAACCTACAGCCCAAGCCGTCAAGAAAAGGATGGGGCTCGAGTGGAAATGTGGAATGTAATCAAGATGCCACCAACTGAGCGGCTGATATAAGAGCTGGGGCCACACAACAGCTGCCGTGTCATCCTTTAATAATCATGGAACTGCTGCAGCATCTCTGTGTGAGGTCTTGAGATGTGTTTTTGTAGGACAGGTCTGTACACCTTTAAGCTACTTCATAGGCTACAGGCAACTGCCTGCTGTTACTTGGCAAGAAGGATCAACTGCTTGAATGAGCTTGGTTATCGCAGCTCATCCCATAAAAGATGTGTGTAAAATTGGTCAGCCAGAAAGAGCAGTAAAGTCTGGGAGGGGAAAAAAAAAAGTTCTGGAGGGCCCAGTGGAAGAGAGGAAGCAAGCAGTGGCTGTGGCAGCAGAGGGAGGGTACAGAGACCTCCTAACTATGTGCTACTGTGTGTCACCAGCAAGAGAGACGGCCGGGCCATCTGTGCACTGCTCCACCTTACCGCTTCTGCCTCTTCCTCAGTCACGCAGGGGCTCACAGCTGCAGTAACTCGCTGCCATGCAGTCAACATAAATGGCACCATGCAAATAAGTAAGAAGGCAGGTCTAATTAATGGGAATTAAACCACTGTATTAAGAAATAATGTGAATAATGTGGTTGTTTCAAAAAACATGTGCCTGTGCCTCCTCTGCAAAGCTAAGACAGGTGACTGACTGATGGGAGGTATTTCCTAGAGCTGCTGCTGTCCTTCCATAGCTAGGCCAGAGTTAGTATTATGTTACCAGAAAATAAGTACCACTCTGCTATATTGGCCACTTCTACTACATCCTCTCCTAAGACTAGACTAACCATAGGAATATTTTAAGTGCCTTCCTGAGACTGAGTTGCCAGTGACAGTATTAACTTTCTTGAAAGGAAGATGTTTATATGTAGAAAAACTGATCACTTTCTTTGATCAGACTCTGCAACAAGGTTGATGCTAGCAGGCTGGATGGTCTTTTTCTTTTCCCCATCTGTTCATAGCTGTAGTGTCTGCCATCCGCACAGAGCAGGCTGTCTCACAGTCAGGAGTTGCACTAAGCAGCATGACCACAGAATGGACCTTAGCAAGAGATTTAATGTTTGAACATCAAGTGGTACTTGCTTGTGTGAGGAGGGGGGAAGGAGGTATTTCAAGACCTGTACCTCTCAGGACAGACAGGTTTGGGCTTGTCCATACAGAAGAGTGGAATTTAGTTAACTAATATAGTGACCTTTAACACAAAACCAGAGTTTGTGTTGTAGTGAGACTGCATTTGTTTTCCACATTGCCCTAAAAAGGATATTTATTTTGTGGCTTTCCTTTTGTTACTGTTTTAGCTGTCAAGTGCGCTGTTTCTTCTTTAGCATAATGTGGCAGAGCCTGTGGAAAGAAATGCAGCGGAGCAGGCCAAATAACGTCTAAAATCATTAGCATTTCAGGATAATTACTACAACTATCAATGAGAAATATTTTAGAAAACAGTGTTTGCTTTTTACTCTCCAAAATACTATTAATAAGCAGGGTGTGAATCTGCCCACCATAACTAATTGCCACCAGAAGAAAATGTTATTCTGTTTTGCTTTTGGATTTATTATTTTTTACTGTAGCTGTAAATTTTTCTGTAATTCTAAGCAAAGGGAAGAGTACAAAACTACTGATCAGGTTTGTCCACTTAAGAACAGGTCTTCTGCACACAGGCAACTGCTAATCTAAGATGAAGAATGAAAATTTTGGAAAATAGAAAAAAAACCCAAACCATGGGGAGACAAGACAGTATTTTGTGTGTAAGATCACTTTCCCTCTAATACTGAGGAAAAGTTGAAAGAGCAAGTGGTGATCCCACCCTGGCTATGGTTTGGGAAGAAGCTGGACATAGTACTGGTAAAGAAAGAAATGACCTAACTTCAGTTTGGTGAGCTTGCTATCACTTTTATTTATTTATTAGTAATAACACTGCTGTTACTTCTAATATAAATTATTTGCTCTGTGTATTTTCCAGATGCTATTTAGGAAGGTCTAATACACTTTCAGAATAGGAACAGTTATACTGCCTAGTCACCTTGCTGCAGTGGAACTAGTTAAACTGCACACCTTAAGAAAAAGGTGAGTGTAGTTTTGCTCAGCAGCATTTGTGCAACAGGAAAATAAACAAATGAAGCAGGTGGGTCAGAAGGGGCAGGCCCCACATGCTGAGCTGCTTACTGTGTCTCTGGAGAAACAAAGATTCACCCTTGGTCTGAGTCCGTCCCTGTCTTAAGGGTGGGGTTATCTCCTGGTGGGAAAGGACTCGCAGACCCTGGGGTAGTAGCAGTGGGCTGCTCCAGAAGACTGGGGCAGCGCAGCCTGCGTCTTGTCAGAGCCCTGCTGTGTAGCCTTTACTTCTGTGCAAAGGTAGGTGTGTTTTTCTTCACCCCATAGTGACTCGTAATAAACCTACAGCAAGCTTAGAATATGCTTTGGGTTTCTGAAAACTCAGACCTGATTAACCTCCAGGTTGCTGCCAGGAGAGGCGTGTATTTTTACTTTTTAGCTCCACTCTGGTTTTTTGTGTTTAAACTGTAGCAAAATGAAGGCAGCAACAGGATCTGAATGAACTAGTATTACACCAGCCTGTATTATTTTGCGAAGAAAACCAGAATTGTGTGTAAGAACTGACTGTTACTAAGCTACTGAAATATCCTGAAAGGCAACAAGAAGCTACAAACCCCACAACAGTAAAGACATCTAAAAACCAGCAACTTGCAAGCAGTGAGTTTGTCTGCATCCCCTGCTGTTCCCGGGTAGTCAGTAGGAAGACTCAAGCTCAGTTGCTTTACAGGATTAGCAGAGCAGATGTTTTTATTTCAAGCACCCAAAGCCAGTACTAGCAAAACTGTTAAAATACTTTGTCAGTGTCTTGAGCATTTCTGCAAAATAATTTATGAAAGGTTTGGGTTTTTTTCAATAATGAACTTAACTTTCTTTTGATATTTAATTTTTGAATATATTTTTTCACAAAACTGGATTTGCTGTAGTTAATGATCATGATCCTGATTTCTTTTGTAAATGTAAATTTTATAATTTGTAAAAAATTAGAATGTTCTTTAAAAAGAAATGTACAATAAAATTTGGTTAAAAATAGACCTAGTTACCTTGACTTGTGATGGTTTTTTTTTCCTGAAGAGTAACTGGATGTCTAGATGGCTGATTTTGGTTTGTAACACAGTCTGCACAGCTGCAAACCTCAATGCCTCTTTAACAGTTAAAATTTTTTAATTTTCTGATTATTTGTGTCACACCAGAGCTCTAAGCATAGACCTGAACGAAGCAGATCTGCAGAGCAGCCAGTAAAGATCTGTTGTAGAAGCATAGAAGGGGGCTGTCAAAACCCGCTGCATTTTCTGTTCACCTGCACTGAAGCCTGTGCTGCTACATTTTACCATTAATCCCTTCTTATTTTATGATGAAAGATGCAAAAACCAGACTGTGGTTAGAGCCATGAAATACCTAACAGCCACTGGATCCTGTGGCAGATTTCTGGGGCAGCAGAGATCCTCTTCTGAAGGAACGGGAGACAGCAATCTCCAGCAGAAGGGGGAAGGCTAGAGCAGACGAACGTCTCGGAATGTCTCGGTCTTTACCACGATAGCCGAGCTGCAGGACAAGCTGGGAGCCCTTTCCTGGCAGGAGAGCTGTCACATGGACAGAGCTCAGTGTGAGCAGCCTGTTGAATCAGAGCAGCAGACGGAAAGGAGATTAGAATGGGGGAATAAATGACTTCAACTGGCTGCACTGATGGCTGGGAACTGTAGATGTCTATGTGCAGTGAAGTAGAAGTTCTACACCCAGAGACTAGCACACCTCACAGAAATAAAGCCAGCAGCACAGTCAATGCACATCCGCTCTGCTGCCACATATGGCAAGATGTCTACATCACGGGGCGTAACAGTTGCTTTGGCACTGAGGTAACTGCTGCGCTAGAAACAACCAGGTAAGCCTGAAACCGGAGACAGTTAATCAAAATGCACACTGGCGTGTAATGGGCCAAGACTAACAATGGGTTCAGTTTACAAAAGACCCCAGACAATTCGGTTTATGTCCCTGGGAACATAATTCCCAAGCCTTCTGGGAAAACGAACAAGGTTTCTGGTACTAACCTAGCAAACTTGCCACAGGAAATTTATACATCACCCAAAGTGCAAAGTGAGCTCTACCTATAGTCAAATGCCCTTGCTCCATCTTCATGCTTCCAGTAAAAGAATGGCGAGATTATCTAGAGCCCCTACTCTGCAAAAAGTTTGTAACTCTCATCAAGCAATTAATTTTACAGTGCTACAAAAAGAACCACAAGCTCACTTCTGTTTTACAACACCATTCCATGGAGCCACTTGAAAATACAGGTACAGGATTGTCACAGACCTGTGCTCAGTTGCAGTGGAACCTGGCAGTTCCCAGTGTCAGAAACTTGTCTCAGACATCACCATGACCTTTTGCCATTCCCAAAGGACAAGGTGGGACTGCAGCAGCTCTTCGATTCACTGGTTCACTTTTTAAAAGCCTAAAGCTGTTAACCTGCAACACTTAAAAGCAAAGTAAAAAAAAAAAAAAAAAAAAAGTTTTCCAAACCTGGGTGTTGTAAGAAGCAGCAACTAACAGGCTTCTTGTTCACTACTAACCAATTTAATCTGCTGATGTTGGAAAAATCACTTTGATCATAAAGCCCGTATGGTAAGTGTACAAGGAGCAAAACACATCAAAAAAAATAATTACAAGTAGACTAGAATAAATCCCGCAGTGCAAATGGACAGAGTTTAGGAAGCAGCTATCATTTTACTTACATGCTCTTTTGAAGACAGTGCGTGAAACATTCCTATTTAACAAAAGAAATGTTACTGCGCACACTTCTTTCTTCAGGGTGTCGTTGAATCAGTGGTTTCCTATGGCTGGTTAAAGGGATATTAATTTCCCCTGAAATACTGCAGTCATGTGTTATTGACAGACTCTAACCACATCCTAACTGGAAAGAAAACTGGGCAGATGTCAATCTCCTGCTTGATTTTTTCTACATACATAAAAAAGGGGAGGGGGGGAAATATCTAAGCAGCTCAGACCATTCATTGCAGGTTAGAAAAAAAAATCCCTAGTATGTGCAGAGAAATCACAAGCCTCTTGTAATTAACGTGTACGTAAGGTAACAAGAGAAAGGTCTTCAGCAACAAAAGTCTTGCATGTCTCGACAGCTTCCAATTCTAGTGTCTAAAATGTTTCTAACCTAATGAGTGAGCAAGATATAAAAATGGTTTTACCATCTGTACAGCATCAGATGCATCAGAAACTTAAAAGAGATTGTGTAGGGTTTTTTTTTAAATAAAAGTTATTTCTAATGGAAGAAAGCATCCATAAATAAGCAAAGCGGTACCAAACAAGCAAACAAGTATGGTGAGTACAGGAAATGTACAAAGCTGAATATAAAGTCATTGATGAATAATATCAAGAACACTTCTTATACTAATTAGTAAAAACATCAAAAATACTTCTACATCAGAAAAAGAAATGTTTTACATCCAAGCTTGCTCTCCCAAGCATACTTTGTTTACACCTGGCACTATTAGGAATGAATCATGTTAGGAATTCCTGAGTTTAAATAAGACAAAAAGCTAAATACTGCCCTAGGGATAGCTTGATTCCTTTATTATGAGAAGCACATAAACCAGTCTCCTGCTCGCAAATTCTATTCAAGAAGTGAGGAAGGTCACACACTCCAGGACCGTGCTGCTTGTACTCCTCGATCTCAGAGGTGTGTTCAACCTCCCCCCTTCAAAATAAAGTGAAGGGTGATTAATGCCATTTGTGTGAAGTGTTAGTACTTTTCAGTGCCTCAAAACTGACTTAAAAAATAATAATCCAAGAGTGCTTATTTGTCTGAAAATCAACTGCATAAAATATTCCATAATATGGGCAGAGTAAAATAACCAGAGATGGAAAACGATTTGCAGTGATACAGAATTACCTGAGCACTTTCTATTTAGTTAAGCATGTGTAATAGACCTACTCAGTATATAATCAGTGTGCAACATTAAAAATTTTAAAAAAGAGTATGTGAAATTCAAATGGCATGTCATATGCAGAACTTTCTGGTGCCTGTACATATCCACCATAATTGAGAAAGTTTTATCATCTAGCTCATAGCAAAGGAGATCTGAAATTCCAGACTGAATTTATATATAACATTCATATTCTGAACTGTATAAAATAAAATGGAGCTATTATCTTAGACTTTCAATATTTTACTATGCAATACTAAAACCATCTGTTTTCCAACACAAAAAGAAAATACAAATCCAACTGAATGGCCTGCCAGAGTAACAGTACTTTACAGGAATATAATATTAATGTAATACTATGGTCTTTCCCAAACTGTTGGCATTTCAGATATTAAGAGTATTTTTCTTTTGTATTGCACAGACTCAAACGCATAGACAGCCATTTTCATACACCAGAGTAAGAAAACTTCCAAGATTATATGAATAAAATAGATACATTGGAAATCAGATAAAGCTTTACAAGAATTTCCCCGTGTGTCCAAAATGATTTCCTTTATCAAAGGCTTAATGGTGATGTGATTACCTCTCCTAGAGTAACATGTTTTACATCAGATTGTGCCCAAATACAAAACAAAACAAAACAAAACAAAAAAGCACCACTTAAGTAAAACAGAAATGATCACTGCAAAGACAGCAGGTTTTATAAGGGATGCTAAGATTAAGATGAAATTTCTTGAGAATACTATTGCCACAGAGAAGTGTCTTAGAAAATCCGAACGAACGTACCCTTTAACCTTTTCATTGCAATTTTGTACTTCATGACCTCACAGTCCATTTCATGGTCCAGTTAATGTCTTGTTATACCAGCAAAGAGTTCTCATCAAGAGCGGGATAAAGATCGTGGTTTTTCAGACAGGCTGAAGGAGCCAAGAGCCTTGCAGACCAGAATGAAGTCCCAGTTGCTTCCAGGTAGCAATTAGCACTTCTGAAGTCCAGCAGTGACAGGGAGCTGTCACGCATTGGCCTCCCAGCTTTACAGCACTTACTCAACTCAACTTGGAGTCTGGTTTCTGCCTGTACAGACAAGCACTGCAGCTTTAATCTGTCTGCACTCAGGCCATCTTGTAAGCATGCTGGCATTTAACTTCAACTCATGAACTGGGAACATTTATACCCGAATTTTCTTCTCTTTTTTGTTTGTTTGTAATAATTAAGATATTGTTACATCCCATTCATATACTGCCATTTATAGTTATATATAATATTAACATACACATATATAAGAACTAGAATACTCTTTATGGCCTCTATTTTCTGATGTAAGTAACAAAAAACAAACAAACAACCCCCCCAAAGGAAAACAATTGCTGGTGTTTCCAGTTTCCCAACAGAGATGCAGGACCAAACCCTGAGCAACTGCTCTGTGCTATGGTTTTGTTGCAATAAGGAATTATGACACTTCTGCACCAGAGAGGCCCCTACTACCTCTCAGTGTCAGTGTACTGGGGGAGGGAAATAAAAAATCTGCAACAAAAGCTCATCCAATAGTGTAACCTAAATAATGGTATTTCAAGACAGGACAAACTCGGAGCCTAATGGATTAATTCAGTGCAGCCCACAAGTCTGGGTTTGTTTGCTGCACTTTATGTGTGAAAGCAAACCATTATAGCTATATGTGTAACGCAAGAAAAACTGAACACCATTCACACAGGCAGGAAGAAAACACTAGTACAATGTGCCGTGTCATGCCCCCGGCTGTGCTAAGGACTGAAAATACAAGGGAAGGAATAACTTCTGCATCAGTAATATTGTCTAAAAAGCTATGTGTGGAAAACCAAATCAAACCTCAAATCCAAACCCAACTACCCTCATGCTTTGGTCAGTACAAGAGTCCCAGTGGTTTTCAGTGGCAGAGTGAGGAAGCCGTTGCAGGGACCAGGACAATGGGGGGACTCTGAACTCTGGGCAAAAAGCACTCGTGTGTGAATTGCAGCACGGTGAAGGTCCTGCAGCTACCCTGGCTCAGCCTTCCGTAAAAGAAATGCTTGGTTTTATGCTGGCTCAAAAAAACCCAAAAAAACCCCTCTGTCAATTCCAAAGGGACATCAAAAGGCCATTGGGATTGTTACTCAAAGGTTTCCCATCGCTTTCTGAGCTGTTCAACCTTACCTGGTGTGGATGAGACGTCTTGCTTTGTCTTTTTTAACAAATCTTCAAATGGATCTTTTGTCTCCTCAGATTTTGAGGATAGTAACACTGACTCTAAGCCCTTAGCTGGCCTGGAAGGGATCAAAGGGGGTTCATTAGACAGGAGAACTCGTGCTTGTTTGGGATCTACCTTTGAGCTGGACTGGCCCACCTGTAATGTTCTGGTTTTAGAAGGACCACTTAGACATGCTGGCTGTAGAGAGCTTGTTGGAGAAAGGCTGTGGCTCTGCAGCAATAAGGAGCTAGCTGGTGGCACGGCTGGAGCCTGGCTAAACAAGTTTGGCATGGAGAGTGTTGAAATGTTTGGTTGAGGTCTTTGCGGTGGGTAGAAGCTAGAATTAGGTGTTATGAAGCTAGAGCTGTAAGCATGACCTAAAGAGGGGGTGAAGGAGCCCCTTGGGGGTCTAACTAGAGACACTGAAAGGGCTCCTGGCACTGTTTGCATAAATGGATTAGGAGATGGCTGTAAAAAAGGTGGTGCTGCTGGGGAAGGATAACCAAGTGGCTGGGCAAATGGTGCAGCTGGAGGAGGCACAAAGTCACTTGCCACCGAGACAAAGCTAGCTGCAGAAGGTGGAGTGGCTGAGCTTTGCAGGCTGCAGGGACCTTGCTGTGGGCCACTGCTTTGCCAGCTGGCTGTTTTTAACGGATCCAGGAGATTAAGAAGGTAGTCGCTTTCATTACCTGCATTTTCTGTCTTCACTTTGACAGGCTGGAGCATCTCAGCAGTGCTGGTAGCACTGGACAAAAGCTGAGACGGATGAGAGGAATAATTTACAGACTGCTGGATTTCAGCATCTGAGGACACACTACCAACTCCAAAGGGCTCTGGGACAAGATCTGAAACCAAATGGCTACGTCCTGTAGTGTGGGTGGTAAGAATTTCTGTTGGCCCAGCTGGAGTCTGATGCTTGGAAGCCCTGGGTGCTGGTGGTGGTGGCACTATCCCCAGTTCAGGAGTCTTTCTTCCCTGTGGCCGAGGAATGGTGATGTTCCCTTGCACAGCAGGACTTGATTCATCCTTTTCTGCAGGAGCCAGAATGCTGTCTCTGCTCCGGGGTCTCCTTGTGATTGGCGGCATGTTACCAAGTGCCATCAAGGGCCTTTCTGGCGAGCTTTGGGAATACTTGGTAGGAATAGCCATATCATCATGACCCATACTCCACAGCTTGTTGTAAGGGTGAGACAGCTTCATGGTTGGCACAATCCTGTTCCTCTCAGACACACCAAGATCCATTCTCTGCAAGAAAGCATAAAAAAAGTTAACTTTTACTGATCTCCTCACAACATAGAGCATAAAGTGAAGACGGGCTGCTGAGGTATGAGTGGAAGAGGATCTGTCCACAGACTGCAAACACTGCAGAGGGACAACAGCATGCAGCCTAGACAGACAGGAAATCAGAAGCTGGACTCTGCAGTTTTAATTCCAGCTCTGCCTCTAATGAGTTGTTCAGCTGTGACATATTGCGGCATCTGTTAGGCAAGCAAGGAGCACGTACCTATATCTAAGGTACAGAAACTGAAAATCCTTAATTGCTGTATGGAAAAAGCTGTCAAATGAGATATCTAGATATAACAATTAAATATTATTGTAAGGTAGAAACGACATTCTTTTCTTTCATGTCACATGAAGATCTCAGAGTCTGCTTCAGTTTGGCACTTACTAAGCTGCATATATTTAGCAAAGTTCTTCATAAAGAATCTCTCTTCTACAATCTAGATTGTTCAAATGATGCCTAGACCAAAATGGCCAGATTAAAAGAAGGTCATTTAAAAGACATGCAGTTTGGAGGGACCTGAAAATTCCCAGGTATTCATTCTCACTGCTGAGCATCAAAGATAACTGTGTGTGATAGCCAATGGACAAAATAGATTCTGAGGAATAGGGCAAATATTTCCTCCTTTAGAAGTAAAGGCTATAGTTTTAGTGGAGAAAGTTACTGTCTTATAACTGAGTCCCATTCCAGTGATTTCTTAATTCAGAAATGATTTTTGAAACACATGAACAAATGCCTGGAAAATGAATGCATCTACCCAATAATACGAAAATATTCCTCAGAGAATAATGCAAGACAGCCAGCCCAAGTTCTGTGCAGGAACCCCCAGTGCACACGAAACCCTGTCCAAACCTGGTAATCAAATGTGCACCGCTGATCTGCCTCTTCTTTGGGAGTCCGCAGGTCTTCTAGGCTCTTAGCTTGGCTGAGAGGCTGAGGCTGTGTTTCTACTTCTAAGTTAGGGAAAATGTCTTCAAGGAGGTTGATTTCTGTGGCCTTGCTTGAAAGCAGAGGGCTTGGAGGCAGAGGCTCTTTTGATTTTTCTGGACTGACTGCCTCTTCCCCATCAGCACTATCAGATTCTTTCAGGGCCCGGTATGGCTGAGGCCTAGGAAAGAAACAAAAATCATGTTGCAAATTACTGTCTTTCTAATATTTTTTTAAAACAAGTATTTACTAAGGAGCTGGATGGCAAAACACAGCTTACAGTGCCTTGTGAACAGCACGTGTGTGAGCAAAGTGACCAAGGGCAGAAGGACATACAAAGATGACTTGGCACTCGAGGGGTTTTCAGAACGGAAAAAGACCTAAGTGGGAAGTACTCAGAGGAAAGCTGTGATCATGCAGTTACGGACAGGCTGAAGAGGGAACTCTCTTGGAGCAGGAATAACAGGACGCTAGCTCTCCATTTTGACAGTCTGGCCCTCCCCCTCAGGCAGACCACTGCTATTGTGCTCAGTCCTTTTGCACAAGAAGTCGGAGCAAGCACACTGCAAAGTGTCCTGTGTTTTGCAGGCACTTACATTCTCTTGCTTCAAGCTAAGTCAGCACAGAACATAATTCAGTGTTTTCCTGCAATAATTGGGAGCACTGTGCAGAGTTCCAATGATTACATTGGTGTCATCTTATCAAGAAACAACACGATCCATTATGGAGACACCTATTTTACATTTACAGCCAAGGCCAAGTTAGCAGGATGCTCTTCTTGCACATACCTCAGCAAAAAAATGAACACCAGCAGATTTGCATATTGGTTCTGTGTACAGAGAACAGCAGCATAATGCACATCCAATTAATAACAAGAAGTGCCATACATATCTGTGGTGACTGGCATTTGACTGGCAGCCAGTTCTACTGTGGCATTTAAACAAGGTTTCAATAAAAAGAAAATATTTGTGAGACCTGCAAAAACAGATACTATGGAAGAACCCTCCTCCTCTTTCCGTATTTTATTATAATACATCTACATCATGCAAATTTATAAACAGCCCATCTTACTTCATTCATCAACACATAAATAGCAGGCATTCGGCTAGCAACACAAGAATGTAAGAATGCAAGTACAAGACAGACAGCTGATGGTACATGTCCTTAGGAAGAGGGTGATCTTGCAAATCTCGGTCATATCTTTAGTCTCTCACGTAATATGTGCTCATCTGCTAAGCACTAGATCGTACTTCAACCCCCACCCACGAGGAATATTCTGCAAACAAACCATTTTAGTGGCCTGGCCTCCTCCACCCCAAACACAAGAGTGTGGGAACATTTTTCTGGCCCTTTGCTACTGAACCTATACATCTGTCTCCCCATGCCCAACTGCCCTCAGTCATGTCCCTTCCCTGTCGCTCTCTGAACCTGCCTTCTGCAACACACATGAATTTTAGCAATTGGAGACTCCACTATCAACCTGGCAGCTGCCTTCTCCAGCCTAGTCTAACACAACTGCATCCAGCAGGCTCCAGTTGCTCAGATGCGACTGGGCATCCATCTCCCAGCACCTGGAACTGCCCGGATCTGGCATCACACAGATTTCTGAAGCAGCAGCTCACAGTACCCTGGCACCTCTCCCTACAGGTTCTGGTCAAGCCAGCAACTGCATTTGTCAAAAGAATTAGTGTAATTCTGTGCAATTTATCTCCCTTTCTCCCCCTAGAAATCCTCAAGCAGGTGAGGTTAGGAAAGAACAAATCCTCCCAGTGACATGCAGTGAGGCCTTAGCTCAAGACTGCCCTCCGGGGTTGGTATGTTCAAATACGCAGTAAGAGGTATTTAGTACAGCTGAATCAGTGTGCACCCTCCGTGTGACAGTGTCACTCTCATCTCCAAAAGATACGCTTGGGCCCCTGGGAAGACTGGCCAGGTAAACGGGAGCTGACAGGCAACACTCGTTCCCTGAACACGGGTACCCTGGGCAGGTGGCAGAACCCTGCGGCCAGTGCTTAAACGTACAGCTCTCCCAGGCTGGTAGTTGCAATATGGCCAAGCTGCTCAGGACCATGTTTCAAAACTAGGCAGGATTAAGTTACAGAGGTTTGGGAATTTACAACTATTTACAAATTACAAAGTCAGATACAAATAACACAGTGAGTAAACCCAACAAACTGCTTGCTGTTTCTTGTATAATTTTAGGTCAGATTGTACTCAAAACCCTTGGAGGACATCTGCATAGCAATGCCCCATAGTCACTGAGGATGTGGTACTTGACAGAACAGGGAGGCTGGGATCAAGCAAGTGAAACTGGAAAAAGCCAATAACTGCACTGAAATAAGGCTCACAGGACAATCCAAAAAAGCACAGCTAGCACTGCACAAGAATGGCAGAAGGTTTGGACAAGAACACAAGCAGCACATTGGAACAAGGGGGAAGCGGAGGGGTTACACCCCACAGAGCTCAAGCCCATGTAAAACTGTAAGCTGGGCATTGCTGCATAGTGTTTCATGCAGGAGTATGCTTTTGCATGCTGCTAACTATCAAAACAAACAAGCAGGAGAAATGCTGAACATTCATCAAGCGCCATACAGAGACTGCAGGAGTGTTTCCAAAATTCCAAGTATAGGAGCAAGGCACCCTGACCAACGCAAAAACCATTGTTCGAAGACTGAATTAATACAATGGAAGAATAAAGGATAGACCATTCAAAAGGAGCAGAGAAGAAAAAGTTTTCAGAGAAGCCAGAGACAGGATCCTCTTCCTGCTGAAATTCATCATCAGAAGAGTCCTCAGAGAGGAAGACTGTATAGTGTCGCATAGGCTTTACAAGGCTGAGGGAAACAGGAAGAGAAAAGGAAGTTATCAAGTTGTCACATTCAAAGCTCCAGAGGAGAGAGAAACCAAGTGATTCGTAGGCTCTAAATCATTTCCAAACGTGACTGACTGCCACCGCAAAGAGCTCTGCAGGTAACCGTTGAGCTCTACTTTTCAGGCAGAAAATACAACTCTTCTAAAAATGTCTAGGGTGCCATCTAGTTGGGAAGGGTACCAAAGACCTGCAATGACACCCATACTGCAAAAGAAGCCAATACAGAAACCCACCTTTTCCCCACTACATTTTCTAGAGAGTTGGGCATCTTTTGCTGTTCAGAAATACATCTTTGCTTCTCAGATTCTCTGAGCTCTAACTACAAGCAAACAAATATTAGATCTGCCTCTCTGCTTTATAGAGGTTTAGACTGACGTTAGTCTGATATATGAGAGGAGCTGACTTGAGGGCAACAATTCCTACTTGTATCTATTTTTGAGATCTGAAATTGCTTCACACTAGAATAAAAACAAAACTGTCCAAGGATTTATATGAAATGCAGTTTGTCAAGTAAGGTGTATATGTTTCTTTCCTCAATGGTTAACTACTTTCAAAGTCTGGCAGAAAAAGCACTCAAGCTAATTTCTCCTGCATCACGGGACGCTAACTATCAATCTATGAATTTGTTATCAAAGGCCTGGAACAAAAATCCTTTCAAATGAAAACTTCTTAAAATCAGAAGTGCCTCTGGAAATACACTTCAGCTGTAATTAAAACCAACCAACCAACCAACCAAACAAACCCAAACAACCCCCCCACACACACCAAAACCAACCAAACCAAAAAAATCCAAAACAACAAAAAGCAACCACTACCAAAAACATTTCACCAGACTTTTGAGAAGCACATATTAGACATCTTTATTTTATACACAGAGGTCAGATCTCCAGGATTTGCTCTTGTACCTAATGAAGACAATACCTAAATTTTTAGTGAATGTAAACTAACTATGCATTACCCATATTTGGGCAAACATACACTGATTGGTGGATGAAAGAAAAATATTTTTAAGTTTGCTGAATTTATGAATATTTTTTTCTATTATTTATTGTAGCTATCAGTTGCTTCACTTCATTTTAACCAAAAACCCAGTAAATTACTCCTTTCTGCATAAAGCAGAAGCTTGTAAGATTGACTGTTTCCACTGGAGCAAATTCAGATGTGGCTATCGCTGCTTTCAACAATTAAATGCGCTATCAGCTTTAGTAGAAGAGGTAAGAGTACAGGAGCAGGGTACTTAAGCAGAAATACACTGGAATGAAGAGTTTGAAGAGTATGAAGAAATTAATAGCAAATATTGCCTCATTTGTAATGCTAAAATATCCTGATCTTTAGTAAAGTATGAAGCAAGTGCCATCGTTCATTCCCCTCTGAAACACTGAAGCTCTGGATGGCAAAAGAGTTTCTAGGAAATATATTCTCACAAATTAAATATTAAGACAAATGCTTCACAAGTAACTGAAAGCAGTAAAAGCAAATCCAGAATTACCAGTACTAATCAGAGGCCTCTACACCATAGTCCAGTGCTTTTCAATCTACTAAAACTCAAGGACAACATTGTGTAGAGCCACCAAAACTATATGCACTTACAAAACCCCATATACTCAATTTTTAACAGTTATTTATTGTTTCTTATTTATTCTCCCCATTTCATTTGCGTTTTGGCATATCTAAGTGTGCATGAGTGGAAATGAAAAAAAAAACCCAAGAAAACCTCTTTTCAGTGTCATTATAAACCACCTTTATATGTCTTCCAGACCAAACAACAGGCTGATGAACACTGATAGATGTTGCTAGAGAGCACCATTTACAGGTCTCTTTTTTCTTCCCCACATCACTATAACAATGGAAAAGAAATCACTAGGATCATAAAAGCAAACATTGTTTCTAGCCATCCAAATGAGGTCTCTTCCCAAACATCTTCATTTTATAAACCACATATCACTGATAACATCCTAGTTATTGTAGTGAATCAAAACATACATCGTGAATGACACAAAGCCATACACAATTGAGACGGGAGCCTAATTTTCCTACTACTGAGGTCCAGAATAAAATTTGTTATTTCAGTGTAAGCAGAATCAGGCTCATAATGTGGAACAAAGGATAGGTCCTGATCCTGTAGACATCGCAGAGCAATGCAAATATATCACACCACTATGTACATTATAGATAAGATGAGGATATGCTGAAATTGGAACAGGACCAAAAGCATGGATAGAAAAAGAAAGAATTTGATTTGTTGCCTTTATAGCATAGACATACTAACAAACTACCTCTAGTGGCACTTGAACGCATAATCAGCCTTCACTCGTTTAGTTCTTTTGTCTCAATCACTAAATAACTATATAATAAAGTTATGAAAATCAGTCTAAAAGATTAGGTCAGAAAAAGAGAAGTTGGACACTGCAACCGACAGCTCAAGACGGCCCGAGCTGCCACTGTGAATAAATGTTTATTCACAATCGGGTCAGAGCTAATTAATAAAAAGTCTAAAACAGTGGTGGCAGTGGATGCAGCTAATAGTGTTAAATCATAGTCTGTGGTACTCCAATTAAAGCTGTTGCATAGCTGTTCTTTTCCCCTCTTCTGCTATAATAGGCATCTAGGGAAAGTGAGGTGGTGCTACTGCATTAGGAAAAATTTGCTATAACCTTTTTTTAACCCCCCCCCCCCTTTTTTTTTTAAAGAGAGTGACTATTATCCAAAAATTTCAATTTACATTAACAAAAGGCTCCACCTAAAATAAATCAGAAATTAAAGATACTTTAAAAATATTTCCTTTTTTGAACTTACATACATGTCTTTTTGTGTTAGGAGAGTAAATTACCATTTAACAAGATTTCAGAAAATCTAAAATTATTTCCAGAAATAAAGAGCGATATTGAATTTCCACATATCTTGCTGATGCACTAAATGTTTGGTAACTGCATATAAGAAATGTTTTGGTGCAGCTGCCCTTAAAGCACTGCCTCTGATACCTTTTGTTTGCCTTCAGACTATGCTGAATTCAAATGCATTGTGTCTGTGCACATATGAAATAAACTGGGAACAAACTATGAAGAAATAAGATAGGATCTTGTTGGCTAGATCATCAGTTGCACTTCAGTGCAGCTCAGTGCAAGTAAGATTAACTTCCTATGTATTTAATATGCACTGGGTTCATTGCTGTTGCAAGACTCCTTAAATGAAAGTGGGATCTCATAATTAGAAAAAAGAAAGCACTGAAGTTTCATTGTTGGTGTGCTCTGTAAGAGATTTTAGTCCAGGATAAGGGATGAACAATCTAAAACTGTCCAAGTTTACATTTTTTTTTTATTCGCTTGAGGCAGTAGAATCCAAAAAAAGTGCCTATTCCCTCATTAACCCAATTCGGCAACTCTCCTGCAGTCTGCCACCCACCACTTGCTAGAATTTCATACACAAAGAGCTGTCTCTGAAAAGGCAGGTCACAGCAAGCCTGGCTACAAGGCAGGCACTGCTGCAGTCTTCCAGGGAAAAAAGGATGTGTCCGTCACAGCTACAACCCTCATCATCTCCACATGACTGCACCAGCTCCTGCCTACCTAATCTCTTAGCTGAGTTACCATGCAGATGACTTGCTGATCTCTTTCTAATGTTTAGTTTAACATGTCTTCGGTTAGCACTAGCATATGACAGTACTGACAGCCGTGGCTGTTCCTTTTTAAATATCATGTCAGAAACACAGTGCAATAAAGCTGGGGATGCGCTCCATGGCTCTGCGTACCATTATGGTAGTATGGGTTTCTTTTTTAATGAGGAAGATCTGCATCTCAGGAGCTTTTTTCATGTGTCAGGATGCATGGACAAATCAGCAGCACATCATACTGGCCAAAAATGAAATGCTGACAAATGTAGATATTTCAAATTTAATTGACACCTAAATGTACTTGAGATAGAAAAAATACATACAGAAAATGTGAGTTCGGGATATGGGAATTAATAAGGAGAATTCTGTAATAATTTTAAAAGATATTTTGGTTATAAGAAAATTAATTTTTTTGCTTTTTTTATTAACTGTGTTGCTTTTTTCTGATTAGAGAGATTGTGGTACAAAGCGGTGTTATGGACTTGTCATTATTCTCCTAAAAAGGGCTTCCCAAATTTGAGGGAGGATTTTTTTTTATTAATATATTTTTTTAGAGAATAGCTATACAGCAGCTCTAGGGAATTAAGGAATTTGTCCCTCTTAGACAGTAAAATGAAGAGAATGAGGGATTTGGATGCATGGGCTTTTTCTTGCCAGTATGAAATAGGAGACTTGGGACTGAGGGGATTACCTAGTAACTATTCAATCTGAACAAAGCACAGACCTATCACTGGAATTCCTTCCTGCATATTCTGAATACGCAGTACACCCAAGTGTGAACTAACAAAAACATTAAAATATCTATTTGATTTTTAAAGTGTCACTTCATATACTGTGAATGTTCATAGGAGCAGAATATTTCCAGAAAAACAAAAACATTAGCATAAAGGATATTTTAAATTAAAACAACAAAAAAATTAATACCACAAGTCATCCATCCAGATAACAAAAACAACAGCCTGTGATCACTACACCCAGTAAAGGCAAGTAATTAATTGTTTTATAGTTTTTACGAACTTTTTACAAATTTTCCAGAGAGCTGGAAATACTAACAAAGAATTTAAAGTGGGAACAAGCTGGATGACACCTCTGCCTGCTCTGACAGATCTAGATGCAAGATTCTGCAAAGTCGTTACACATTTTTGTCCTATTACTCGGTACTAAGGATTCATTCACCAATTTCCCTTGCAGCTACCACATCCCTTTACAAAGGCAAGCGGCATACATTCGGTAGGTTCACTCCAAAGCAGACAGCAGAAATTAGGCCCCAAAATTACAGTTTCTTTTAAACCACCATACTGGAAAGGTGGGAGAGCCAGGAAGGACCGGCATTGCCAAAGGGCAGCCCTGCCTGCCTTGTGCTACAGTTCTTGTCTGGCTAGGCCTGCGACAAAACCTGACTTCTCTCCGTACGTTTCTTTCCCCTTTGCTGTCCCTTTGCTGGGCACCTGCTTTCTTCTTAGCACCATTTTCATTGCATCTAGCTTCCCCTACTCCAATTTTCCCAAGGTAGAGAAACCAAAGCTCACACAGTGAGTCTTGTCTGCTACAGCCTGCAGTATTTTCTTTTTGATTCCAGCCATCCTTGTTCATATAGGCTCTTGCTGGCTTTAGCCTTCTTCCCAAGTAGAGATCCTTGCTTGCAGTGATGCCATGGAAAACCTTTATCATATGCAAATTCTGTGTGGCAGAGCTCCGAGAACCTGGTTACAACCACTGGAATTTAATGTGCTTTATGAGCCTGTATCATTCAACACAGCCATCACGCTGACTTCATACTAAATTCAGTGTAATAACCCACTATTGCACTGCATCCTATTTTCATTCATGTGATATAAGGGAAAGCCATTAGCTTCTCTACTAAGTCCTACATGACTTCTGGAAAGCCATAATGAACTGCTGCAGCACTGACATGGGTTTAGCCAGCCCAAGAGCCTTTTGACATGCTGTTAATTGTGAGCATGACCCTCTGATTTTCTATTTTAATTTCCTCCCACTCTGCATGCCCTGGAAACCAGCAAGTCGGTACTTACAGAAGACAGATTCTAGAGCACTCTGGAAGCCTATTCTACATTTAATAGGAAATCTTGCTGTGGTGTAAAAGAGAGCTCTCAAAAAACTGCCCATCTGTTAAGAATGCAATGTCTTATTTCTGTGAACAACTAATTTGTGTTTAAGGAGGCATGTCCCGGATGACTAGGATTGCCCCAGGTGGTAATCCAGCATTTTCTGAGCTCTCATCTACAAACCCTTCCTGTTACCTTATAACTAAAAAAGTTTTTTTTAAAAAATCATACATTTTAGATTTAATGAGAAAATTTAAAGAATCATAAACATCACAAACCTTGAATTATTGATAAAATTGTAAAAAACCCCCACTGTCTATTGAAATAGAATTCACTGAAAATTTTGATGGGGGAAACGACAGTTCTTCCACCAGCTCTTCTAAATATGATGGTTTAACAACAGACATTAGCAATAATCTGGGGTGTTCTTTGAAGTCACTGCTCCTGCCCTCCTGTGTTTTAATTGAAGACTGATCAGAAAATGAGCACATACACCTCCAAAACAATGTTTTTCTTTTATATGCATTAAAAAAATTAACTCGTGTAACTGATGATACAAATTTCCTAATATCATAAGAAATGCTTTAACAAATGTAACAACTGAACAGATGTCTACATAATGGTTTACTTTTCAGAGATGGCATGCAACATTACAAAGGGAAAAGAGGCTGCCCTGTGAAATGAGTTCACTGGGAGTCAGGCTTGGGTTAGTGGCACGCTGCCCCGAGGATCCTGTCTCCACCAGCTGGAAGGAGGATGCAAAAGTCACAGTTGGAGCTAATGAGTCAGATATGCTGGGAAATGTCTCTGATGCCTTCATGCAGTCATTCAAGACCAAAAAGTTAGTGTTAGTTTTAAATATAGAAAGAAACTCCTCATTGAGCAGAAGCTCCTCCTCACAAACATATCCCACACGAGTACCTGAAAAAAATAACTGGCTAATAATTAGTTTTGGAACCAGTGCAATTAAGCTAAATATTTTGGTAAAGTTTAGTTTAAGAAAAGCACCCTCTCAGTGCTGCTGCTTTCATGGAATCTCCTCTGATCTGCAATAAGGGTACTCCAACACTACCAAGTAACATGAGTGAAAATATATGTTGTGGTTGTTTTCATTCATTTTAGTATTATCCAAGAGAGAGAAAACAATGTAATTTTTTTTAAAGAGGCAACACCTGGCTTTATGTTTTCATTCAGAACAATATAGGAAGATTCTTTCCTACTGGGTCAGAAAAAAGAAAGTTTGTGAAAAAAGTCATGAAAATCCTATCTTTAACTACTATTTTTAAAAAATCTTTTTCCTTTATTCAAAATGTCATTTTGAGATAAATAGTAAGGAAAAAGGTCAGGATTACCGAGTCATTACCTATTTCAAAGGCATTCACCTGATGTTATTTCTTAGGGAAGCCATTTATTTGGGCTTTAAGTACAAGGTTAGATATTTCCTCCATTTGTGCTTCTGAAATCACAACTGTAGTGTCAGTCTCATCATCGTTGCATGTTGTATTTCCCATCTCTCCCACTGCCCCAACTTGTTTTTATTAAAACACTCTAACCAGACACCTTACAGGAGATCTAGTTGAGTGCAATATTCTACAATTAACTGTCTGGAAGTAGTTATGTCAAAGTTTGTTTTGCCACCTGAAGCTGGTGACAGGAAAGAATGAAAATAATCAGATCCTGCTGTGACACTGCATTTGAACTGGATAAAATACCAAAGCTGTGAAACATCAGGAAGAGACCACAACTGGTACCATATAGCAAGTGTCAGTCGTATTAGCAACATTACCTGGGTTTCTTCCACATTTAAAAGATGGAAAATTCTATCAGTAAAATGCTCATGAAGAAAAATAAGTCAGTTTATAGCTACAAAGCTTCTTCATTATCTTTTATAGATTATTGTCAATCATTTCCACAAAAAGATTTTCATCATTTACAATTAATTTTTACTCACTAAAATTAACAGCAATAAATTAAAACCAAGTAAAATAATAATTGTAATTCAATATATTACTAGCATTAGTATAAATATCATTCATGTTTATGTTTATTTCTGTTCTGATACTGGCAGGAATTGAAAATGCATGTTAGCAGTAAGCCACACTGGAATGTCAAGAAGCTTTTGAATCCAAAACTGCAGAATCCTTCATATGAAACACACATAATGGTTAAATTGACTCAATTTCCTTCACCTACGTGCAGTGAGTCATCATACTACATATTAAGAAAAAACTTTTATTTTAAAAATTCCTATAATCTTTGTGCAGGGACAGCTACCACCCTGTAACAGCACAAGCCCTTTTGCAGGATTTGCAATCTACTCCACAAGAGGGCAACCAAATTCCACTACAAAATGGATAAATAATCCTGTAGAATTTAAAGGTGACCATTCATTTTAGCTAAAAGCCAGAATATCTCCCCATTCCTAGAGTGGCTGGAAAAAAAGCTAGCCACGCACTTAACTTTGGACAGGTTGGGGGGGGCAACCTCCATCTCTTTTTCCCTCATAAACAGTGGTGACAAGGAACTGGTACACATGTAGGAAAAAGGTGCGTTTAAAGAAACCAACCATTTTTCTTTTTATGGGATTTTAGTATCTTCAGATACAACAAATATCCTGTAATCTTGGGCATCAGCTGAAGCATTTCACTTTACTGACAATAAAGCCACCACAGGCTGGGACACAAACAAATAATGCAAAGTGGCTACGACATAAGCAATTACTTTGTGGTGCAGGTAGAGATGAATTACAAGGAAATCTCTGTGACAGATTAGATAAGCGCAACCATCTTGTGGCCCCCGAGTCTTTTGCTTTTAGTCTGTGAGCAGTTCCAGTGTGACTTCCCATGTTAAGGCTGCACTGCCACAACACTGGACATTTGGAAAATGCTACCCCACTCACTGTTCAAGGGCAGCATCAAAGATGCTTCACATGAGGGGAATACCAGTTTAATCTTGCCACGACTTTGAATATGTATACTGGCTCTGTTGCCTGCTGTTTTTACCTCACTGCTCGGTTGTTTCGTCTGGAGTGCCAAGTAGGTCTGTCCCTACTCTAGCCACATTTTTCACAATGCCGCCTTCTAAGATCAACCGCCCCAGGCAAAATGCACAGTACTTAAGCTTCCCAAATTCTGAACTGAGAGGAGGAAACCTGCTTACTAGGACCCTTAAGAAGTGCAGCTAATACCAGCCTCTGTATCCAATCAGAAGTTAGTGCTGTGGAATCTTTTGTACTTCTGAACAGTTGAAGTAGCTACACTCAAAAGAATCCAAATAATTTTAAATCCAAAATGGATATTCATGCAGCCTACACATATATTTACGCACAATAGTGTCTTTTGGGCTATGTTCGTAAGGTTCAATATATCCATTCTCTCCTTAGGTTTTCACTTGATGGCCTGTTGTTAAGAGTATCTGCAACAACGCACAGTATTGTCATCTTTGTAAAAAGTACTTTAATATGTGACATTCATGAAACTATCTGAAAAAATTTATCCAAGGTAACAGAATATACTGTTCATATGAACAAGAGAGATGTTGGAAAACAACACATTTTATACACAGTAGGCTATACACATAGCAGTAGGCTACAGCAGTACAACTTATTTGGAATGTTACCCCTGTTTACTTCATAGTCAAATCTAGAGAGATGAACATTTGCTAGTACTATGCAAGACAGTTAAGCTCTACAAGTCTTCACTATAGAGCTCATTACAGACTTCCTGTTAGTGGGACTCTAACAAGCACAAGACACAACCCTTACTGCCATCACTATAAACCAAACAATTCTATATCTTCAAGGTAAAGCCTGGCAAGAACAGTGGATTTGCAGGGATGTGGCTAACAATTTCACTTAAACATAGTTCAAAAAATAGTTCAAAATAAAACAACAACGAAATGAACAACCCCCCAAAACCTGAAAACTTTCACTAAACAGGCTGATCAGATTATGTCTAACTTGGCAAACCAGAATTTTCCAATAAGTAAACTTTGGTTTCTTGCTTTTCGCACTCCCTCTAAAATGTTCCAAAAATTAAAAAACAAATTTTTTGTTGGTTAAAAAATTACTTCGATCTGTAGCATGTTTTAATTTCTCCTTTGGCTAGTTCCAGTTCTGAATGCAGCTTGTTGACACAACCAGAGAGAAGCAAAGCGGCAAAGTACTTACTGTTCTGGACTAGAAACTGAAGTCCTTCGGCCTTCCACAGCAATATTGCTCTTGGGTCTCTTAACAACATGAGGTCTTGGTGGGCGAACCTATTACATAGACACACATAGAAGCCATTTCATCAAATACTTCAAGTTGATCAAGCAACAGACATAACAACCAAATACGCATAACCACTGTTACCTTAGAGGTATCTTCCATTCAGAATTGCTTTTAAACGTCTTTTTGTGCCACAACAATGTTACAAATGAATACAGATATACAAATGAATATAAAGTACAAATATAAACTACAGGGACCCACAACCTTTTTTTAAGGACAAAAACCCCCACATTTTCAAATAGCAAATGAAACATATATGCTTGTCACTGACTGTTAGCTATTAGCGAAGCAATGAAAATTTGTTCCACTGTCCTGTTTGGTACAGGCTAAATTTCTGATAAAAGATTCCCTAAATGTGAGCTTCCCCTTATACAGTTAGTTGATAGAATAAAATTGGAAAATCCTGTGTGTTGCTGTACATTATACTGGAAAGTGGAGTTCAGCTCTGACATCATGATTCTTTTGTCCTCTTGTTCATAGGAACCCAACTTCTCAAGTGAAGTCTTCTGTGTAAGGGAGCACTGAAAAATTTGTACTCAGAATAAATGTTATTACATGAAAAACATAGCCCATTCTTCATTAAAAATTTGCTTCCTTTCAGCAGCTGAACAGAAACCCTTGCCACAGATATTATAATTATCAGCCCTAATGTTATGTTAGCGTATCTTGCTGTCTGTAATAAAATCCAAAGCTTTTCTGTGGAAGACGATGTTGCTGCCAATCCAATCTTAAATAACATATCCATCACCTTCTTGATTTCTGAACATTAGCTTAATTTACTTACATTAACTCCACAAGCAAACAAGTTGTACTTCAAGGAAAGGAATAAGCACACGTGATCTCCACATAGGCAAAGTTTATGCATGTGCCTCCCTATACTAGTGAGTAATCCTGTTGACGAACTTACCCTTTGAGTCAAATGCGGGAATAAACATTTCCAGCATCAGGGTCAGGCTGTACAAACAAGCTTTCCATTTTTTGTTACGAAAGTACTACCTTACCTGAAACGGACTCTGATTTATTGGCTTAGCTGAATGCTAGTTTCAACAGAAATCCCCAAAGCCCTCAAATAAAGTTGGGAATATAACTCAACTTCTGACCACCTTGAGCTTGAGCTCCCTTAATAACCATAATATAAAGGAAGCTATTAAAGGCCTACAACCTAAGTGCTCTTTGGATAACTAATAAATTTGTTTGCAGTGACAGAATGGATGCAGATTTCCTCCCACCTCTGCGAGTTTTTGTTGGCTTTTTTTTTTTTAATTATTTGTTGGGGGGTGGGGTGTTTCTGGTTCCCCCCCACCCCAGCATGCAAACCTCAAATTTTCTTGCCAGGAAAAAGCCACTGAATTGTGTGTAGTGTTTCTGTACTACACAACAGTATGCAGAAGACAGTAGCAGGATTATTGTATTGAATTTTCATTTCAAAGGAAATGGCGTACAGCAGATATGATGAAGAAATCCAGAGATGTATTGCCACTATTTCTTAGGAAAAAGGGCTTATAAAAAGGTCAGATGTTAAGATCTTGAAGATCAGTCCCCACACAAGGCTGCTCCTCTCTACAATAAAGACAGCTTAAGAATGTGAATTTATGGCAGGAATGGAAGGATTAAGTTTGTGGCAACTTCAACTGAACTTGCAACGTGGTGAAACATGGGGAAAAGAACAACAGAGCTAATTAGACGAGCTGAGCTGTCAGAGTGCGGCTGAATGGCTCGGTGCCAACAAACAAAAGGAATGGGCTGGCAATCAGCAGGATCGATGAAGAATACTGCTTCATTAGGGTTGATAAAACAGAGAGAGAGAGACCAAGAGAGAGCGAGTGCGTGCACGAGAGGGGGGAGAGAAGCAAGAGGAATTGGGGAAGAGAGCGAGAAGGAGAAAGAGGAAAAGAGAGGAAGAAAGAAACCTGTTTAATTAAATCTGAGCTGGAAGATGATGTGTAAAGCTGGCTTGTCATCATGCTGTGAACACTTTCACCTTTTGGGTGGTACCCTGGGGGAGTGATGGTGATGAGGGAGAGAGATGAGAGTTTTGGATGGCTCCAGGGGGTCACCAGACCAGTAAAGTGCAGGGTGACATGCTAAGTAGGATTTAGAGCATTGTTCATGGGGGACTGCAGAGAAATGCCAGGAATCAAGCCAATTCCTTGCTGGATTTTGAGCTTTATGTAGCCAAATAGGCAAGGTTAAATGCTTATCAAATGCAAAAGTATAAAATTTTTTATGAAATTACATAAGCACACAGCCAAAAGAATAAAGGTAAACATCCAGTACAGAAGGGCTAAATGTGCTTATTACTGTCCCCACCAACTTTATGCATAATTATTATATTTTAACTTTTTCTAATTGAATGAAGTTTCCAAACAGCCACTGTTAATCCAAACAGATCTCTATTAATTATAAGCAACAACCCTCTCTTTTTCATAATACCACCACAACTCATTTCCAAAACAGCAGAATGTAAAGACCATATCTGTTCTGCTTCCTTAACCTTCCTTTGGTCTGTGTTTTTGTTTTTATTATTAGTAATGACTCATATTGCAAGGACTAGTGCCCATGGATTCCTCCTCATAACAGATATATCTTGAAAACAGTAAGTATTTCTCAGGAATTCTGGTATTATGTGGACTTGGTTGGAAGTGCAGAGGGACCTGGTCTCTTCTTTCAGTGCTTGCTGTAAAAGGCTAGGATAAATTACTTGCCAATACCCACCGCTGTAATATATGTCAAGACTAAGAGAGGGAAAAAGCAGCCTGCACAAAGTATTATTTACACACACAAAAATGTGTTTCAACTATTAAAAGCCAAATAGCAGTTCTGAACAACAACAAATTTATGTATATTTGGTACAAGCATATTTTTGGGGAGTGATTATAATCATTTATATTTATCTTGAATTTCCTCTTGATGAATGAAGCATTTCTGTTCCACTTACTGACACAGCTAGATGAATGCAACAGGAGCTTTTATTATTACATTTCCAACCTTTTATCAATCACATTTGGAGCAGACAGTTGACATAAACACATTATAGTGAGGACTATTAATGCACTACAGCTGGGAGATTAAACAGTCTTAGCAAGACTTGGATGTAATAAATTACTCAATCTGAACAATACTGTTCAGCAACTTTTGTACAGAGGAATCACAATGTGTCCTCATACACCTGCCAAACACAAACCAAGAGGGCTATGAAGAACTATGGGAACCCTGTAGTACCATGGAAGGTTCGATCCTAGTGTAATGTATCTGGAAGGGTTTCCCATACCCATTACATTTAAGAGAACACATATAAGCATAGTTAATGCTACCTTTTAAACATAGAAAACAGAAATCTTCAGAGCAGGAATCCATAAAAATGACTCTGTTAAGCTTAACACCCAGAGTTAAAAAGAGGGAGGAAAAGAAACACATGCTATTGCAATGTAACATAGGAACATGCACCGAAGATCAAAAGTTAGCACACACCCAAGTGCACTTGTTAACCAGTTGCCTGCTCATCCAAAACACATTTTTAACAAGTTTTAGCAAGATTAGATTTGAAAACTTGCATATCTCTTTCTTATGCACATACATGTATGTATAAGGAAGCAAGGAGTAAGATGTATTTGTCTTTTGGGGAAATTATATTCATAAAGCAAAAATCCCGAATAGAAATGAGTATCTTCCAAGGCTGTTGCAAAAAACAACACCCCGTCTAAACTGACATCACTTTCCTGTACTACTAAAAAACAAACAAACAAACAAAAACACCAATGACAACAAAAAAATCACTGGTGCAGATCCAGCACAGTCTCCAGTTTTAAAGCCATCTGGCATAGTTAATATATAACAATTGTCCTACAGTTAGTGCTTTGAATGAAAAACTGCTGAGATAAGGTATCCCTGCGTAATACAGTACAGGTATCGCACCGAGAATAATTTCTGTGTAATTCTTCTATGGAAGAGTCACTTCTTCTGGCCAACATGCTGTGCCTACATTTTTTATACTACGAAATTACACAGAGTCCCAGCTTGCATTTTAAATTAACATAAAGTATATATGTATGTCATCCATAATGTGATACTAATGTTCTACCACCCAAATACAGACTTCGTTTTCTTCATGTGTATTCACTCGTTTATTCCATGGAGAAAAATTAAGCATCCCAAATTAATTTAAAGCATAACTTGCAGACAATAAATACTTTCTCTACTGACTTCTGCTTCCTTTCATATTTGAGTTTAGTGCAAGTCTTCAAAAGCTCACTGGCTAAAAACTTATGCCAACCTAGCAAGACCTTTTGTTTAAGAAATCACCACAAAAGTAAAAACAAATGTTGCAACAGCTGCATCAGTTACCTGCAGAACTCACTGAAAGCTGCAGAACTCATCAAAGAAAAGCAGAATAAATGCAGGTCCCAGGGCTGTGCCGCAGGAGAGAAGGGAGTTTAGGAGCGTAATTCACACGTTGCTTTTTTGCAAAGTTTGACAATCCAAACTACCAAGGTTTAGTAATGCTACTAAGAGCGTAATTCAGGCAGTGTTAAGCTGTGGCAGTGAAACAAAGCTACCAACTACTCACGGGCCTAGATGAACGCTGTATCTTTGGAGGCGGTGGCCGAGGCGGACGGAGTCTTTGCTGCTGTATCAAAGTGGAAACTAAATTAAAGCCACCTACATGAAAACACCTCTGATTTTGTGGCAAAAGCAGTATGAGTGGATGACAACACGTGATTTACCTTAGCTTCATACTCACCTCACCAAAAGCAAGTTTTCTTTTCTTTCTTCCCCCCTCCCCCCCCCCAAACCAGTGACAAATCTCATGATGTACAAAGTGCCACAATAGTAAAGGTAGCTATATCTGCCTGTTGATGTAGGCTTAACATAGCTTGTGTTAAACTAAAGGTAGCACAATCACCACTCCACACCAGATCATCCAAAATTACTGAGACAACAAAGACACTCAAGGTGGATTCTTGGACCTCTATGTCCAAGTGTTCTAGACAACATTTATGCAAATGGAAAGAATCCTGCAAAGCAAGATATTAAAAAAACTTCCACTAAAATCTTGTGCTGGTTTTGGCTGGGGTTGAGTTAATTTTCTTCCCAGTAGCTAGTACTGTGCTGTGTTTTGGATTTGTGCTGGAAACAGTGTTGCTAATAAAGGGATGTTTGTTACTGCTTACACAGGGTCAAGGCCTTTTCTGCTCCTCACCCCACCCCACCAGCGAGGAGGCTGGGGGGCACAAGAAGTTGGGAGGGGACACAGCCAGGAGACCTGACCCCAACTGACCAAAGGGATGTGCCATACCATAGGACATCATGCTGAGCAATAAAACTAGAGGGAAGGTTGGCTGGGAGGCCACTGCTTAGGGACTGGCTGGGCATCCGTCAGTTGGTGATGAGCAATTGTTTTCATTTGCATCACTTGTCTTTCTTGGGTTTTATTTCTCTCCCTTTGTTATTTTCCTTTTCATTACAATATTTTTTTCCCAATTATTAAACTGTTCTTATCTCAACCCACAAGTTTTCTCACTTTTATCCTTCCAATTCTCTTCCCCCCCATCCTGCTGGGGGTGAGTGAGAGAGTGGCTGTGTGGTGCTTAGCTGCTAGCTGGAGTTAAACCACAACAAATTTCAAGAGTGATTTTAGTGCTTGTGAAAACTTACAGTAAAGGCCTCAAACCAGTAAAGACATTTAAGAGCATGGGAAAAAACCCTAAGTCAAGTAAACTTTTCACACACTTAAATACAAGCACATGTTTAGACACTGTACTGGATCAAGGTTTAAATGCATTGCCCAGAGCAAAGTGTGCACTGTCATTGTAAAGAAAATGAAAAGCCCCATCAGCAACAGTTCTAATGAAGACAGAACAGTGCATTAAGATGCCTATTTTGGTGTTTCAGTTTTTAAATTAACAGTTGGCCAACTCATTGCTTTGTAACAGCACTAGAGCTACTCCAGTCCAGTTGCTTTTGACTGAGCTAGCAGCATGACTCTCCTCACACAGATGGCATCTTAAGGTATAGTCTGTTAGACAAGGAATCCACTGACAATTAATGAGATTCTGAATAAAACCACCCCTAAAGTACAACTTCAATATTGAGAACAAGATCACAGTTAATGTCCTTTCTGTGGCAGCTTGTGTACATGTATTAGCACTTGAAGAGAGAAGTAGAGCCCTCAGTGAGGACTGCATGGGAATGTCTCTGAACACCTGCTCGACCCGACGGTGACGATGACTGCATCACTGTCCCCAGCCCACGGTGCCTTCCACAGACAAAAACCCATCAGACGTACAGAAAGGAATAGGAACTGGCAGTGGGAGTCAGCTTCTTCAGGCAGAAAAAGAAAGCTTATGCAGATTACTGTATTTCTCTCCAAAAAAGATTCCAGATTCACATCTCAGCAGTTCTTAACTTCTTACTAGCATAGTCTTTATTCTAGATTGACAGACATTCTCTCTCAACTACCCTCACACCAAGTAATAGTACAACTCCAGCCTATCCTTTTTCATACCATTTACATTCTCTTCTTACATCTATTAAGACTTTTCTTTCAAATTTGCCATTAATACTTCTGCATCCATTGGTTCATTTCTCCTTACTTGTGCTGTCAATGAAGGAGTGCCAGACGGCACACATGTACTTGGCTCAGCTTTTCGGGGTGGGTGAGGAAAAAAAAAAAGGACACTTGGGATGGAGAGAGCTGAGGCCAGAATTATTCCATGTGATAGATTCCCTCTGTATTTTCCAAGAAAGCAAGTATGAAAACAAAGAGAACAAAGAGAAATGACAGGGTGGCGAGCATAAGGTGGCTGCCATTAGCCCTACTGAACTGTTTCTCTCCTGTACCTTATATTACTCAAATGAGTCACAGAAGTTGAGTTACGCTGCTGTGTATCTTCCCATCTTATCTGCTTGGGCTGAGAGCACAATCTTAAAATATATTTAACTTCTGTTACGTAACATAGCATACTTATTTTCCATTGTTTCAGAAGCATAATGGAACAGCTGAAAAATCTGAAATTTGCACTTTTCTAGTTACTTAAAAGACATTCACTTACTACCTAGCAACTTAGGCTAAGTATTTGATGAAGCAGAAAAACAAGACAAAATTAGTATTCATTTATTTTTTCAAATTTTTTATGCCTCCTGCATATATACTTCCCTTTGTCATTTTTTCTCTTTTACTTACCTAGAAATTGTGAACATTTCTACATTAGAAAATTCTCAAGTAGGTTATTTAAGTGGGAAATCTAAGTATTTTCCTAAATCCATGCCTAGCAGTGTCTTCTTTGATTTGGGAAACAGTTTTTCCTTTCTACAGCAAAAGCCAGGATAATTTTTGAGGAAACACTGCAAGACTGTAGCACCAACAGTATTAGCTGATGAACCAATGGCAGTACTATTAAAGCTTCTGAGAAAAGTGTGACAAAGCAAGACAGACAGACAACACAGTAGCTGAGGATTACCTCCCAGTGAGGTGGTCAATACATTGATTATAGTCACTGTAAGGACATGTACAACTGAACTGTCCTCACCCACCCACATACTCACTGGAGGAAGAATATTTTTCTAAGAAAATGTGTTACAGGCTTTGTTAATTATCTGCCACATCACTGTTTGATTAGACAGTGGCAATAAAATCAAGTTTTAGATATTTGGGGGTATCTGAAAACTATGCTTTGTGTTAAAAGAGTCACCAATATTGGTACCCTTTTCAGCTGAATTACTAATATGAACTGAAGAATATCCATATACAAGTCAGAGAGTACACAAAAGAGTAAGAGCATTAGATATTCCAGTACAACGTGGAGTTTAATAGGACCACCATCTCATTGCATACTTCTTGCCTGCTGACAAATCACACGCAGTGCTAATATTGTACTCCTGCTAGTCTTAATTGTCCAAGAATTACAAGTCAGACCATAAAACATCATCATGTTGGCCTAGAACTCAAAACTATATATACATGTATTTTTTTTCCTTTTGGTCTCTGAGTGATGGTGTAAGCCCATGTTGCTTTCAATTTTCCTCTCAAGTGTTTCAATGTCCTCTCATTTCAATGTCCTCTCATTTCAAGAGTGTCAAAAACTCTCTTTATATGAGCTGTGATTCTCATTTAATTACTCCATGACCAAGGAATACTAAAGACAGAATTTCTCAAGGTTTATGATATATGCATGAGTTTACATTTACTGAGGTTACTTCAGCTTCCATTTTATTTGGGGATTGTGAAATTGACATTTTTTAAAAAGTATTTCTCTACTTAATTATTTGTAATTCACACAGACTTTTTTTTAACACAATCTAAAACCATAAGCTCAAATGTAATGTCATACCTGCAGTCACCTCTTCCCAGCATTCTCCTGTTTGCTAAGCTTTCTATTGGTATCAGCATTGATTCATTTTGCTGCTCTTCCAAACTTATCTTTTCAGTGACTGAACTCTCCTCTCCTCTTACTGAAGTTATCACATGACAAATCAATGCCAGACAGACTGACATCTTAAATTCCAGGTAGAATTCAGTCCAGCCACAATTTACTGATAAATCCATAGCTTTGAAGAGTCATAATCTAAACTCCTTATAGATCTACCCTAGAAAAAAAAATCATCATTCAAATTCATGACCTTGCTTCAAGACTTGCCAGCGAAAGAAAGGATGGATAGCTGCTTTTTCACTGTCACCTGTTGCACCAGCATCTTGAGAAGCTTTCCTCAGACAGCAGTTAAAATTCTGCATCTATCTACTGAAAAGTTTCTTGTTTCTCCTCCAGAACAGCTAGTACTTTTCTCTGCAAGTGGCAAGATACTGGACAAGACACATGATACACAAGGTGAGCCTATACAAGAAGAAGCATTGTTACACTCTAGCAGAAGTTTCAACTGGCTCATTTCTGGTGAAGGTTCTGTGATGCAGAATTCATTTAGATGGAAAAGGAAGGAAGGAGGGAAGGAAAGGGAAGAACTTTTCTTCTTTCTCTAGATCATAGGAAGATTTCAGACAGAATGCTCTAGTCTGCCCAAGGATAGAACAAGCACGTGCTAGGGCACATTTTGTGCAAGTACCATTTTAATTCTATGTAAGTGAAAATAAAAATTACCCTATATATTTATATATAAGCCAAGAGTTTCAAGCTGAAATGCAGACTCAGGTGAGGAGAAGACAGTGGGACTTCCAGGCAAATAAGCGAACTACCACATAAAAACCTATCTGAAGAGAACGGTTTCACAGACATATGACATGTTCCTGATGCAAAATCTAGCAGCAGTTATTTGGTGTACATACCAGAGGTGGGATTTCTCTCATATTAGGGTTCTGTTTATATGCAGGTCAGCACACAGAGTGCATCTAATGCTATGACAAACTGGGGGGTTGGGGGAGCAGGTCTAGCGAGGGAGAGGAGTTATAACTCAGCCAAATACCCTCCTAAAATGAGATCCCAACAGTGCTTTCTGAACAAGCAGAAAGACAAATGCTGAGGTTTCATTTTCAAGGATGCTTAGATCTAGGAGCAGTGCATGCATAAACTACATCTGCTCCCAGAGTAGTGCAGGCAGTCTCAGAAGTTACACAATCCTCCTAAGAGCTGGACTAAGGCAGGCTCTTTATATCCATGCACTAAGCTGAAGGAAACCAACTTGTCCCCCAGTCCAGATCTACGGGGGATAAGGTTAATACTAAACTGCACACAGTGGCTGAGTTAACTACAAAAACTGGAATGAAGAAAGGGGTTTGGTAAAGCAGGAGAACACATAGTCCGTTGGCATTTGTACACAAAGGGCCTCTCTATCAGACATTTCCTGATGCTACTGATTAAACAGAGGCAGTTTTCTTTGGGTGATGGTTACAGGCAGATCTACTCAGTAACAATGAACTACTCCTTTGCAGGGGCTAATACTTTCATATCTTTATCCTGTCACTGGATTATTTTTTCCAGCTGAGATTTAAATATCACATATGATTAAGCTTTCATCTCTGATCAAAAATAATTCTATGTGTTTCCACAATAAAGACACATACAAATGGTGCTTTGGGAAAAGATTAAAGGTATAGAAACTTTTGCTTCTCTTGGACTTTTAAATAGGCATCATGTTAACTCTCAGAACTATGACCTCAGTACTTGTAACAACACAGTCAAATCCAACACTCAGATTCAAATTTGTCTTATCTACTAAGTGCTACCAGAAATAAAGTTCATTTTGAGGTCTTGTATGTATTGCACCACATACTACATTTCTGAACCCTAAAGAGATCCGAATAGAATGATAAGACAAAACTACATATTCACAGCAGCGTGTTCTCTCCATTAAATACGGACAGGGAAACAGTATGGTTTAAACCAGTGAAGCATAGAAAAGAATAGGCAAAGGGCAGTGAGGAGTAACTGACGTGGAGGTCCGCCAGGAGGTAACAGTTATTTGCCCTTTACCAAAGCTTTATTTTTAATGTTGATGTTAGTATCTGTCACCAGAATGGGATAACCAAGTATATTTAAACTATATGAAGACCATATTTACTGGAAAAGCCACTGATCTGAAGTTAATTTGTTAATGCAGCAAAACACGTTGTTTCTAAAAGGTCAGTAGGGGAAGCTGTGTTGGAATATCAACTTAATTACCTGTGCTGTAAGAAGGAAAGGGTACAAAACAGCACATGACTACATTGCTAAAAGCTGCTAAATGCTATTCTAGGTATGTTCCTAAATGTATATCTTTTATTTTTTTTCTATGAAGGGGAGAAATGTCTAAATTAGCACTTTCTTACCAATAGCTGTTTACCAGCACACGTTTTTACTCTAGATATTTTCTTAATTGTCTTGTTCTAAATACTTCTGAAGCAACAAGACAGAAAATTTGCAGAAAGCCAATTTTATGACTGCAGATCTGGCACAGTTTTACTAATTATCAGACAAGTGATTTTACGCTATGAGATGCTGGAGGAAGAAAAATCTTACTTTTACACTGTAAAAATATGATTTAAAAATTATAGATCCCACATCTCATAAAGTAGCTATTATACATCCAACTAACTTTCACAATGCAGCTATTTTGTTTTTTTTAACCAGAGAAAACACTACAAAAAGATAATTTTTGTTCTGCAAGGTAACAGCTTGTGAACAGAATACTATCTCAAACTAATTGTGGATGTCTGTTGAGATTTTTTTTTAAAGTGGTAATCAAAACAGAGCCTTTATGAGTAAATTAGAGGTGCTATTTCATGTGCAGCAACAAGTGCAACTAGAAAAAAAATGCATAAAGGAAACACAACTAGATGAAAACTGGTTTGTCAGTGCATATAGAAAGAAGTGTTTCTCCTTCTCAATTAGTAGTGAGGGGTGTTTCCAATAATTTCCAAAGCAAAGCTTTTCTATACGAATATCTTAATTTCATTCAGGACTGGTTTAAAAACTGCTAGTACTTTTTAAAGACAATCAGACATGGGATAGCAATGCACTGTCCTGAACGTACGGTGCTCAAAAACATCATGCTGCAAAAGATCCGAAGTGCTGACTTTGGAAGAATATACTGGACCTCAACTGAACACTCAATTAAAAAAAAACAACCAAAAAAAAAAAAAACCCCGGAGAAAATAACAACACTGAAAAATGTATGGTACCTAAAAAGATTCAGTACAGAAAGCAGATGGAATCTATGATGCAGCTGTTTTATTATCCATCCAGATCCCTGCACAGCGCACACACTACTTTTTACATACTCCCATATGTACAGCTCACAAACTGGGATGACAAGAACAGTGTATGCTTTACAGCATATATTTTTAATTTACACTCTGAAATACTTCAACAGAAATCTGCTGGGTCCTGTGATAAAAATAATCTCTATGTTTTAAGGGATGCCTCATTCTTCAAGCCGTATTTGTAGATTGGGAAGGTAGAATGAATCTGGCAAAAATGTAGCGCTGCCTATAGCTGTGCCAAGAATTTATGAAAGGGGCAGAGATTGCCACAATTAAACACTCTGATTAGTTTAATGAGAAAAATAAGGACTATCTCCTTATCTTTCTAGCCAGGAATCTTCCGTTACATAACAGAAAAGTAGATAGTAAGAGAAGGAAATGAAAGGTGAGTGCGTATAAGCTCCTGTTTTCCTTAATACTGAATAAGGATCTTTATTTCAGGCATCTGAGTCATATCTGGTGTGGGATACTGCCAAAGATGCATAGGTCCATCCCAAAGCCACTGAGAGGAAATTCACTCTTTACTCTAGGGGAAGAAAGGGGTTTTCTGAAAGTCTACCTTTGCTTCCTCTCTCTCCTGGCTGAGACAAACTCTGTCCTTCCTAATCAAGGATAAAAAAAAAAATCATTTTATCATGCATCTAGACACAGAGCACTGATAACTCATCCTCATTTGGCAGTGTTGATAATGTCCATCTATTAATCTCATACTGTGCAAACAATCCTAGTATAGCTAACTTTTAAAAATATTAAATATTATAACGTACAACATACCACAGTTGGCTTTAACTCTAGGACTTACATGGTACTAACCCGATGTAGATGTCTCCTAAAACCAAGAATGAAAGCAGAAGCATGGTATCAGGATCATGTAAATCTTGTCAAGTTAAAAGGTTCCACCAGGACGAAGCAAATAGGTGTCTTAGCTACTTCTTATAATCTGCTTGTTATGGAAGAGTGCCAGGGACAGAAAATCCTAAAACCATAGGTTACACTACTGTGAATTATTATTGTTTATAACCGATGCTATTCTAAAAACACATGGCTTAAATAATAAACCCCTTGGCTGTAGAACTGAATGGTATTTTATTTCTTTTGTCTGCAATTAAAGAAAAAAGGAAGAATTTTGAGAATTAGACAGATATATTTTTCTATGCGTGCAGTAAGTGTTGAGCAGACAGACATATTCAGGCCATGCCCCAAAGTAGCATGTGTTCTTATATAACGTTGATAAGAGGAATATTATGTAGTAGTGGTTAACTTGTAATGGTATCTGTGGTTCAAAGACCTGTCAAGACTTTCGATTACTTCCTAGCTCCAGTGACAGGAAAGTTCATATACTGCGCAAACAAGCAGTACAAAACCCACAAAAGATGATATCAATACAATTTGAGATTGTGACCACTTAGTTCTTCCATTTCACTTTTTATCTGCTGTGCAGTTGAAAATAAACCCTGACCTCCCCCCATCTATATGTGCATTCAGTTCTTCTAAAACACTGTAAAAAAACCCCTAACTATTAAACTGATATTATTCAACACTTTGCAGTTTGAAGACTCCTGACATTTTCCAAAGGAGATGACTGTCAACAGCCTCTTATTTACCTGGCATAGATCCCAGATGCCTGCATACCACAGTTTGAAAACCACTGTAAGTTAAGCTATATGTAGTAGCTATCTCTTCCCACAGGAAACAGATGCCTACAGAACACAAAATATTTAATTCAATCTAGAGTTGTTCTGGTTCAAAAAAGCCTCACACATTTTTTTTTTTTTTCCTGATTTTGTTTATATGTAGTGAGGCCTTAGATGACTCTAACAGTCATACTGCAGACAGCTAAATACCTAAGCCAGGAGCAGGCTAGTGTTCTTTTAATCCAGTTTCTAACTGCTCTGTTTCTGTAGTGCTTTGACGTGAGCATTCCTTGCTGAGCCCTCCTTTTGCAATTTGCTTCAGCAATCAATGCTGTTTGGTTAAGGGGGTCATTTGCAACAATTCACTAGCTTAAATGCATACACCATTTTTTTGTTTTGAGAAGGTATCAGAGAAAAACCGAAGACGTTTCTACTTACAGAATGGACTTCTAAGTAAATTCTTTGAGATACTCACTTTTACATAGACCACTGCAGCCCATTTTACCTGCCCTACTTGTCCCTTAGGGCAACGACTGGTGACTTAGTACCATTTTTTGTTATTTCTTTGATATTTTGTCACCTCCTTTGCACCTAATCTTCTGCACTAGATTTTTTCTGGACCCTGCAGTAACAGCAGAATCCTGCACTGACAATATCCATGCCTCAATCCTAGATGAATAAAACTCGGTGAACACACAGATATGTTCATGGTATTAAGGCACATCTAACACTCAGGAAATAACATATCCTATGGACTCTACATTGCATAATACACCTTAGCCTGAAAGCAGCATAACCTTCATTCGTACAGAAAGAGAATAAAATCACGATTGTCTGTTACATTACTGCATGATGAAAGGACCATGAAAGAAAACTCCCTTAACTCATTGAACCATGCCCTTTCTGGATTACCAGCAAAACAGCAAGGAGGTTTTTTTCAGAACTATTCACAGAGATAAAACAGGGAAGATTTTGAGGGAGAATCTCATTGAGATAATGTTCAAATTTCCAAAGGAATTCTACAAAATGAGGTATATTTTTGGTATATTTGGTTTGTTTTCATTCTATCTGTTTCTCAACATATATGGATGGAGAGACATGTTGCAAAAAATCCCAGACCCCAGGAATATATTTATCCCCATGTGTTAAAGTCTATCCATCTACTATCTCAGCAGAGTTTAAAATCACAGCTAATAGGTTAACAACTGTTTTTCTTCTGCTTCAGATGAAGAATATCAGAAAGCTGGGGGAATATTCGGCTTCCCAATTTGTACTGACTGCTCACTGCTACCTGCAATGTCTGTTTGACAGGACTGACATTTTGTACCGCTGTGAGATGGGAAAACGTGTGACATTTTTATTCATGGTGGCGTACGCCCTTGTAATGATCAGCCCTGGTCGATGTGCTTACTGCAGCAGCCCCGAGCCCTCGGAGAACAAACAAGAACCGAAGGTGCCAGCAGTTTGGCTGCCTTATTAAACACCACCAGGATTCTAACGAAGAGCAACTGCTGGAAAATCTCACTGTCAAATCCTCAAGGACATTGTCAACATGGAACTAACTACATATATTTTTCATTTAAAATACTGGAAAATCCAGCAATGCAATATTAAATATAAAGAAAAAAGTCACCCTATTTTGTGCGTGTGTTCTTTTTTAACTGGTCATTTTGTCAGCTTTACATTGGGCTTTCTGTGGGCCTGATACTGGAATTCAAATCAAGGAGATCATGCAACCCATATGATCTAAAATGTTGGAAAATGGACATATGCCTTATTATCTTTTAACAGCTATTCCTGTCTAGCAAGCAGAATACTTGTACAGGAAAAAAAAAAAAGAGATGGTGTCTCATTTAAGGAGTTTTATAAACAGCGATGACTATCTGCTTTACTCAGCTTCATCACTCACCGAAGAAGTCTGCATAATTAGGGGGATACTCCTCCACACAAACACACAAAAGTACATGGCTCCTTCATCTGTAGCATGGCACTCCACAACTGTTTTACTTGGTATTAATCAGTTCAGCTCTGAAGGGCAAATCCAAAAAATGCTTGGCCAAACAAGCAATCACAGTGGGGTTAGCAGTTAGAAGAATCATATGTTTCACATACTCTCTCCCTTTAATCTTGTAGTTTAATCCAGGGGCCCAGAGGTCAGTTCAGACAGTTCTGGCCTAACTGCACGTATCAACTTCATAAGTAATACATAAGAAGCTTCTGGATGCTGATCTACATTGATAGACTAAGCAAGTCATCCATAAGACCCTCTGAGCTTTTCTCAAGTTGTCAATCTAGGTGATTTGGTTAGCCTTGCATGTACTGATATATTTATTTTATATGTATTATTTATAAAGCACAATTCTTCTTCCACATGCCAGCAGTGATGGACCAAGATACTCTCTACAAGATATTTATGGGTTCCTCAACATAACAGGACTAACAAGAAAATTCTGCAGACACGTTACAGCTGCTATTGCTTGTCACAGAGCCCTAGGAGGTCGGCTCAACCACAGTATTTTCTTCATACATCCAAGCGTTATGGCATCTGACTTGCATGTACCCGGGGCAGTAAATTTATTCTGAACATCCCTGTTTAAGAAGTGCTTGAAATGCCAAGACAGTTGGAAAACACTAAAAGCCATAGTCCGGCATGTGCTTTTTCGTGGATGAACACATCTGCTGGATGCAGGACTACAGCGACATAATCTTACTGCAAAGCATGAATTCCTACATAGCATGAGCTACATTCATACTACATTGCTGCAGCAGCTGAAGACAACACAGCTCTCTGGTTGCTCATTAGAAAATACTGGCAAGTGAGTGCATGAAAGGCAGTAACCTTTGGGTATGCTCTGCAGGTGGTGTACATCTTCCTAAAGAGAGCGCCAGGTCTCACTTGTCAAATATTTACACGCATGACAAGAGTGGAAGCCTTTTAGTTAGATAACTCCTATCCCATGGATTGCCATTTCTGCAAATCTTGCACACCACAAAGCAGAATTTCAATCAAATGAATTATTTTCTTGTCCATTTACATTGTTTTTATTCCCCTGACTAAGAACACTGTCCCCTAAGAACCTGCTGGGACATTTGAGTAGTCTCAAGCAGACATTGGATGGACAAGTGCTTCTGGGCCAATATATTTGCCTTTCTTGCAAGGTGACTTTTACTGGGCAACAGTGAATTCCTTTCTGTAAGGAACATTCAAAGAAAGGAGTGAGAAGAAATGAGGGTAGTAAATAAGCTTTCTGAAGACAAAATAAATTTAAAGAACTAAACTTATACCTTTGCTAACTCCATAAAGAATCAAATGGAGAGAGAGAAGAAACTCCCATGTGGATCAGCAGAAAGGGACAGGGAGACCACATTGCTCATCAGTGGGGAAGAGTGGAATGGAAATTTGTTTTCTTAATGAAGGTATCTCTATTGTCAGAACAGTTCAGAGTGGCAAGAATAGGAGGCTGGCTTTGCAACCGTAGCATACAGTTGCATGAATATTAGAAAATGAACTTGTTTTCCCCTTTCCCCTTTTGTTTCTACCTCAGTGCCACACAATGCCTGCTGTGATCCAGGCGAATCTGCTATTGTTCCAATGCACCTGGGTGTGAAGGGAGTCACAGGGTCTGGCAAAGGAGCCTTCCTCCCTTGCCTACTTCATCTCTTTTACCCTGGAGATAATCCCTCCCTCTGCTGCCTCTGGCCTCAGGGATCCAGTTTTGCATTTCTGGAATGTAGCTGGCTGGCTTTCTCCCCATCTTCCCCCTGACCTCTTAATGCCATTTAATCTTCTTGAAGAAGAAACCTGCCCTACAAAGCAGAGCTGTTTGTTCTGCATGTCTAAGTGCAGATCATGAATGGGAAAAATGAACATGTTCATTTACAGCAAATGATCAAAACAGCAAATAAGCTGGCAATTTCCATTTTATGGCCTGCAAAAGTTTAACAGCAGTAAGAATCAGCTGGGAAGAGAACTTGGACAAGTCTTTTCACAGTCAATAAGCTGCTTTAGTACATGAGTATATTCTCCATTCATTTCATAGTTACTTATGTTAGCCCCCAGAAAACTAATTCTCTCTAGTTTGCATCAAGAATGGAATAGGATTGAATCTCTTAAGTAGAGACATACTTGGAAGTCTTTTGTATTTTCTTAAGCTTTACCTTTTGGTACATAAATGGAATAAAACACTCTGCTGGTAAATAAAAATAAGCCACAGAAACATATCTAAGCTGACAAAAGACATTCTAATCAGAATAGAAACAATTAGAGAGCTGAACAGAACAGCCAGTATAACTTGCTTCTAATGAAATTATACCCTTTCCCAACAAATGATGTTTCTGGAAGCTTATCTTTTATTGTTTTAATTATACTAGATCAGTTATGCTACTGACCGTGTAAAAGCTCCAGAGCAAGAATGTTCCTAAGTATAGATTTGTTTTTAAAGACTCTAGGCTCACCCCCTCTTGTGCTTACACTACCTCTCAAAGACTGATGGGAAGACTGGGCATAGGTAACGATCCTGTGTGAACAAGGAGGCTCTTGTAGAAGCAGTCACTGCAACTTTTCAGCAGAATAGCATGAAGGTTTGATTAGGGGTGGAGGAGTGGGAAGCAGTGTGGATAGAAGCAGAAGCCTCATTAGGAGAAAGACGTGTTAAAAAGAAGTATATTTCTGGAAAATAAACTGCTCCCTTTGCTCCCCAAGAAGAGGGCTGCAACTCTGTCAAACATTAAGTGTTCTGTTTGACCATGTGATACCCACAATCTTGGACTGTACAATGGTACAGGTTCCAATAGAGCTGTACAAACACACACCAGGACACACAACTGCAGTAGTTAAAGGACCTGTCAATGTGTCCGCTCATCTAAGCAAAGTCTCAAAAACCTAAAAATCATACAGCATTTCTTCTCCTGGCTGTGGTACACAGACACTGTAGGTGTTTCTCATAGCCACAGCTGGTGTACTAGTGGCCTAATAGTTAAGCACTGTCTTCTGGAGGGAAAAGCTTCTAAAATATCAGATTCAGATATTAATCTACCTTTCTCCCTTAGCAAAATCATCAATTCATATATTATAAAGCATTTTTGTTTTGTTATGTTTCTTTTGCTTCAGATAATGCAAAATTAAATACATATAAGAGAACTGAGAAAGCCTGCTGCTTATTAAAAACTCAGCAAGTTATTCTGGAGAGCTGCTTGTGTTAGCTGAAACAGCTATACAATCACCATCATTAAGGAGATGCCTGCATTTCCCAGACTTTCTGCTTTTTGGCTATAACATACATAACATGTATAAATATCACTCACCCAAATTCTTGAATGAGATATTTGAGACCTCTGTCTCAAAAAAAACTTCAAAAAACCAAACCCACAAAATACCTTATCAGGGTAGTTAGGTCTTTCAAAAAGAAAAGCAAAATGTCTTGTTCTTTTTTGTTTTGGGGTTTGGGGTTTTTTTTGTGTGTGTGGCATAAAGGCGACTTATGAATTGTCATGTCTGTTTAGGGTATAGAGATATTAAGAACTCCTCAAACAACGTGCTTCTGAAATCACACAAAATTGAACTGCAATACAGATCAATCAGTTAATGAAAATCACAAAGCAGAAGAGATCTAAGGCTACTTAACATTATGCTCTGTGCAGCATCCTTATCACTGCAGCTCACCACCAACAACAGTGCAGTGACGGAAGCTGAAATTTCTGGCAGAAACACACAACTCAAGCACTGCTAATGCAAACTCAGAATTCAGACAGTCATTATTCCTTATTTTGAACATAAAATGATAAGATTTATGAACAAACAAGAGAACTAAAATTTCTGCAGCCATTAGGCAAAAATGAACATTATTTTAAAACTCAAACAACAAAACCAAAGCAACAACCAAACAACATTCTCCACCCCACCCCACCAAAAAACCAACCCAAACCAAACACATCCAGTATCACAACAGACTTCAATGTTTCAAGCTTTGGGTCCTGCCAAAGTAGCCCCTACTGGCTGCTTGCTTGGACAAAGAGTGTGTTCAAAATAGTCACCGTGACAGACTATAGTGTTTATTCTCCAAATAGCTAAAAGATGACAAATATAAACACGTGCTTTCTACCTAAAAACCGGGAGACTATGCATGGAAGCAAAAGCTACAAACACTCGAGTCATGTATCACCTGTATTAGCTGTCCCACTCTGCCTTGTTCAATGGTTAGTGGGCTCACAGTGCTCGCCCTGCCTGGCACAACTGGTAAGGATCCCAAGGATAGCTATGGCAGTGGCAGTGGATGCTGGTAGTTGAATATGCAGCATGTTTTCCAATGTTTTAAGTAAGTTTTGGTCACGCTTTAAGACAAAATGCCAGAAGAAAGCAAGCAATAAGATGACATTCACAAAGGATGTTCTCTGCAGCATTGTATCTTCCGCTATAATTAACCTTACTTTTCCGCAAAACAGAGTACTATTCAGTACTACCTTCTATTCATTTGACTCTTTTCTTGGCTTGAAAATTGTTCCCTCTTCTCTCCTCTCATTAAACCTTAGTTGCCTGTATTGCTCTTGCTACTTGTTGAGTACAGCTCTATTGCCTCAGAGCCCACAACGATAGTTCCTTATATTTGGTTGATCTGAGGATCAATATTAAAAGTACACCCTGAGTAAACCAAAAAGCATGCAAAGTCAAACCGGAGAAAAAGCTCTGGTCATGCCCTTCCACTTTGGTCTCCTCATGTTGTCTTATTAAGAACACTTTGTTTAAATCTTTATTGCATTGCCCTAGGCTATCTGGCTAAAATCGTTCTTTTCATGATCAAGGAGAGCCTCCCCACAATGTCTTAGTATTACAGAAACCACTGTCAAAACAATTCCATAATAAACAACTCTCTCAAACAATGCCTTATAACCACTTGCCAAGATGAGCTACAACACTACAGAATCTCACACAGATAGATAATTGCTGCTAAATTTTTGAGAACAATCAGCTGAGGTGCTATACATTCAAAGACATTTCAAGATATGTTACTGATATTTTTTTGTAGCCTAACAACTGCAGATACACAACTGTATTTGGAAAAGCTAGAAACTACCTCACTATAGGGTGAGAGATAATGAGTTAAAATTAAAGGTTGCTGCTGGCTTGCTAGCCCATCCCCCTTTAGCTAATCTGTCATGTAATGAAGAGAAGCACCTAGCATAGGACAGCTAGCTGCCGGCTCACTTACAGTGAGCTGATTAAGAATGTTCAACCAACAGCAGACTGCAGACCTTTCCAACAAAAATAAATAGACTGTATGCAAATGTGTTTGTCACTTTGACAGCATGTCTCAATTAAAGCATCTCGCTGCTGTTGGTAGGCTCTCTCACTGCAGTGGTATGGACGAGGCTTACTGCATTACTGATACACAGGGCTTGACCCTAATCCGCATGCATGCATTTTAAAAAAGTCTGCCTTTGCCATATACACTAGCATAATACTAGCAGACATAGAAAGCAAGTGACAATGAGAAAAAAGCCTCTTTCATCCTCTTCAGTTTATAAGAACTGTGAATGCACAAACAGCCCTTATTTCAGAGTTCTTGTGGCTTTTTAATTGTTCCCACCTACTGTATTCTTGACAGAGTTAAAAGTGACACTAAAATCTCTCCCTTTAATCACTAGTTAGAAGCCATCTCCCATTTGAACAGTAAATGTTGCTGCTTTTTTCCTCCCCAAAGCCTTAATTTATATTTCATAAACCTGAACATCTTTTCCTTTTGAATGAAAGTATGATTTAATTTTCATTTTGGCATTGGGCTATCAGGAAAAAAAGACCTGTGAAAGGACAAAGGCTATAAGTGAGATAGACCTACAACTGCTAAGTTAGATCATTTTTTGGAAACCGACATTTGTAATGTAATGGCAGTAATAAGCATTTAGCAAGCGAGCCTTTCACCGCAGCCAGTAGTTCAGTAAAGCTGATGTGTGTTTCTTTTGACACAGAGAAAGCGTTCATTAAAAAATTTGAAAGTGACCATTAAAAAACCCTCATGAATTTCAATTTCCACTCGATTATATATTTCCTTAATTTAGCAAAATGTTTGAACCATCCATCCTCCATAAAAATCTAAAGGAAAAAAACCTGAAAGTAGATTATAATATTATCTGGATTTCTGACTGCTTTAAATGAAATGTAACATTTTTCTGCTAGAGCTAGATGGCTACATTTCTCCAGTAGCCCCAATTCCTCTCAAATATATTGGCACAGAAAGTAAGTGAAAAATAAATCACTACTGCAAATACTTAATTGGAAGAGAATCTGTTTTTTAAAAAAGTCTCCAAGAACCTACATTTAGCACAGTGGTGAAAGTTCTGAAAGAAATCTAATTCTAAAATGATACAGACAACATTGCTCTGAGCAACGATTAAATCTCGTGTAGCCCTATCTAATACCTAAACAGTCAATGCAGCTATACTGACTAGTTTCTATTAATAGATACTTATCTAAAAATCTGGTTTGCTTCACATTTTATAGTTCTCAATATTTTACAATTGTTTTAAAATTACACTATGTTTCCTTAGAAGAAATCGGATACTCACTTCTGTTTTCTGATCATAATAATGTAAAAAACAGATACAGGGAAAGAAGAGAGAACTGTGAACACAAATAACGTTATTTTTTGAGTCAGGCTACACTTAATAGGGGAACACTGGCAAACTGGTAATAAATACTGTATGTTTTTCCATTAAAATCAGAGCAACTACATTTTCTAAATAACTAGCTCTTAAAAAAACCACACAACCAAACTTACTCTTTTGCAGACATATCAAAAGAAACATTATAAGAGTAACTAATGTGTATAGCTCAGTTGTCAATACTGAAATACAGAGTACACTAATAAGCTACTAATTGATTTTTCCATCTCAGTTCATCGCATTTAATTTTCAGAGAATGTTAAAATGCTTTAATAGTTGGATGTTCCATATTGACACTAATGATCTGGCTAGATAACAGAGGACATTTTAAATTATACATCCTCAGTCCTGAGGGTTATAGCACTTTGCATGCTAAAAGAACAGCAAAATAGTTTATAAAATAGTTTATAAAATTGCTATAGTAATTATGCTCCCTCCCATTCACTTAGAATTTATTTTCCTCAAAAGCATTCTATGAACAAAAGGAATCAGTAAACCCCAGAAAAAAACAGGTTTTAGAATACCATTTAAACAGATACAACAGAAACAGATCTATAACATAATTCAGTTGCAAAAAATAATGAAACAATTGGCATATTCGTTACTCTGACTGTTCTCTGAACTATTTTTGCTGAGTCGCACAATTTAAAGAAACCTAACACTAAAACATACCTGACCAAAGTGTACTGTGATTGGTCTTCTGTCTTCTCTTAATTTAGGGTCCTTCTTTTCAACCAATGGAGAAGGTGCTGTCCTTGGTAGAGATTCCTCCGGTGCTGCAGAACACCCATTCTCAGCAATGTCCTGTATGGTAGGAAAAGGTGAATAGCATGGCCAGGAACATTCTTGATTAAGGGTAAGGGGCACAAAGGAGACACTAGAGGATAATGTTGACTAACAATTTTGATGTTAGGGGAGAAGAAAACCAAAGTACAGAAAAGAAAACATCATTAGAATAAAACATTTTGTTGCATTTTGTCAATCAGAGCTTGTACACAACCACTCTCTCCTCCTAATATAAATGTTGCATGTAAACAGATACATTCAATGAAATGTCTGACTTAAACATGCAAAAGCCAGGAAATATATAGGGAGAAGAAAAACATAGCTCAAAATTTCTATTCTAGGAACAAATTCAACAGAAATCTAGGAAGAGGGCTATTCTGCTTTTTGTAAACCTAAATGAAAACAGTAATTCTATTTATGTACTTAACAGGATTATCTGTAGCAGAACAATTACTTGTGGAAGTGGCAAGGAGACATGAAACTCACAGCTTAGTTAGCTCTGCATTTTATCTTTGAGTCTGTGTATACTGAATATGCCCTCAGGAGATTGTATAAAACAAACTGCTGCCTAGCAGGATGCTTTTTTGTTTTGCTTTGCTTTTGCTTTTGCCATTAGTCCTCATCTTCAGAAGTGATGTGACCCACCAACCTAGGTTAGAAGACTTGGCAAGTGTATGTATGGTATATGTAACATAGGTTTTGAAAATGACAAAGGCATGCAGACATAAGGAATCAGACAAGGAGAAAAGAGTTTAAAAGTCAGTTGAGAAATAGTCTGTAACGCAGTGGGCCCCAAACCTTACATCTCTTTGCAACAATGTCAAGGAAATAATGCTTGGTAAATATAGAGAGAAACCTGCTCACACTGTAGCTCCGCAAGACTGACCTAAGGTTGGCTGCTGACATAGACATTGCTTTGATTCGCTGACCTTTGACATGCCCCCTCAAGTTTCTGTCTTGCTAAGGTACAATAATGAGACATGTAAGCTGATGGCCAATTAGAAATGGTTCTTTTGGACACAGACTGACCTAATGTGTTTAGGTCAAATGAAACAAAAAGCTGGATGGACTTTCTAAGGGGCTTTGTCTGCTCCACAGAGAAGCTGAGAGACCTTTTTAGATCCAGCTGGTAGAGCAGTGGTTCACCATATGGGCATAAGGATCGTGGGGAAATTAACAACTTGTTAAGGTCAAACTAGAGAGAAAAACTTTTTCCTCCCCACGCCCTCCAGCTGCACAATGCTACCTTGTCTTTAAAAAAAAAAAAACAACAAAGTACACTGAATTAGTAACAAAGAGCCCCCAAACAAGCCCCTTCTGTCAAACTCATACTTCGGCTCCAAAACAGCAACAACCTATCAAGGGATCTGGTCAGCTTTGGAATCACATAACCTATGGCAGCAACATATACTGTTCTGAAGTGTAATGACATTAAATACAGACTTTACTTACATATTTCTATACAAGTATATGTGTATGTGTGTATATATACACACACTAAATGTGCACCAAGCTTCAGACCTGTTACGTATATGCCATCATGGTGCCCAGCACATTGAAAGCCACCTGACCTGCACTGAACAGCGGACGTTCCCAGCATTTCAGAGCTTTCAGGGTTCCACCTGGAGCTGAGGCTCCAACCAAGGCAAGAGACAGCTGGGAATCAACAGAAAGCAAAGCACCTTCCAATCCAGGCCAAAATTTCCAGAAAAATGTAAAATGGACACAAAAGTTTGGACGTCAGGGGAATGGGAGGAGATAACAGATACAGACAGATCAAGCCATTAAGCAAAACCCCCTAAGATGTATAACGATCGCTGCAAATCCTTGCAGCTTTTATTGCTATAGATTTGCTGTACTTCTCTGATGATATAATTGCATACAAACGATAACATGTTCCTAAACTGTATTTCCACTGTGTTTGGCGTACAGACTTCCAAAGAAATTGCAGCAGGTTTCAGGCAATTTTTTTTTTTTAAATTTACTTAATAAAATACGAGAATTAAACTATTTGATACCTCTCGATTTTTTCAAAATCCCCAAAAGGCAGACAAATCAACAACACAGCTTCGGTCATCAAAACAAAATTTGCTTCACAAAAGTCTGTTTTCTACCTCTCATGAAAACACATTTGAGCAAAATAAACAGAGAAACCTGTTTTTAAATGCCCCAAATAAGGGCTCTAAGTAGCTTTAAAATCATTAAATGTCGAAGTGTTTGGCAATTCTATAATTGGAAAGTAGACAACAATCCTTCAAAGCAGTCTGTGACACACCTTCAGACCACTAACAGACTTTGAATACAGTTATTCAGAAGTCAGTGGGGAGTACAAGACAGACGGAGAGGTAGAACCACAAATAGGAAAACAGGACTCTCCAGTTCTGAATTTCAGCTTCAGAAAGGTATCAGGGCTCACAAAACGTCTACTGATAAAAGCAGTTCTTCAGCTCGAGAACTACAAATGACCAAAGAACTGCAGTGGATCATAGTGCAGGCAGGCCTTAAAAAAGCAGTGCCCATTTCTGGTACTAAAAGAAAAGCCAGTTAGACCTGTGCATCCCAACTGAGGGAGAGGATTTACCAGCCAGAATGCTGTCTCATACTTCCACGCTGCTTCCGAGACCAGTGCTAGCACTTCCACCTGAAGCTGTGCCGTGTAAGTGTACCAGATTGGTTGGTGCTCATGAGCAGTTCTTCGTACTGCAGTGCACCATACCAGGTAGGTATGTCCTAAGTCTGACTTTTCAGTTCTGACACATTCCCAAAAAAGGGATTTGGTACAAGCCAGTGAGACTCTCCTGAAGTAGCTTAAGTCATATATATATATTACTCAGGATAACAACAAAAAACATGAGACCTATTCCTCAACCAAAAAGTAGAAAAAAATTCTCCAGAAATGCAAAAACCTAGCAATGTTTCAGTGACTTTTTAACGAAGAGAAAGTGTAATTTAAGGATATTATTAAAACAGAACTACCTTTTGCCTGAGGAAAAAAAGATACTTCATAGATTACTGGAAAAAGAGAATGACAATGATCTATCACACTCCGTAATTATCTCCATATATAAACAGTGCTTCCCCTAACAACTGTCTTGTTCAGGTGAAATCTTTACTACCTATTTATTTTAAAGGAGGATCTTCAGAGAATGAGTAAGATATATATTTACAGATATGCAAAGTTTACCCTGTAAACTGAATAAGGTTTTCTTCTGTTTAAATATGCATTAGTAATTTTTCTAGGGACCTTTTGTAATGGACTACAAATACTGCCTATTAGAAGAGCAAAAAACAGATCCCAGAATGTCTAGAAGGATTCTTCAGGTTATTTTATAAACTTCTAAATGAGTTGTTTCTAGCTGTACTGATAATAAAGCACTGACAACAGCCCACTGATAACAGACATTAACTAGAGCCACACGAGGCTCCAGTAAGTAAAATAATGTTGAATACATTAACGCCAAGTGCCCAACCATTTATATAAATTGTCTTATCCAGAAGCTTTCAGTAAGTTACATTCTCCTTACTGAAAGTTGAGGACGGTACCATTCATATTCCTCCTTTTTCCTAATTCTATGTAGTTAAGCTTCAAACGAGCCAATAACAGAGTGACTTGACCACCATCATCCATTTGTGAAATGGAAAAAGCAGCCTTTACAAAAAAAAAAAAAAAAAAAAAAAAAAAAAAAAAAAAAAAAAAAAAGGAAAGAAAAAGAAAAACGAAAGGAAAGAAAAAGAAAAAAGTACTATATCAGATATAAAATAAAGCTACCATGCTGTATCTATTAACAATTATTTGCTATCACTCATAAGAATCCTCTGAAAACTATTTCTGTTGCTTTGAAATACTGTACCACAAATGAACAAGGGATGGAAATAGAGCCCCATTCAATCTTTACTATCATATTAAAGAAGGACCTTACACACACCACAGTGACCTCTCAACAGGTCAATCCTGCATTTCTCATTTGCAATTCAAACCCAAGACTGGAGCAGACCAAGGGCAAAATGGGCTCTTGATTATATTTAAGAGGTCACCATTGCTATGCAGAGTTGTAGGAAGCAGACCTCTAGCTTTATTGCATTTTTAAATTCTATCTTGTACAGAAGCTGCTCATATTTGGCAGTGAAAACTGGAAAAGGGATGTTTATATTTGACTTTTCCTTATCAGTGGCCTGCATATTTTTTGTATTAATAATGGAAAATAATGTGTTAAAAAGCAGTGGATAGTAAGTTCAGTTTAAAAATAACCTTAGGTTATCCTTAGAAGATGAAAGACTAGCATCCCAAATCTGGCAAAAATTAAGTATTTAGTGGTGCTAGAATTTCAAACAGTTAACACTTGCACATACTAGTAAGTAAACAAATGAAAAATACAACATTCTCACATGAAAATTGGTGAGGATGCAGTAACAGACTTGTCAACAGAGCAGGACAGACATTCAGATTAAAAATAATATGAGGGTGGCCAAAACAATTTTTCCTATTTTTATCACTTTAAACAGAGCAATACCTCATTTTAGAGTTACCTTCCCGTATTGCATTCAAAATGGAGAAGAAGATGGGACAGAAAAGAACGGAGTTAATGAAGAAAGGAGAGGTAGAGCAGTATGTGTCAACTACTCACAGAAATCTTTTAAGCTCTTGTGAAAGCATATGTTGAACAATCATGTTTAACCATCTTACAGAAATGCCACATACTAAGGAAGGTGAAACAAAATTGGGCCATTTATTTCTAGATGTTATGTGTGGTTTTTAAAAAGTGCTTGCTGCTTGAAGGACTAGGAAGACAACAACAATAATAATACAAAGCAATGAATGAATGAGATGTTTCTCAGCGTTTTATACAAATGTCACAGAATAGCATACAATTATACTAGCATTTAAAATACAGGAAAACAATCCGGTCATTTTACACAGCTCCAACTGCTTTAGACATGCACATGAGAAGGCCAAACATTTTATTGTTCATGAAGGTTATGTCCAGAAGTGAAACACATGGAATTACATAAAAAATTCCATGAACAAGAAAACTGCTTTGCATTTCTAATATTTTCGTATTATACCTAAAGTGGTCACATACAAAGTAGTAAGTGTGATAAAATAAAACAGCATTAAAAGCATCTGAAGCAACTTTACCTTCCTCAAAAACCTCTAGCAATCTGCTAGAATATTTAGAGAGCAAACAGCATTTGGACTGTACACACAGTTAGTTTCATCAGTTCATAACCTGGCTGCACAATAATCCCTTTGTATTAACATTTTGTTGACATGTTCAGGTAGATTTCTGTTTGTGCCATAGGGATACATTTGCAGCGCTATCTTAAGATGATGGTCTAGAAATTTAGAGAAGAAATTTACTGAGAAAGCACAGATTAAAAACCCCCTAAAACTATTGTGCAACAAATTGAATAAAAATTTCTGAATAAGAACTTCAGTTCTACTAGCAAGTTAGCTCTCTTGTTTTCCCAAAAGATTCTAATAGCTCTGCTTCATAGAATAAATAGAATATCTGAAATAAACCTAAGGCAGAGTTAACTACTCATTCATAACGTATGTATCAATATGACCATACTTCTGGCTTAAAAGGAGTGATTAGTATTGGATAACACATTCTTCAAACGCAATTCAGCATTCTTGGAATTCTACTGTTTACAAACAAAGACAGATTTGGAAAACAACAAACAGTTTGAGTATTTTTTTTCTGCAATAATTCAAATTTGAAATGAACACCAATTCTAATTTAATTCCTTTACGCCTAAATTTTGCAGTAGACACTCATGAAACATATAAATCCTTTTCCCAATGACAGACACTATACTATTTTCCCTGAGAGATTACTGTAGAAATAACAACAATTTGCCATTTGCAAAAAGTTCACTGCCATTACTGTCGGAAAGATCTCCCAGTTCACATAAAGTCCGCTTTCACAATGCCCCAGAGTACAAAGGACAGGAGAGGGACCACTCCAAATAGAACACTTAATTTTCTGGCTTTTGTGGGTTTAAGTCAGAGCCTTAATGTATTTGAAGACAGTTTTTTTTTGTCTGTGAATATTTATAACAGTGTGAAAAATACGGGACAGCTGGTAATGCATTTTGAAGTGTGCTAACAACACTGTATCAAACAGCTTCCTATTGATCACATAATGCTTTTTGTGGCTAAGTATTTCATACATGGTGCTTATACATTTTGAATAAGAACTTCAAGTACCTTTTGCTTCAAGCGGTTTTTCACTTCTTTTATTCCCATTTTTGCATGATCTTTTGCCTGCATGAAAAATTAATTTAAGTTAAAATCCCCTTCTATTTCCAGCAGTGACTAAGCTTGATTTCAGTGCATCAAGATTCACCTTCTCTAGTTACTAAAAATGGCAAGGAAAAAATTGTTACAGGATACTGAAAACATATTAAACCAAATAGAGAGCTAAAAAAACCCCAAACAAACAAAACCCACCACTACCACCACTACCACCCCTCCCCAGTCATTGCAAAAATTTTGTTTTCTCTGTTTTGACGCCACGGACATCTTTCACCTTTTTGCGTTCCACACCCTCGGTCTTCTCCTTTAAGTATTTATCTTTGCTATAAGCTAACAATCAACAGTAATAGTAAGCCTGCAAACTTTCTCCTTGCAGTACTCTGGATGCCAGTTCCATTTAGTAAGCTAATTCATCCTACTCATATCTCTCAGGCTGGAGGAAGGCAGGAGAAAATAAAAGTTTGAATAGTTATCTCAATGCTTTTTGTAGCATTATTTCCTAAAATTCAGCTTATAAGAAATCCTCACTTGTTTCTGTGTTGTTTTATCTTGCACAGTGAAACTGGCAGCCATACATGATAACACAGTAACACACTAGCTGTTTGTTAACAGAACTGAAAACATTTTCATTTAAAGAATAACTCAGTAAGTTGGGCTCTAAATAAGCAGGTATAAGAAATCCCCAGGGAAAATTAATTGACATTTAGAAAAGATCGAAACAATTTGGAAAATGAGAGGATTCCCTTATTCTGATGAAGCTGCAAGCAGAGAAACCTGAGGTAACAATGATTTCCAACAGAGTAATGATGAGATGGTAGAGCTGCTTAGTAGAGCATATAGGCACTATTTCCCAGAAATAGTTCTATGTAATAAATAGAATTTATCATCTATACTTTCAAAAGAAATCACAAGTTCCCCTCCTCCTTTGCATTTCAATTATGTTTAAATTTCAAAATGACTTTTCAATTTAAATTTGAAATTTAGATGAATGCATATTTTAAGTAATTTTGTGAGTCCAATAAAAATGAATTTAAGACTTGGGTTTCATTTGAAAGGTTAAAACAGAATCATAATTAGACTCTTATCTCAGTAGTAAGCCAGTACTCGATACTTACAAACTTATAGACAGTCTTCATGGCAGGGTTAGCCTTGGTCTTTACTGTATTTAAAATGGCTCCACTTCCTTTCTGTAATTATAGTAACAATAGAATAAATTTCATCAAAGCTCTTTAAATCAAACAGCAATCTAAAATCCACCATTCTTAACTTAAAATAACAAAGCATTAACTATGCTTATTAGCAGAGCTGAATATTAAAATAGTAAATTTAAAGAAAAAGAACACAAGTAAAAACATATTAAATGTTTCTCTGGTTCTCCAGAGGAACCCCAATACAGTTTTCAAATGAAAAATGTCAGTGTCTCCTAATATGATGACCCCCTTGTCTTATAGGTCATCTCACAAAACAGTGTTCTGCGATTGTTCCACTCACGCTTAAGGGTGTCCTGTACATTGCATTAAAATCCTAAACAAGTTTAAGACAAAAGCATTCTACCAAATACTCAATGCCTGGGGCAGAAAATTCAGTTTCAGAAAAGCCCATACATTCAATCTGAAGAAGAAAGATCTTCTTTTATTTTCCTTTTCATGATCCCACAATACTATTTATCAAAAGCATGCTGCCTTTTTAAGATCTAAGTAGTCAATAAAGGGATAAATTGAGGGAAAATGAAATCTAACTACAGTCATAAACATTAATTCTAGAATAGCTGAATTGCATGCAGTGAACATAATAAAAGTTGTAAGACAGTAATATGTCAGGCAGAAAAATCTGTTAGTCTGGTCAGTGTTTAACACATCTTCCATATGCTATTGACTATTGCTGTGCAGTACCTTATTTGATAAATCCAGGAGATGGGGAAAATCCAAGGAATAAAATCTTAGATAATTTTATAATTTCTTATTTCAGTGCAAAACTATACTTCCAGAGATAAATGCAATCAGATGCAGTTTTAAGATTTACTATTCTGTTACTACATGACAATTTATCTTCAATCAAGGGATTATTTTTATATTAATTTCTCAGCCATTCCCCTTTCTTATAATTTCAAAATTACTTGTCAACCTACATATTTATATATATTTATGCATATATATTTACCTATCTAACTATATGATGGGATTTTTTGCATGACTTATAAAATGTGTTTAATTCAAAATTATCAAGATAATATTGAGCCCAGCATTTTGTTTAAGGAACATAATTCCATTCATAACCAGGATAATAGGCAAATGGAATGCTACAAAACTCAATTCTGTCAGAAAATAATTCAGTCTTTCATACTGACTCATACCCATAAACCAGAAATATTTCACTTTTCAATACATCAACATTTTATGCATCAAAAGAGACTTTTAAAATCAGCTGTCAATTATCAGCTATAACAACATATTATTCTCTAAAAGTATTCAAATTTTTAATTTATACAACTAGAGCACTAAACCAAAGAGATACAAAAAACACCCCAAACAGTGCTGTCCCCATTCAGCACTCACACCATTTAGCTTTTAATAGAGCTTTTTGGTGTGGCAACTTCTCCTTTTCTTTACTTTTCTATTAAAGGGAAAGGAAAACCACATTATTTTCTAAATTGACAATAACTTATTTCCAGCTGTGTCCAAGACATTAAAAGTGGGATTCAAAAACTTGATAATTCCTTTGGTGATTTTTTTTTTTTTTTTAAGTTTTTTTTTCTTCTGTTCTTTACTTCATCTGAAGAACGCATTAGTTTCTCACAACTAAGCTCAGGCTGGTCACAGCTAAACACTGCAGGAAACAGATTAGTCATGTTCATGAGGACAGATGTTAACAGCCACACAGAACTGTACAATGGTCCAGTAAGAATCAGAATGTCTGTTGGAAGAAGATTGTGTTCTTACCCTTACTGTAGAGAGCCACTGGTGGTACAATTTGTCACTACCTAGAGAGAATCACAAAACCAAACAAACAAACTGTAACTCTCTACTGAATAGAAAACAAGCTAGAAATCTGAAGTGTTAGCACTCGTGGTTCTAGGAGCATGAAGAGTACAGAAACAGAACAGGACAACCATCCTTTTCTTTCAATGGAAACACAAGAACAAAAAAAAATTGACGGGATATCTACAATTTTTCTTTTACTTGCTAAGAGGCATTTCTATTTTATAAGGGTTTTCTTTAAGACATTTGAAAACACTGAGTTTTGGGGTTTTTTTTTTAAGATCGCTAAAAGAAATTTGTGGTAGTTCTGGGTAAAGCCAAGGCTTTTCAGCATCCTCCGTTGGAAGAACTCTTTTAGTTGCACTTTAGCCAAGTGGTAAAGCTGAGGTTTTGTAAGACTGAACAGACTTTATTTAAACTATCATACATTACTCAAACAAAGTTCTTGACAGAGGAAAGAACAAAAATTTAAGACACTTTAACCCACAGGGATCATTGCAGCCTCAGTTATTTAGGTGAGTAACCATAAAGACCCATTACATCATGATGGCCCACAAACAGTAAGTCAGGAACAATGTCTGAAATTACTTTAAAACACTGTATTTCTTACCTGCATATTCTCCCATATTTATCTCTTCTTCAAAAACATCACTGAAGCCCTCGCCGGAGTTAAGAAGATCCAGACGGCCATCAATGAACTACATCAGAGAGTGTAAACAAATCAACCATCCCATCCTTTATCTTTTCAGAAAGACTTTATTCTGCATTTGCTAGAAAAATCCCAATAGTCTTATCAGAAAGGGACTCTAAATAGAATGAAAATACAACCAAAACTGGCAAAATGTTTATTTACCAATGCAGAAAGGTTTGCTGCTTCACTAAAAAAACAGCATTCATGTGTTTGTCTACACATACATGTTTTCAGCTTCCCTGAAGCAGTAATATCATGTTGAACAGTAATATGCTTCCCGTACAAAGTTTACAGCAGATATATTGGGTCTAGGTATGCTCAGATCAAAACTGAGCACAGAGACCTTTAAGGGAAAAAAACCATACACCTCTTAAAATGTAGAAAGCCTTATCACCTGAATCTGAGAAATGCCAGCTAGCAGGAATTAAGGTGCTGCCAACTACATGAATTTTCCTCATTATGTGGCTGACAGATCAAGGAATATAGGAACAGCCCTCAAAAAAACTAGTTACATTGTTAAAGAATCTGCTTCTACGTTAGAGCAATTAAGCCAGTACCTGCTTAAAGAGCTGGAGCTGAATGGCATTCTGAAGAAACTGCCTCATGACAGCAGAACGATGGGACACAAATGTTTCTTCACAAAAAGTGATGGGTTCACCCTGTAGAGTTCAGAGCATTAAACACTGAAAAAGCATTGTCTGAATCCATTTGAATCCACTGCCTCCATTTTATCTACTTCCCTTCCAAAATAAATAGATAAAGTAGGCCTTACATAACATTGAGTGAACTGTAGTTTGTTTCCAGGTTTCAATCATGTGATTGAGAAACAGGTTGGAAACTGGCAAATTGCGTACCATCAAAATAAAACACATTTGCTTTATGCACATTTTGCAAATGCTGGTGAAGGAACGTTCATCATCCAAAAAGGTAATTTTACTTAATGTCCCCAAAATATGACACACAGTCATCTGAATTCTGTATATTCTGCTTATCTGCCTCAGTAGACCCAGCCAGTTAACCTGCACCAACAAGTCAGGATGTTTACTCTGTTCTCTCCACAGTTCAGACAGATTAGACTTTCATATATTGAATGAGTGAAATTTCTTTTTTTCACAACCTTGTTGGCAAAAGACAGAAATTGTTTTGCGGCTCTACTTTTATCTTATTTTAATGAGTTATGTTAATGCTGAAGTCTGCTGTACATCTGCCATAAGGGCACAAATTTCCTCCACGCTTAAATCTACAAATACTCAATGCAGCAAGCAAATATATTTATTGAATTAAAAACAAGACAGTAAGAAAGAATGATAAAATTACAATGATGTGTAATTAATATGGAGGCTTTTTCATAATTGTATTAAATTATATTTGGACTCTTCATCTGCTGAGTGTTCAAAATCAACATTAGACAGCAAAAAACCTTTAAAATGGTTTTCATTCCATTTCTGAAGGCTTTTTATATCAGCAATCTTTTCTACCATTGGCTGTGTAAAGTCAGGATAACAGGGCCACTAAAATGACTGTGCTCAAAAAAATCCCATGCCACAGCATTGCTTGAGCATATTGGTTTTTCTCCACCAATTTGCTGGAAGCCACCATGTGGCCCCAGGACTTCTAACACCTAAGGCACACTAAAAGGATACTAAATCCACAAAACTATGTTGGCAAACTGTCACATTTCTTAAAATCTGTAGGTATTCACCTTTTTCCCTGAGTTCACAATCGATCAAACTTACTTATTGATACACTTCCTACTGAGGTCTGGTACTACCCCAGAGCTTATCAACCTGATGGCAGATAATCACCGATGATTGCCTGTCCTTTGACGTAACTAACCTCGCCATTGTAACTAAATGGCACAAACAGTTATATCAGTTTTTAACATAATTTATGAGGAAAGTGAAGGAAATATTTGGCTTCAAATACTCAGACCACAGTAATAAAATTCCTCCTGGCCCCCAATGAATTGGACAACCAGAATCACCAAGATGATATACTATGTACCTCACCTCTAACCCAGCAGTCAACAAACGCCACAGGTCACAGGTTGTCCTTAACATGAGCAAAAGGATCAATTGCAAGTGACTGTCTAAGCACAGGATGGTTCTCTTTCAAAGAGGGAAGAAGTCACGCTTTTAGGATAGTTTCTGTCACCCTTTCCTTGGGCCAATGAATTTCCATGGTTTTGGAAAAGCAAGCAGTTTTCTTATGTGACAACTACAGTTTCAGGATAATTAATTTTAAAGATAAAAAACTGTCTTTGATTTACTCTAGCAGGAATTTACAGGGAAAAACAAAATCACTACAGTCTTTCTGGGCAAGAAGCATGAGTGTGAAAAAACACATTGTTTTTTTTTTTTCCCCTGTCACTTTGCTCTCATCAGGATAAAGAATCATAAGACACTTCATTTCAAAGTAAACAAAGGAAAAATGTTTGGAAAAACAGGTCTGGCTGGTATGTGCCTGGTATACAAGGCACTGGTGATAGTCTCCATGACACACTGACTACTGCCACGACAAAGGTCCTGTCTCAAAAATCAAGGTATGTACTGTCTGAAAGGTTTTAATGACTAACAGCTGATCACACACTCATGTTAGTAGACAGCAGAAAGGGACAGAACTTCTGCATGACATGGAAGTGTCAAAACAAGACTTGGAGCAAGAGGTAATTTGGCAAATGGAAAAAGCCATTAGTTGATTTTGAGATGGGACTGACAATCTGGATGAATATAAGCTCCCTATGCAAGAACTAAATATATTTTATTCAGCTATTACCATCCCACTTGAGATTTGTTTCAACTCTCTCAGGTACCAGGAAGGACAAGTCAGGATACTACAGAGCACTACAACTAGTAAGACAAAATCTTAGGAGATTGCAAATGCATCTGTTACTACAGAAACAGTAGTGACAGACACTGTCCAAGCATGGCCCACGCAACAGTACAACAAACAACAGGATGTAACGGCTACTTGACCAGTATGAAAAAGGCCTTCCCATCAAATTCGGCTACCAGAACGTAACAAGGGATGCCTGAAGAATATTTGTCTGACATAGATACAATCTGGAGGTGAAAAGAGCTGGGAGGAATACATGAAGAAAAGTATAGATTAGCCCATGATCAGAGAAGAGGTTCACCAGAGGAAGGTTTAGCTTTCATTTAATCCTCACCTACAAAACACTTTAAAGGAAACAAGCAGCCCTTCCTATAATCTACAAGAACCTAAAATTTCTCTCATGGTCAAAGAAGAGTATGAACATTGAGGAAAGAACAAGAACTACACCCTGCCAAACAGAAGCTTCCTCTACTCCATTGTACATCCAGCACAATGACACCAGCTTCTCCTCTTACAATCGAGCTATATACCATCCCTATAAACATACATATTGCAGCTGCTGGAGCCCAGTATTATTATAGTCTTAACACACTTCCTTCCCCAAAGTACTAATGATTGAGTTTGTTCATTAGGTTGATTAGACCTTTTGACTTCTTAAGAGACAATTCAGGCTCAACTGCTGCTAGATGATAAGAAAAACTTTAAACATCAAGGTCAAGCATGAGCTTTTCAGCTTAGAATGCATTAGTACCTTCCATCCTCCACGACCTCCAGAAGGGTGAACACACTGTTGCTAACCCCCATCCACAGCTTCATTACAAAAGGACAAGCTGGACAATAAGACCATTTTCTTGACAGATTTAGTTAACTGTAAATTATAAAGCTATTCAGCTCTGCTTTTACTGACAGATGACATTATACATGAGGGAACATGCTAAGAACTGCAGATATTTTGTGAAATGAGCGGTCTTGCTCACACGTAAAACAATTTAATAACTTGCCCTGATAAACCCATCAACTCCTAAACTTGCTGTTTCCAACAATTTGAATTTAGGCCTTGACTCGTCAACACCTTAAAAAGCCATTATTCCTCTCTCCAATTATAAATGCATAACAGAGGCTAAGATATGGCATTGCAAATGCTCTAAACGCGTGCACAGTGCAACTCTACGAGGAATCTGATTTGATCTGTAATATTAGATAATTTACACGTATTTCAAGATTGGATCACAAAATTATTTTTTTAATACAAAAATTTACATATTTAATCTGCAATCTTAACACAAGAGAGAATTAACTTTAAAATATAAGATTAAGATTTAAGACTCCCAGATGCACTGAAAAAATAGGTGCATTTTCTTTATGCCTTTGCAAATCTCCCTTTATATGAATATTTTATATTCATATGGCATAATGAAGTTCATCAGGGCAGTGCTGCTATCTCATGACCATGAAAAGTTTCAGCCCACATCTGATCTGTTGCCAGCCCTATTTTTAAATTGGAATTCTGTTACATTCTAAAATAACGTTTGAAACTACTTAAGGCAGCAAGTGAAAAGCAAAAGGAGTCTAGGACTTACTTCAGACTGTTCTAGAGTTTCATGAAACCTGCTGTTATATTTTAAGAAGCCATCATGCAAATTGAAAGATAAAACCTGATTTTGGTTAGCTAAGCTGTAAAAAATTTCACTATGATCCCCCATCTTTCAGTGAAATCACTTTTCCTCAGAAAGAACAACTTTCAGAAGAGGGTACAGGACGTCGTGCAGACAGTTATTGTGAGAGAAGTATCATATCTGAATTGTCCAACTTACCATACTCGCAGACAGGCCAGCTAACTGGTTATGGCAGTAACTTTCACAGTGAATATAAAGGACTAAAAATACGTGGAACAGAAGACAGCACAGATTAGAGAAAGACTTGGAGGACGGGACAGAGACAAACATAAATGATACTTCTGGAAAGACACACAGGTGATAACATAAGTCAGGGAAGCCTAACTATTCCCACTCCTGCAAGAGACGAGACACCAAACTGTGCATCTGGGTAATGCAGCTTTAAAGCCAGCATTTGACTGCTGGAGAAAACAGAAAGATAATAAAGACAGGGTTCAAATTAGGTCAACAGTGAGTCTCTCTTGCACAAGCAAAGATTTCACAAAACTTGATTCTAAGGGTAAAAAAAAACCAAAAACCACACACACAAAAAAACCTCAACCCAAACCTGAAGACTTTATGTTTAGACAACCCTAAAAGTTATGCCATGGAAGATATATGTAATCTCTTCTGCATTATCATGGTCAGCATGTGGTGCAGGGTAATGAATTTTGTGCTGCTGTATGCATGCCTTTAAACCATGTAGGTGCTCTTTCAAAGCCTCTCTAATAAATACACAAGCCATTAGAGCTGCTCTGTAAACCAGCCACGAAATGAAAAAATGTGGGTGGAATTTAAAGGTGCAGAACAAGATGACAATCTGATAGTCTACAAGCCATAAGTCTAGTGTCAGTATACTATGCAGCAAAATCCCATATACACAGCAAGAACAATGACATGCAAGGGATTCATATATCACTGTTTTATTACTACCTAGATGTTGCAAATAACCACATCCTTTACTAAAATTGGTTATGTTGCAAATGACAAAGTAAAGCCTGTAGGGATATTCTAGGAATCATCATCCTTAATTCCATCCAGAATTATAATGAAACTAAGATTGGAGAATGATCTTACTGATCTGGATATATATGTCAATGTCAGATACAACAACAACCAAAGGCAAGCAACTGCTCTGCAGACCTTTCAAGAATTGTGATTACAACGTCAAGGAAAGATTAGCTCATCACAGCTGAAGAAGAATCATCAGTCAGCCAGCAGGATTCCATAAAGAAAATCTGAAATTGGTGACAGACACCTGATAGGACATTGGCTCATTCAGCTTGCAATTGCAACGACAAATAACCTCCCCATAACTAGTACATACGTTCAGCACAAGAAAGCTCTTTGCATCTGCCTCAGTCATAATGGAATCAAGAAAGCATAGATCAAATACTCTGCATTAAGCAAATGATACGATAGCTTTATTAGCATTTCAAGATGCTGCTCAGGAACAAAGAAATCATGTGCTTAGAGATTTGACCACACTTCTTCTGAAGAACACTAAATTAAGACTCTGTTCAAAAAGAGACTACCAGTTCTGATAAATTAGTATTGCTAAGTGTAATCTTGAAAAGCATTTTAAAAACATGTATTTACAAACGGAGACCATACTACCCAAATACTTACTGTCTCATGTAAATGCCCACTTCCAATTACCAGTCCAATTTCAGACTGTTTTTTCGTGTTCCTCACTAGGGTATATAACCTCTGGTAGAGAAACATCAAGAGTGAATATCCCCACCACTTTTTTTTTTTTTTAATAGATTTACAGTATCTCTACTTTTTATAGATACTTTTTATAAGATTTACAGTATCAAACAAAATGGGTCACTTCTCTAAATCCTCAATGCTTGCAATTGCTGGTGAATTGGAATTTCTGACAGCTGTCATTCTTCTGCATGTGATCTGATAACTCCTGTAATAAGTTGTAATAATATCACTGAAGGAGAAAGAAAAGGGAGAAAGGTGATTGCAAGTCAGTTGAATCACCAACACTAATTGTAACACTGAATCACATCACCATTCCCTTCAAAATGTCATGTGTCAAAACTTAGCTTATACCTGTGCTGTGGATCATGGGTATGTGCACATATAGCAAGCTGTACTCAGCTACATAGGCATTATCCTTACAAGAGCCTGGGAGCTTCTTTTACAAAACATTCCTTGACAGACAAATCATGTGAGGTAAGACAGACATGTTCTGCAGTGCACAAAATAACTTAAGCAACATGCTTCCCTGAACTCCTAACTTGGACATAACTAAATAGTCATAGAAGTGTTTTTTCTGGTTGTACTACGAAGTTGTACACCTTGCACTAACAAAAGAAAACAGTAAAAGCTTGCAAAAATGTAGAGTTGTTTGTGGTTATTGGCTTTAACCCAGTTTTCTCATGTAGATATTGGAAGTTAATAAATTTCAAAATTTTACCTTGTAAAGCATTCTCAAAATTCTTATGTAATTCCCTTTATCAAACTAGATACCACCTGGAGCTCTGAGTTAGACTGCAGGAAAAAAGCAGAGTCATATCAACAAATACATTCTTGACCAAAACCCAAATAAAAGTAAAGCGTCCTCAGAAAGGACATATATCTGTTTCCTGCAGCCACTGAAGGTATTATTATTTACCAGCAGGCTGCCAACAAGGATGAAGCAATTTAAACACACAACTCAACTTTAAATGTGAAATTATAATATGCAGCTATTCAGACTTCATCAAAATCTTTTTGAACATTGTAATTAGAACTCTGTGGCCTGTGCTTCTTTTAGAACCCTAGTAGTATATGTATTATTATAATGCAGTGAATTATTAAACTGTAATCAATTCTACAACATCCAAAATGCCTTCAGGTCAAAAAACTTCAGGTATATTAAAAATACCATAAACTTTTGTAGAAAAAAATATAGAATAAGATTTATTTGCACTAAAACATTGTAAGAAAACCAGCTCAGATACTGATAGATTCAGTGAAAGTTCAACAACACTCCTTCACACATTATTTCAGATGGTAATACCCAACACCATTACAGGATCTGACAAACTTTGCACAAAAACATCAAATAAAATAATGAAAAACGTGTAACTGGAAAAAATTTACATCATGTAGCAATATTTTTGCTTCTCATTTCAAACCCTTTTAGTTTATTAGGATACCTGGCATTTTCATGTTATACCAAGTAAAATGACACATACTCGTATTCACAAATAATGAAACTACTTTACTGTAATAGAGCACGCCATCTTTCAAAGTGTTTATATGGCTAATTCAAGCCATTGCCTGCCCTGATTTCTGAATCACCTACATCAGCCAGCCGTTTTCTATCCCTAAGCAACCGATACAGCCTCGTGTCTCTAGAACTCAAGCAACAAACCTGGAAGATAAAGTGCAAAGAAGCCAGCAAGAAAGCATTTAGGGCTGGGGGGGGAGAGAAAAAAAGAAGAAAGAAAAAAAAAATCCCACCATTTCGCAGATCAAGAATAGAGGCATGAAAATAATAAGTAACTTGTACACGGTCACAAAAGTCTCTGGCAGAGCCAGGGAAAAGAACCGAAATTTCTTTAATCCCTGTTCAGTACCTTAAATACGAGGCTATTCTTCCTCTTCCTACTTGATATTGTGTCAATGCACGAGTGTAGGTGTTGAAAGACTAACAAAAGAAAAGTAATAGTATGGTATTATGAGCTGAGAAACCTAATCTTTATCAGATACAGCAAATCTCTATGATGCTGCCTGCACTAGGAACTCTCTCTTTGTCCTGAATATGCTTTAAATTACTGGTATAATGTGTACTGTATATTGTTCCACTCTTATATTTATTCCACAAAAACCCCTGTGGCCTGCATGCGATTTTATCATTAGCTGGCAAGGTAATTTCAGGGCCTAGTTCTGCAATCATTCCATGAGCAATACTCCCATTGAAGCTAGTATGTTCTGCATGCAAAGCAGCTACCAATTCAGGTTCCCTATAATAAAAAGGCCTTTTTCTGTTTTAACTATTGTGGAACATTAGTGACAATACAAAAAAGGAAAAAAAATTACAGTGCAGTTCTTTATATGAGTTATTTTATACTATGACAAAATATAAAAGTGTGCTTGGAGAAGCAGTCTACACAAAGTATTTCCTATGAGATAGATGATAAGCTTTTTTTTGTTTCATTTATTAAAACTCAATAGAATGCAAAATATTTTGTTAAAAGAGAAGAAAAATCTCTGCAAAAATGATAAATGGTTGGCCAAGATTTAGAAATTGCCAATATGCCTAAAGGTCACAAATGTTAATATTTTGCTTTTTGATTTCTTAGATACATGTAAAAAGCCCAAACTCATCCAAATCTGATCCAAATCAATCAAGCTTCCAGGATTCACCCAAGTAAATACGTTGAAAATATGTTTTTGTGCAAGATGTGTATGACTCCTTTGTATCATGATCCCCAAACCCACATTGAATAAAATGGCTATTTTCAAGATCGAAATATTTTAATATACTATTTAAATGCTAATATAGATGCAGAAGGGAATAAACTGTTTTTTAACTTCACTAAAGCAACATGAGAGAAGCTTTAGTCATAAAGGTAGGTCATAAAATCCCACTCTCTTCGCTAGGTAACAAAACCCCAGTCTCTATAAATAAAATGGATATGATGGAATTAAACTTTAGATTTTCACTGAGTTAGAGACATCTAGTCTCTGGTAGATATACTAACGCACAAGATAAAAGATAACAAGATATGCAATGCCACCTCCTTCATATAATAACTGGCAAAGTAAATGCTGTTACTATAACAGAACTCACTGAGGTTTGATCTGTCACCATGTTACACCACTCGATAATTTGGTGTGGAAGCCTCAACTATTGCCATGAAAAAACACAGCTAGAAAATAAGTCATTTTAGAGAAGGAATTTATCATGTCCCCTGAGAGAGGTAATCAAAGGCACCGGATTAGGAACACTGGAAAAAGGTTTCATTCCTTTCTGTTCAAGTCATGTCATGGTCTCTGGGGAAACCTAAGTGGTCAATGATTAATACATAAATGCATACACACATATGCTTGCTGTGGTTATCTATCACATATGTGAGATTATAAATCAGTAACTTATGTCACTAGACTCTTAAAGATGCAACAGCATCCATTCCTGGGAACAACCGGAACTTGCCACAAAGACACTCGCCTCTATACTGCTCATTACAGAGCATTAGTATATTACATGTCTGCCCAAACAACTTCTGGGAAAGAACTAAGAAATCAAGTCCACAGCTGCTCAAGATGCTTCTCATCATAGGTGGAAAAAAGCAAAGTAAAGCATTTCCCTTTTAAAATAAATGAGAACTCTCTCCTTTTACCATTTATTCACTCTTTGTTTGTCAGAAAGAGGCTCAGATTTTACCACATCGGAAGGCAAGACACAGAAAAAGCCACACTAATGTAATCACAAAAACTGTGCTACTTTTAACAGAGCTCCTCGATCACTGACACCGAAGGAAGCTCCTTCCCTCATCTCACAATAGGTTGAGGATCCTGCCATATTAGAAAGTATCATTTTTTGTAAAGTTAGGTTTGATTTTATTTCCCCAGGCTTTCCTCTACAACATCTCACTTCTTGTAGATTTTATTCAAACCCTTTAAAAAAAAAAAAAGAAAAAAGAAATCCTGCCTCTCAGAGACTGAGAGTGCTGTGTCTTGCAAGCATTTATTGCAAGACATGTAATTTGTCTCCATCCCCCAATTCCTTCCTAGTATATTCATAATGACAAAGTTGCATGCAGTGTGAGGACAAAAATAAAGTGGATTTTTCCTTTCACCACTTCCCCCACAGGTTTTGCTCAATCCACAATGAAGCAACTGAAGGGAATTTGTTCTGCATTCCTGCAAACCTACAGCTCACACGCACTGAAGTCGAGCTTTGCAGCAAGTGTAATTATTTAGTGTTTGGCCGCATGACTCCTCCCAACTCCCATTATATCAGCTACACATTTTTGACATAGAAACCATGCAAAATTTCTGAACTCTTTTGGGGGGGGGGGGGGGGAAATGCCATCTAATTAGACCACATGTGCAGAGAAGCATCTGGCTCAGAGCGCAGCAGTTTACACAGTTCCTTGAGTTGTCGTGGAGACAAGCACATGACCCGCTCAGAGCTGAAACTCTGGGGCACGGATCCAGATGCACTTCTAACATATTCTGACAGAGAGCAGATGGGCAGATATTTGCAGGGCCAAAAATTCCAACTCTGCTCTCCTCCAGACCCACATGCCCTCAATGATAATTTTTATCTTGTAAAAGTGCTTCTCATCTGCCCTGGAACCTCAGGCTTCCTCACCCAGGAAACAGGTGAGATTTCAATCAGAAGAGTTCACAGACTTCAATCCCATTTATGTAATAGTTATAAGGAGCACTAAACATTACCCAAATATTTGAAAAATCACTCATTTTGATGCTTTACTTTGGCATGCAATTCAAATTGCATTCATGGAAAAGTGCACATGAACTTCTGTGATTCACATGGTGCATTATTACATCTTGGCTGATGAGGCTTGCTGCTGTTTTAATTATTAATAAAGTAAACCAAACTTTGTTCTACCTATTCATAAGAATTGCTAATAATGATGCCTATTATTGCAGTTACCTCACAGCGTTGAGACCCTATTTTCAGTTTCTTAATATTCTTTCAACTGTATGAATACATGTTTTCTGTTCCAAATTACTTTTTAACTTTAATGCTATAGTTCACTTTAGCTCAGCATTCTGCTAAGAACATCTTCAAGGGAAACAAAGTTGACTAAAACTTAACAATCTCACAAGTTTGGTTGAAAAGCCCCATCACTCTACACAGGCACTGAACATACCTTGCAGGAGGCATATGATCTTCTATTCATTTTAGAAGATAAATTTCCAGTAAAAAAAATTCCTTGGCTCAAACTCCCTCAGAAAGAACCACAACTTGTGACTACAGTTGCCTACAGACTCTGAGCATCCTATAGCCCAAGATCTTCTCTGTGATTGCTTCACCTGCTGCAATGACAGCCCAGAAGCTGAGAAAGCCAGGTGAATGACCATGAAAGAACAGTAAAAGAAAACACTCACCGCCTGCTCGCTTCATCTTCAAGCAAGCTGCTTACTCCGCAGGACTGGATTACATTCTTTCCAGTGCCACAGAGTATCTAGATCACAGATGCTAGGTATTTCATAGTAGGCATTTCCCAGTGAAAATTCAAGAAAGCTGGCTACTGTGGAAAAAGTTACTAAATAACTGACAAAGTATTTGCACTGAGAAATTGGCATTTTCAACTTTCCCTATTAAAAACTAGAATAAACACTGACTTGAGCTGCCTTTTGAGCTAATTTGATAAGTGTACATACATATTTGCTCTACATGGGCATAATCACTTTGACACAAATGCACATGCAAAAATATTATGTAGCTACTTTAGCATCAAAACAAATAAACAATAAAACAAACACAATGTTATCAAATTTCAAGAAATTTAAACACTAGAATATAGTAGATATTTACCAATAATTGCTATAGCTAAGAATCACACCAGAACAGTTCATTAGCTCAGCTATTGTCTGCTACATTGATTACTACATCCATATTTTTCCATATTTTAATTTTAGCAGTACAAAATTACATTGCCCCAAATGTAAAACTTGCTCATTTAAAGAATGAAACTTGCCTAACAGTGTTCTTAGTTCTGGTAATGCAATATTTGACATTCAACAGCAATTTAAACTCCTTTTTCAGGATTAAACAAAATACTCAGAAACTTTTAAAAACATACAAAAAACCCCACACACAATACACCCAACTTTATTAAGCATAAAATTTTCAAGTGCTTAGATTTATACCCTATATAAATACTTTCAAAGCCTAAAAAACAATTCTTATGGTGCTAAAGAGTTAATACTTTGTACTGTGGTCACTATAAATAAGCGCAATTTCAGCTAAGCAATATTGCTGTCAGAGACACAAGGCTTTGCAGGTGTGGGCAATAATTAAAGGTTTCAGCACATCTACCTGGGTGAAGTATTTTTGCCTCCTATTCCAAGGAGGAAGCCCTCTCTGTGGAGAGCAGAAGAGCTCATTAATGAGGCTAATTAGGTGTAAAGGGGGTAGAGTCTGGCATCAGCTGCAGCTTATAGTAGCTAATCATTAAGCTCTGTAATCTCTACCCCAGAACAGCAGATGATCATGTTCCTAGGTGACTGATGTTGCTAAGAAAATTTCCAGCACCTGAGTACCTGACCAAATACTTTTTGGTGAGGCTAAAGATTCCCTTAACCCTCCACATGCCAGACAGTGGAGTTGACATCATTTCTTCACTCATCAATTCTCTAGCAATGGATATCCAAAGAGATTTGAACTTGGCATGAGGTCTAGAATGTGATTTATTTCAGAATTAAAAAAAAAAAAAATAAAAAATCAATGCCATCAACAGTGTAAGGAAAGGAAGGCCAGCAAATAAGGGATGGTGGAACAACATGCAAGAATACAGATATGAGCAACAATGCTTGAAAAAGAGTGATCACATATACCTCCTAAAGGTTTGGGAGTTCTCCTTGTAATTTCTTTGCATAAAGTAGTGAGGATAGTTACAACACCACAGGGATGAAAGCCTTGTTAATAAATATGTAAAATAAGGATTTCATTGTACTCATCTAATTTGAAATGAGAAAAAGGACATAATTTCCATGGAGAGAGAATACATGAAAGCAGAGCTCAGTCTGGAACTTGTTTTGTAAAATGAATTGCAAGAATGGCAAACTGTTCCAGCACCTCAACATGAATTTTTTGAGTTGATCAGGCACAACAGACCCTTTACTGGCAAGCTGCTACTGTCCTTTTTTTCTCCAACTGAAGCAGCAGATTTGAATCAAAACTTTTTAGATTCAATTAAAATTCAACAAGAAATAGAATATTTTTCTACTGCAATTATTTTACTGCCTGATGGTATGGCTTGGAGTAGATCCTTGAATTAGTTGTGAATGAACACTAAAGCAAAATGTCTTAAGCACCTTAGTTATAACTCTTGAGTTATTAAAAGTGGTACATTTTAAAAGGTGTGTTTTCATACTGACCAAGAAACTAAGCTGCAATTTTTTACAGGTCACCAGATTGCAAATATGATTAAATCAGCATATTTAGCTGATCCTTATTGTCACTGGAATGAAAAAACCACCTCAGTTTCCTGTTTCTGTTTACTAACTGAAATGTTTAAGGATTAAAAAGAAAAATGCCTTGCAAAACCAGAAAGATGAGCAAGTACCCCTGAGGTAATAAAGGCTCAAGTGTATTTAATACAAACTCCCTTGCCTCCATGTTACCTGTGGACTTGGAGATGCACAGATTAAATAACAGGAGCTGCTCAGAGGTAGCACTGGCTCTCATTATAATCAGGGATATGGATGCACTCATCAAGATAAACTACACTGGTAACCCAAGACTCCTCTTAACATCAATAAAAAAAAAAAGCTCCAATAATAACTAGCATATTCTTTTACAACAATACAGAAGTCAGTTGAATTGGATGATAAAAATGCTTTGTAGCCAGCATTATATTCTTTTTACTCATTCTGCAGATATATCATAAAGACAAAACCACATTGGGTAATACAGGTTTTTACAAAAGCCTTGAGATAAGCCCCCTTCCCCCCAGTACTGAACTCACTGCAACTTCAGCTGCTTCTACTCTAGAATGACATATGCACAAGAAGTTTTCAGATAGGTATAGAAAGTGCTCAATTCCAAAGGTATGGCACAGTTTCTTAAACAGAAACATCACCCCTTCTGAAAGACAACTGTTACCAAAATACCTCAGAATGCCTGAAATGGAGATGAGATGGGATGGGAGAGCCTCGTCCACTCAGCATCTGAAACAAATTCTTGCTTTTTCTTTCTTACTTTACATTATGGCAAGTTACATAATTCTCTAGCAACACCTCATTTCCAGTGGTTGATACCCAAATATAGGATAAAGAAAAAAAATATTACAAAAGAAGAGTTGAAAACTACAATTTTAGAACACAAAGGCCATAAATGATCACATGAAAAGTCCATCTGCCTGGTGTTCCGTCTCCATTGTAGTCATAAGCAGATGTCCAGGAAGGACAGGGAAGGTAGAAAGCCTGAATATTATTTCTCCCCTCAGACTCTATCAGACTGAGATCTTCGTCTCAAGAAATTTATTGAGTCTGCTGTTGCTTGTGTATTAAATAAACCCAAACAGAGGCCTATCCCAAGTGTCTCTCCAGTCTTCCCCAAAACCAATACAAACTTCTTCATTATCATTTGATAAAGTGCTTGGCAGAATTACTACCTACTGTACAAAGAATAGCTCCTTCTCATTTATTTCAAACCTTTGCTGTTACAAACCTCACTTGATTGCCCATGGTTTTTTTTTATACTGGAAAAGACAATGAGAAGCCACTCCCTATCGTCCTTCAAATTGTCAGGGAGATCTTTTCCTGTAAATAATGCTACAAAACTGTCTGACATTCACAGTATCTCTGGTATTCAAATAACCAGGTCAGACATTTTATGGGGGAAAATGTGCAACAACGTCTGCAAGCAAGAGGTAAGTGTGTTTAGCAATTGGGGTAAGTACGAAGAAGCATCTGAATTAAACAGAGGAAAAGGGCAAAACAGAACTATATAGCATTTTAGTCAACAGTAAAAAACTTCATTTCCCTAAAGTCTAACTCACCACTGCAATCACATATGTCCCAAGGTTGGTCTGCAGAGACAAGAAAAACTGTTCAGAGGAGCAATTCCAAGATTTGGCACTATTTCTGCATTGTTTTAATGTTTCTGACAAGTGCTCCATTGTTTCTTAGCCATGTACACACTTCATTTCAGTAATTAGCTGTCAGAGCGGGCCCAACAGCAACTTAGTATTGTCTGCTCCAATCGTATTAATGAAATGCAATCCACTCAAATGTCCTGAATACATATCTGTAATTGTGTTAAATAGAGAGGCTGGGGACGTCAGCAAACTTCAGCTTCTGAACAGGGCACTATGATCAAGTGTGTTAATCCATTATTTTTTAGGGACTTGACAACCAATTAATATTACAGGGCTTCCTATATAGCAATAAGGACTGATGAGCCAACTCTTTTTTTTTTCTTTTTTTTTTTTTTTTTAAAGCGTAAAAAGTGACTTTTCAGACTCTGGGATATCGACGTAAAAGCTGTGCATAACATTTGTGAATACAACACCCTTAAAGGCAGAAAAGCAAGAACTGCAGGTTGCAGCATTGTAAAAGTAGGTTTTGTACTTAAAGATTTGGCATCTGTATGTTGAAACCTACATGGAGAATACTCAGTGTATACAGTACACTGAGCATAAGTAGAATTAAATAAAACCCAAGATCTTTATCAAATATATCAGTTTTTAAGACTTTTTATATGACTAGTAGAATCAATGTTCCCAATGTATACAAAATGCAATCGATTACTTCTGGTTGTAAACTGATACCTATCAATCAAGTCATTATACCATTTTCTGTTTCATGCTTTCCATCACCAAAGACTTTTCCAAAGAACAGAATTTGAACAAGATGAAAAACAAAAAACAAGAAAAACACATAAGGGAAATATCCTGTGGGATAGTCTTTGGAAAACCTTCAGGTCAGTTATGACTGCAAAATTGCTGTTAAAATTTAATTAAAATTGAGCACAATAAGCTATGACAAGATAATGGATGGGAAACGTAGCTTTAGGGCAGAGTGAGGATATCTCGAACTCTGGCTAGATGCGATGCTTTATTTTGGTTATGTTTGGCAACTATTCTTGAGATTTCTGAAACACATCTTAATTATAATGGTCTATAAAAATTCACAGAAGAGAAAAGAACAGCACTGCTTTTCAGTTATCTCAAGATCCGTAACATATGCCAAATAAGTAAGAGATTTGTAGGACTCCAGTACCATCTCGTCCTTAATTTCATTCATGTTCACACCCGCATGAAAGAACACTCTTTTTCAACTAAAAAGCCTCTGCAAGCCCCTCCCAAACCATTAAGTATTTTGTGACTTATCTGTAAATAAAAATAATTTGTTTCCTCACACAGGTGGAAATTCTTTGAATATCATTAACCTCCATAGTTGAAGGTAACAAATCCAGCGTCACACAGACCTGAAGCAGAAGCAGTCAAAAGCCTTGGGAATGACTTTGACTTAGGGAAGTCAATAGCCCTTTATCGGAGACAGCTTCTTTGCTCACCCTGGAAACTCATTTTAAGAGAGCTGAAATGCAATTTGTTCAACACATAAAGGAGAACACATGATTAGGTGACATTTGGAAGAGAACACATACTCCAAACATTAGTTTAAAATCCCCAAATGAAGGGACGGAACATATGTATGTTTTTAAAATTTTGCTAAAGAAGCCCTCCCTATTAATTGGAAAGCCACTGCTCCAAAACAATATATATTTATAGTTTCATAGACACATTTGGAGAAAATATTTTCATACCTGTAAGAACTAAAAATTATTTACCTTAAGCATGAACTTCCTTGATTAGATTCAGCTTCTGTAACAAGTAATTTAAAAGAACCCACCAATTTCTGAATAATGCTGGTTAGGTGCTTTTAATTACAGTTACTACTCTGACAAAGTATAAACAACACAGCCAAACAGTATTATTCGCTATCATTCAATAGAGATTGTAACTAATCTCATATGATTTTATTACCAGAGACACAGCAGCCATTTAGCATTTTTTAAATTTTAGGCAAGAAATTAAGGTAAGCAACAGCATTCCCATTCTTTGACTGCCTTCAAGTATTAAGTATAAAATGTTCTTGCATGTAAGAATAGAGCAGCTTTAGATAAATGTGTTCTTCATTTTTCATACTTTCTTGGTGGACAATATGTAATAAATTATTAGGTGACAAATGGGAGATGAATTTTACCTATACAAGTACAGATGGATCCTGAAAGAAAGGCAAAATAATCACATTTGTAATCCTTACAAATTGCTTTCATTTTCACCATTAATCCTCTCTAAGAAAAAAATGTTCTAGAGATACAGATTTTAACTACTGCTTGGAGACCTTCACCAAAAATTATTCTTTGATATATCTTTCTTTTCATTGAACAGCAGGAGTAAGCAATGTACATATATAATTTACAGCTTTTAAAGTGCATTCTGAGCAAAACCATGCCACCTTCATTTCCACATTACTTTTAAGAATCTAGTACAAGTTACTGTCTCTGAGTAATACCTAATGCCAAATGGGATGCTTGAAGAGAGTAATGTCAATAACAAGTTTACACTTTTAGAACCAACAACATATATGTATGTGTATATAAAACAGACATATAGTTACTCACATGAGATCTGCTATAAAATTTCTCATTATATAAATCACAAAACTAAATAATTGCATCAGAAATTATTCAAAAGAGAGCTACACTTGGACACAAAAGTAACCTTTAAGGAGTTAAAATGTCCTCAACTACAAGTCAAGTTGAAACTTATTTAATTAGGTTCTGTATTTGAAAAAATGAAATAAATTCTTTCATTAACTAAACCAAACTCCCTTAAAGGCAACAATATGTTCCCTCTCTGTCAGGACAGAGCGCAATGAAATCTTTATTTTAATTGGGGTTAGCTAAGGGGCCATTTGGCTTCAGATGCTTTGTTTATCAGCCCTAAGCTTTACAGCTTAGCCAGTACTTGAAATATTTTATTACAGAATGATTTCATTAAAAAAAAAAAGAAAAAAAAAAGAAAGAAATTAAAAAAAATACACTCTTCCAAGTAGTTTTATATAGAGATAATTTCAAATGTGCATTTTGAAAACTGGAAGTCCAAGTCAAAGGTACCTCAAAAGAAAACACTGATTTCCTTTTGCATTATTGCGATATAGGTCTCCTTTATAAATGCCCTGTTCTAATGGTTTCTGCATCATGCCCTTCCCTAAGCAACCCAGCAAAGATGCAGCTGTAGAACAATGCATCTCTCCATGGTGATGACTATGGTGAAGCAACCAAACACACCTCATTTTTGTATTTTGTCACAACCCCACTTTCTTTGTTGTGGACAACGTTTCAGAACCCTTCACACTGTGTGGATTTCCATTTCACAACCAACTGGTGCTGCAGGGAACAAGGAAGACTTTCTACAATGCATGAGAAATCAGAGACAACCCTTTTGTAAGAATAAAAATCATACATTATATAAAACTCATTCAAGGGCACAGCTTACTTTCCATTTTTTTCTAAACAGCTTTGAACTTTCATATGAAAACTTTGGAATCTTGGACCTGAAAAGCTTGGAGTTGATCAATTAAATTTTAAAACAAAGAAAATGAATTCTTATTCAGTAGATGAAACCTTTTTCCTGTAATAAACTAATTTACAAATATCAGTGATCTTCAGTAATACAGTTACTGAAAATACTACGGAAAACAGCTATTACAGGAATGGACAGTGTACAGGAACTCTACAAAAACATAGCCCCAGTTCGTTCCAAATTGCAGCTAAAACTAATGAAATAATCCAGAATAATTTCGTGCTTCATCATGAGGATCGAACTTAGACTGGATTTTGCATTTATTCCTTATTAAACCTCCAAGCCTTAGGAGTGTTCCTGAAACTGAAATAAAATGGAAAAAGAAAAAACAGAGAACTCCAAACCTACTTTCCACAAATGAAATACAGTATTATGATATTTTCATATTCTTTTCCCCTGTGGTATCACTAAAATTTGATTTGTCAGATGCTCTCTTTTTTTTCAAAATCATAAAAACTACTCCATATAATTTCTAGTTGTCTCCTGGTGGATATTGGCATTATGTTGCTAATAGTTTTATTCATGTTACATAACACAGCACACTACATGTGTTATTTAAGATATAAAAACTATGCCAATAGTATTTTATTAAGTCCACTTTAGGAATTTGGTTTTATTCTTAAAACAAACTTACTGTCTTTCGTTTTCAGAAATAAAAGCATTGCTGCTGAATCTGAAAGAATAAAGCTTAATTCAAACGAAACGTTGAGTTCTGTGCTTCATGTTTATGTTACCTTAAAGAAAATATAACAATTTCAAATTAAATGTATTATGGTTTTTTTTTTCCTCCAGATAGCTTTTTGCATATCTTCTCTGTACTGTTCCCTTGTGAGAACTATAATAAAATGAGCTGCTTCTGCAACTTCTCAGCAGGTACTTTGATTTGAGAGTAATCATAGTTTTCTCTACAATCTTTATACAATTTATGTCCTGATCATCTAACAAATAAGTAAAAGACTTAAATTGACATCAATATGTATACTTTTCTCTAACAATGCAAACTAATTGTATATCTCTAAACGAGAAAAATATTTATTAAAAAAAAAAAATCTAGTGAATATACCAACTATTGAGTTCAAAGCAAAGACACCACATGTGTCTAAATAAATATCAAGGAAGTGTCAGAGGTAAATGAGGAGAGACCAGGTGAAGTGTGTGTGATGTGTTAATTGTATTCAAAAAAAAAAATAATAGAGCAAGACAGAGAAGCTGAACTTCCAATTATCATAATGGTATCTACTTCACAACACATTTTCAAACTTGAAAGAGACATTTTAAACCATAGGAATTCTGAGCAGAATACCTCCAGCTGTGTTCTGCATAAATCTTGCACACTGTACATACACAGTTTATTTAAATACCAAGTAAAGTTATGACTTACAAAATGCATATTTCAGTCACAATAGAATATCTGTCATTGCTAAAAGCTGCTACTCATTGAATGAAAGGAACAGAAAACAATGAATTAAATTAGAAAAAGATAAAAAAAGACAGAAGCTTTTCATTTGATGTTTTACTAGACTGAAGTAGTGTGTGTTTTAAAGAACAACACATTTATCAGCCCTCTGCAGAGTTTACATTTTTGTGCCCCTCAAAGTAGAAGAAAGAAGAAAAAGGTGATCCTCAACGTTAAATTAAATTTTGCCTATATAGCAGTTTGGTCATGAGCCAGAATTTATCATTCACTAATGCTCTGCCCATACCAAAATCAACAGATTTGTGAAAAAAAGTTGCCCAATTATCTGATGATATGCAAGAGTCAAACCAGAAAAGGGGCTTAGTCCCCTTCCATATTTTCCCTTTCCAGAAGCCTTAAGCAAGTAACAAGTACAACATGAATACCCAGGCAAGCAGTACGCCCATCCCTCCCCAGGACTGAAGAATCAAGATGACAGCAAGCACACTTCTGAAGGTACATTCACGTGTGATTTTGCTAAGCCCCAGGGCAGTATCAGAACATCTCAATGTGATTCTGAAGAAAAGTACAACTCTGAATGATAGCAGGTCTCCTATGCTGTCTGCCATGGAAAGCAGTCAAACTGAACTGTCAATTATGTCATGCATACAAATGTCTCATTCTGTCTTTAACCCTATAGCATTTTAGGCTTTCATTTATCACCTATCTGTGCAAATCATTACAAATAATATTGATTTACTGCCTTTCACTTTACTCTTTTTGTACTGTAAGAGTACAAATTGTACGTTCAAATTCATACACAATCTATAATGTGCATGGTGAAAGACCAGAGTGGCATGACTTTTCTATTATGAAGCTCTATTTGGTTTTTTTTTTTTTTTTTGGGGGGGGGGAGGTTATGCAAATGGGGGGGGTAGGGGGTGTTGGGTTTTTTCCCCTAATACCAAATGCCACCTATTCACAGCTCATTTAAAAAACACACAGTCACTGAGTGCCTTACACAGAAGCTTGAATTCAACGGTCATGTTATTTTACGCTTGGTGTTTGTTTACTTGCTTCATTGTTCTACTCTAAGTCCCCTGCGCTTTATTAGTTCAGGAAATATCTTCAACTTTTCCTGCATGGCGGCATTTGCACACTGCTTCATTGCTTGCTGAGACTGTGCGCTCTCAATTATAAGTAAAGTATCAGGAGAAAACACAATAAAAACACAGGCAAAAGTCAGTCTAAAACACACAAACAAAGGCTTGAAACAAATTGAGAAGAAACAAAACCAAATGTATAAAATAGCACAAAAACCAGAAAGTCAGGTGTGAAAGGCACAGACATAACTGATCAGTTGAAGGTACAAATCCTTCCACAGTAAAGCTGAAGTATCACGGAGCTGCTCCTCACTACACAACCTTCCCTGGTAATAGGAAGATTTAGAGGCTTTTGAACAAAGCTACTTTTATTTCTGCAGCACCAACACAGAAGATACAGAGAGTGACCCTATCCAGCCTGATGGCTGAACATACCACTTCTATGGAGGCTGTAAAGTTACTTATACAATGAAACACAAGATACTTCTCTTCAGCTTGCTCACAGGTTCCAAGAAACTAAGATACCACAAAAACTTAAATGTCAGCATGAAACAGGTAAACATTAATAATCTCAAAAGCAGTCCCATGAATATCAGCATTCTGAAAATCACACTGAAAGGAACTTAATGTTTCATCTATTATTGCTGTTAGTGTACTACAAGATGCAGAGCACACAATCCCTTACTTTGGGCAATGTTTCTAGACTGAAGTACAAAACCATTTGCATGCTGGGTTTTTTGGGGGGGTTGGTTGGTTTTGGGGCTTTGGAGTTTTTTGTTTGTTAGTTTGGTTTTTTTTTTTTTTACTTTAACACATATGATGGACAGGAAAGTTTGACTGCATCTTTTACAGCAGAAATGCCATATTCAGCAGACGGTTATGCTAACTTTTTCAAATATTATTTATTATCTTTCCTTCACAATCTTAGTCTTCCTCCCCTAGTGTGGCATACAGAATTATACAACACAATATCTTATAACAGTTTGGAAATTACAAAACAATTCTATTTACTACATAACAGACTGCTATAAGAGATTAAAGAGAATGTCTTTTCAGTTTCATTAACATATGTATATCTCAACAGACTTCGATGTAGAATATTAAATGCATTCTGAAGAACAGTAAATGCTTGTTAGAAAAAGAGCCATTTTTAAGGTTTAAAATAGCAAAAGCAAAAGCTGAAACTTGTCTATAGCAACAGTAATGCTCAGAAACAAAACACAGCAACATGACTGAAATGAAAACAAAAACCACAGAGAAAACAAACAAACAAAACCGTATTTCCCCAATAAATCTTTTTCAGTCAGTGATTCTGAATTCTGGGTAGTATGTCTTCTAGAACGCTCTCCATGAATGGTAAAACATAACAATAGTTACAGGTAGCTTCTAAGTGAGATTGTCAAAAACTAGGTCTTCAAAATGCCACAAAGCATAGAATCTTCGCGCTAGGGAAAAAAAGCCTTAAATTTTAGTTCCAGAACATATAGAAATTAATTTTATCTCCATTTTTATCATACAAACATCAGGTTTTGCAAACTGTCACTGTCAATGCCACTGTCATTGTCTACTCCTACCTGTTAGTAAAGTCATCAGGATGAGATTTAGAAATTACCATCATTTAGGCACTACTACACTCTCTATACAAGCATATATTTGAGAGCTAACAGCACTTGAACAGGAAAAAAGATGAATGGGAGAAAATTCCCATTAAATATACATCAGCACTAACTTTAAAAGGAGCACAACAAAATTGCAAGTAAAACAAAAAGTTCTATTTTATATGTTTCTTCTCACTGTTTCCCCTACAGTCTTGGGTTTTTTTAACAAGTTTGTACACATGTAATATAAGCATTAGTGATCATCACCTTCATTTTTTCTATAAATGGACACACACTCCTAAAACCCTGACCTATTGAGACAACTCTGGTGAAAGGGAGGGATCTAATCTGTATACAATGTATACCTTTAAAAATATACCTGCAGAAAAAAAAAAAAGCTATGCAAAAGATGGCTATGTAGAGGAAGTAACTGGGATGTGGCAATTACTGGGAGTTGGAAACAACTATTTACTCTTCCACTGAATAACTTAAAAAAATAATTCACCATGGCAACAATCATACTTCATAGTAGATAAAGCACTGAATGCTACAAAGCCTTTTCAAAATGAATTATGCACCAGTATGTAACATGCACTTTTTTTATGTTACTGCACACATATTCCAACAAAATTTCCTTTTGGACTCATCTGGCATTTGCTTTTTTATTGTGCACCAGACATCATCTGCTTTTCTTTTCTGACTTCTGTCCCACTCAGATCTCATGGATCTGGAATTATTGAAGGAATTTACAGTGTTAGTCTGGGCAAAAGACTGATATAAAATAATTAATACAGTGGCCTTATGTCATGCCATCACACTGCTGTTTTAATGTCTTTCTGAAAAACTTATCAATTTGTACTACTGGTATCATGATATTACTTATGAATCCGTAGAGCAAATATGCTTAGTGGTGCAAAACCCTAAAATGAGTAAATAAACTGTCCTCTTAAAACACTTTGAAACTCCCACTGTTGTAGGAGACCTAAATATCTAAGTGACTAATCTTAACTTTACCTTCCTTGGCCATGAATTTAAATGGAGGTGAAGAGCAACAGCTTTCTTATAAAGTGCACACAGTTCTTGGCCAGCAAATATACGACCCCAGAGCAACATCAATACTTTAGTTCATTATAGTTAGCTACAGTACCCTGGATAATAAGAACCCATTCAGAGCTCATATGAGGAATAACTCTACCAAGATTGATGAGAGGTTAAACATAATATCCTGGGATAGTAGGAAATTGCAACTGTGCAAGTGGATTTGTGAAAAAATATTTACTTTTATAGAAGTAAGATAGCAATTCAGTGGCTGCAGCAGTGTATTGAAACCAAGAATAACAACAGCTGTCAAGGCAGATTCTCTAGTAAAAGGTTACAACAAATACAGGGAATTACAACATTAATTTTTAACGGATGCTTGTCAAGATGTGTCCTGTCCAGAATGCAAGTGCATGCCTTTTAAAAATGCCTTTTAAGTGCCAAGTTGCACCTCATTTCCTAAAAAATTTTGAGGAACTTTTACATCTCATTTGAAAGTGATCCCATGTCCCAGGGTTAAAATTCAGAATAAATTTACTCAGAAACACTGAAGTTTCTAGAGTTCAGTTGTGCAGTATCTCAGCAGCATAGCATGATCAAGCGTATGGAAAGATCCATACCATGATACTGGTAATACAGTGGCCCAGACTCTGACGAAGGAATTCGTAATAGGGAAGGAATCAAAACTAATACCTACTAACAATATATAAGGTAGTTAACACATCCTAAGTATATTGCATTGCAAGATCTTTACATCAATACCACATTGGAAAATAGAACCGGAGAGCAGCCTCATGCTTCCTCCTTACACACCGAGTGCTGCAGTTGGTACCTGATGTAAATGGGATCAGGTAGGCTGCGTCCCCTGCAGACACCGAGGGACTCGATGGCCAGCTAACCCTGAAGGAGAGTGGAGTGGTCAATACCAATGTCTCCAGAAGGTATGGATACACAGCAGCATAGACATATGGCTGCAGCATGGAAAATCAAACGAGTGCTATCTTTATTAGAATGGGTAATAGAAAACGTCAAAAGAGAACAAGGGGATAAAACAATTCTCCAGAAATGTCTTTACACTCCTGCACAAAGGCAGGAAAGTTTTTCAATTTTTCCAGAAAAAAAAGGTTGGAAATACAATAAAGGAGACACTTTTTTAAATTATACACCCCTTATGAAAATGTAATGTCCCATACTTCCCCCAGATGTCCCTACACAGTTCCAGAACTATGACAAAACCACAAACTGAAAAGGCTTATTACATTATTTCCCTAAGTTGAATTGAATGTTATGTTGAAAAAGAAAAGTTAACTTTTTATTTCCTCCTATTCATAATGGCTTTTTTCCCCACTGTTGCTCAAATTGCATCATATTAAGAGAAAATTTGTATCAATTTTACAATTATGAAAAGTGGTAGTATGTTGTCTTCTCTATTTAGAATCTAAATATAAATCATCAGGCTTTGACAGGACAACAGAACTAAGGCAGCAACGTATACATAAAAACATATATACATGCATCCAGTGTAGTTCAGCTAAAGCAGTTTGGAAACTGGAATATATAATACGAGTTCCAATAACTAGTTTCATACTAAGATTAGAAAACATTTTTTAGTGTCTTAAGCACATCATTGTCCACTTCACAAATTAGCAAGTAACTTCAGCAATGAAAGTGCATAAAAAGCATGGAAGTAGAAAAGTACATTGACTCTGCCTCTGAGATTTTCTCTTTACTCTTAAGTGGCTGCATCTAAAGAATATCTAAGTTAAATTTAAACCAAATCAATTTGCAACAATTAAAGTTAATCAGAAATTATCCAGTTATACAACTAATGGTTGCTCAGGCTAATAAACCTGAATAAGATTGAGTAACTAACCATGAAGACATAAAAGAAATTAATTGATGCTTCATTTAAGAGACTCACTTATTAGCAGTAATTCCCAATGCATTCAAGTTAGTGCCAGTAACTATTTATGATCCTAGTTCAATCTGAAAGATATAAGTTATGTAGAAATTTTTACAATATGATAATGGTACATAATACAACAGTTTACTAAAAGTACCATCCACTACCAGAACCACTGCTCTACCAGTAGTTACTTAAAACGGTTACATTTCATTAGTAGCATCTTAAAGCTTCAGTAAGCTCCCAACTACTATTCCCTATGTTTTAAATGTAGTTGAAAAACAGTGGGTAGATGTTTTAAACTACAACGACATGGACGGTGGACAGTTTCATTCGTGTTAGAAATATCACAAAACAGAATTACACTATTTTAAAGGAATCTGTAAACAGTGAAAGATACTAGCCATGCCCTTCCAGGACTGAAAGCAAATTTTCAATTAAAAAAAAACACCAAACAATTCAAAAATCCCTCAATAAAGTATTAATCAATAATAAGATCCTAAAAATAAACTCACATTTTTCTGTATTTTTTTCATTTTGACATTGATTTCAAAATGTCCTCACACACAATTTAGTTACACTTTTAACACCATCACAGCTCCCTTCTCTTTCTTCCTCCCCACTATTTTGAGACTGACTTTGTTTAGAAACAGTGCAAAATTTGATACTTAAAAAGTAACCAGCAACACCCCCTGAGCACTGGACAGAGATCACAGCACTGTAATTATTTCATCCCAATTCATTCACAGAGAGAAGGGCCTCTCAAGAAGAGCAATGCAATGAAAGATTTTGCTGGGCAGACCTCAAGAAGATAGTATGAGCCACATAATAAGGAATATAGTTCTTGCTACACATAATGCATTTATATTAATTGTTTCACCTCCTCAGAGACATTGCCACAAATCAGAGCCATTGTTGCCACAGACTGGCACATACAGGAAATACTCACAGGTGTTGCAACTGTATAAGTCCAGTATAAAATACAGAAATTATGAATATCTAGCATATTCACAATCCACCAAAATCAGGTTTACATGGATTTTATAAATGAGAGAAAGGTCTAGATTTAGGTAATATGACAATACACACAAGGAACCATTTTAAAAAGAATGCAGAGTTCATCACCCTAATAAATAGATTAATAAATTAACAAAAACTACATCAGCCTTTTAAAAAACAAACCAGGACATCTTAATTCAAATCCAAACAAACACCAGAACCTCATGCACAGACATGTCTCTTCAGTGGTGTATCAGAAATAAAACGGGCTACTTCAGCTCACGTTGCATTACATATACTTCTCACCTCAGTATACCATGTGTACTGTATCGTGAGACATCAAATATTACAGTGCCTGCATTTAAGAAGTTATCAATGCAAAACAGCAAAGTTAAAGAGAAATCTACCTGCAGAAGCACTTAGATACTGATATCTATTTGGGTTCTGAATGTTAAAATTACCCCCCCCTTAATTATTGATACAAAAAGTAGCAGCACTGCAAAAGAAAAATAAGCACAGAGATTTTCACCTTACAGTGTATTTATGGCAATGAAATACACACAAAAGGAACCAAGACGTGGAAATAGAAATACCTGTTCAGAGTATACAGATTTTAAAGCAAAGCACAAGTAAACAAGCTTTTCAAATCTGTCAAGCCAGAAAATGTTGTATTAAGCATACACAATTCCCTTTGCAAAGCTCCCTGGAGTGACCACATATCCAGAGAACCTACAGAAAGCTTGTCCTTTGAGAAGCTTGTATATCAAACTTGGAGCCTGCTGTTAAACTATCACACCCAAGCTAGGTGAAAAGGCACCCATATGGCTTAGGCTAGCTGTACTAGCATCACAGACCTAAACCCAACACATTGTATTGTATCATACCCTACATGCTACTGCTTTTGGTCAACCTACACTGAGCTTACCTTTATTCACAGGTGATAGGATGACTCTTAACAAAGATTGTCTGTGAAAGAAAACCAATTAAATGTTGTCTGTAACCACTAGGTGTCAGCAGAAGAAAGTGCACAGCCATCTTTGATGCAGAAAATTTGAGTCTCATTTCCCCCCTCAGTTACCACTATACACAGAACTATTAAGTACTACAAACCACCTTTACACACACATAGTAATCATACAGCTAATTCTGTTGAAAATGACCTACTTCTGTGAATTAAATATTTAGAAGATAAAAACATTTCCTCTGCAAACAGCAAAAAATCAGAAATTTATTAAAAAATTGTTCAAGTGAACAAAACACTCACATTGGTGTCACTGTTAGAAATTTAAGTAATAATCATAAAGATAACAATCTGCCTCAATACAGCCAAGTAAACACGCTGCTTCTAATGTGTTTTACTGTACTTAATAGCAACAGAGGTTTGTGGAGACGGTAAGTACATCACATGTAACAAATATTCTTCCATACTTAAAATCTGGCTTAACGCAACTACAGAAAACGCAGGCATACAGTAGAAAGCATAACTGAATCAGTTATTTTGTTACATAAATCTTATGATTAGACTTGCAGACTGTATTATCTGGATATGTTTTTTCATGCAAAAGTTCTAGTTAGTGAAGGCCTCAAAGTTTATGGCAATGGTAACTCATTAATTGTCAGTGTACTGGTTCATATATACATTACATAACCTTGTATCTTTAGACTAAAAGTTTCTGAACAGAGTAAGAGCTCTTACTATGCTTAGGTATAATGTGACTTCAAAGTCTGCTCTGTGACACATTCTGGGCCTACATGGAATAATGAAAAGTAGCTTTGCACCATTTATCCCAGAAAGTCAACTCATACCAGATGAGATGGTCTATGAAGTTAAATAGTCTTATGAGACAAAAGCAATGAAAGGAGGAAAAGCTGCTGCTTCTTTGAATTTATTTCCTAATTATCAACGGTTTTAAATGAACAGTCAGATTTCGTGAGTTATGGGACATGAAACGCAAAGAACCACATCATGTTCGTTATTGCGTATGGCCCGTATTTATGACATGTGAAGGTGAGAAGAGAAAAAACCATAACGGAGGCATTTGAAAATATGTTCCTTTTCCTAGAAGCTATTTCTTCCATTTGCCTTTCTATTTGTCTCGGACACACTGAAATGGTTTTATTTGCAACTGTTACACCAGTAACAGTTTTAAAATAACTTCTTCCAAACAGATATTAAAATTCTAAAGCAAATTATGACAGCCACTGTGGTCTTTGAGGATTCTGATACATCAGTGGAGAGCAATCAAAGATTTGCTGCATACACTTTAATATTCTTCCACTATTTAACAAGAAACTCCCATCATTCTGTATTTCTACAAGAAGATGTGTATCATGACCACTTTGAACACCCGTTAGTATATAATCTACAAACTCGGCAAACTGAGCTAATCAGCTGATAGGAAATAACAATGAACATAACTGCTCTTTAGAAGATGGAATTATGTGAGAATACAGAAGACTATTTCAAGTGCAGCATTCAAAGTACAGCACAACAGAGAAACAGAGGACTTTAAATTGCAAGATGCCTTACTAATTGCCAGTTACAATGCTTTGTTATTAAATTACAATCCCATTTTCTTTTGTGAACTTAGCAAGTACATTTCCTAATTGTTTTACTGATAACACGCTATTGTTTAGAGTTTTGCTGCATTTTCTTAAGATCAGGTTTTCCAAGGGTCTTGAACTAATTTTTAAGTGCGATGCTCCTAACAGTAACAAGAACCTCTCAGTAACTGCATTTACTGTTGGCATATTCTAAAACAGAAGTGAAGTATAAAGTAGTTGTATGACCTGTCCAACACCTTACAGGATGTCTGTGGCAAAACCGGAAACAGAATGCAGGTCATTTGACTCTGACATGTTCAGCACATGAAACACTTGCAAATTTTCTTTATCTAAATCTTAATACTGAAATGTATAATCAGAAATTCAATTTTTAATTTAAAAAAGGACTTGGGAAAGAAAGCCCAAAGCCCTGAACATTTCCACTTCCTGATATTAAAATTGGATTTTTATGACATACTTGTGTCATTATCTTTGCGAATTTTCTTTGATGGAATGACAAGCAAACCAATTTCTGCTACTTCCTCAGGTTAGCTGTCCCTCCAAGTTGCACTTTCTAGGGGTGTGCCATTGTCAACTGATTTCAAATATTCATCTTTAGCATTCAGCCTTCAAAATACCAGATGGTATTTCCAGAAAAGCAATTTAAATCTCTATTTTTCTTCATAAATCCCTTAACTAGTTAATCTCACACACACATCCAGGCAAAGCATACACCAATATTCCCAGAGTTGCCTGGCAACTACGGGGAGGAGCATCGGAGAACAAGGAAGCCTGCATGGATGAAGGGAAGTCAGTGTCTCCCTGACACGGATAAAGGAGGCTTACCGCCAGAGTGCCTTCCTGGTTTCATGTTTGTTATTTATATGGACAACTTTTCAATTACCTCCCATTATCTCACCTTAGATGCTTTAAAAGCCCAATACTCACACCCAGACATACATACACAAGTCAATACAATTTATTTTTTCCACACACACAACACATGGATTCCCCCAATAAGATGTGGAAGGACTCACGATGACTTCAAAAGTTGTTTTTGAACCCTGAATATGAATTGTTGAAATGATGCTTATTTGATGGTGATAACTGGACTGCTTAAAATACAGACTGAGCTATTTTTTTCCTTCTGGCTTTAAAAATAACAAGTAAGACAAACTATAGTACTGAAGAGACTTTAGTTACTGAAATATCTTCGCCCTCAAGAAACACTATGCCTGCAGGCCGACTTCTGGCCTTTCCTTTAACATCATGATTATAATTAGATTTATTACTTGTCTGCATGCCAGATCTCTTCATTAATCTTCACAGAACAGGACAATGCTGAATACAACACCTTTTCTCAAGTAGTAAGCCTTCATTCTCACTCCACTCATTTAGCCTCCCCACTTATGCTCAGAACTCATCTTAACATGTCCCAGTGGTATTCAAGTTCTCCATTGCTACCACCAATTTTCTTTTCTGCCTCCAAACATTTGCAGATGAGAGAAGAAGGTATTAAGACAAAAGTACATTTTGTCCTCTACAGGTATCTTCTTGTTAAGCAGCCATAGGTCTAAACAACAGTAGTTCAAATGAGCCTGTGAACACCGCATTGAGATTTATCAGTGCATTTGACTTGTACAGGTGTTGGTTTCCCCTGCTTCAGAAACAGGGAATGTAGAATATTTTGGAAATATTCTGTGGATCACTCTGCAGGTAGTACTTTACATCCCCCATATTTCTGGGACATATCTCATTAATTATACTTGAATGTTCCTCATACTATTCACCTTGTTTTTAACTGTTTATCAGCAAAATGTACACACTTTAAAAGGAACCCCCTAAGTACACGGTAGCAAAACCAGAGTGTTACAAAACATGTGGACTGATTTCCCCTGGACTGATTTGTATTGAAGTCCATGAAGCTACTTGCAGTAAGCCAGGAACAGATGCCTCACTAGAAACAATAAAACCCAATATCAAGTACAGAAAAATCCTTCCCCCACTCAGATGGCACTTAATCATTGCTAAATAGAGATTAGCTATGAACCAGAAGCAAAAGATTGAATTTTCCTAACAGAACATTTATCATCAATAGTTACAACTCCAGACATTCTTCATATTTCTGTAAAAGCACAATTTCTTCACTAATTATGTTCTTAAACTCCATGATACCATAAATTTGCATGTTTCACAGTTAAGCATATATTGTGTAAAAAGTATCTTTTACTACCTTTAAAAATAATACAATGAATACCCAGGTTTTGCAGTGAGAGAAGATGGTCAACTCTGCACTAGCCTCCTATGATCACTGATTTATACTTTATCATCTGTCTTCTAACTTAACTGTCTTCAAAAACAAGCAAAACCCATACCTTTCCATAAGAAGTTTTCTCCCTGTGTGATTGATCATGCTTGTTGCACCTCTTTCTTTTTTGGAGACTGGAACACTGTTTTCAGCACTAGTCAATCAAAGAGCCACAATGCTGACCTTAGTAAAAGTAGGTTATACTATACTTTGAATTCTTGTTAGCTTTTTTCCCCACCACAGCTGCAGATTTACATCTTATGCCTACTAATTTCCTACTTACAGGTTCAATTTTCAGGGCGTTTCTGTAGCTCCCAAAGAAAGATGCTTGTGCTTTTAGAAACGCTCTTGCAACACCATCTCCAGTGGTTGTAGAGACTTTCTTCAATCTGTTCTTCAGTGCAGAAACCTGAAGTCACACAACAGGTCTAGATCACTCTCATATCACAAACAAAGCTCAACACATTGGGGCACAGCTAAATGAAAAACATGCTAACCACAGCAGCATTTATGACAAAAGTGACATTGTGAATTCAGAGTTGAATTTTTCAGTTCTAAAAGCATTACTTTTCAAGCTGTTTTGCTTCTCTAAGACATGATTGGATTCTATTCAGAAACCAACAGGAAAATCAAAGCTTCATTTCAACCTTCCCTCCTACTTAAAATCCGCCATTAACATGCCGTTGAGTACTCTTTTAAAGGTAGTCCATGAAGTTCTGTGTCATTCTTGATTAGAATCCATGAAAGAATTTCAGCTAAACTAATTCAAACATCAGATTAATAGAGAAACGGTTCTGCATAAACAGGCCATCCATCACCAAGGCCAAGAACAAATTCTGCAGGTCTGAAGAATTTGATTGCCACAAATACAAGGTTTCTTTCTTTCAAGGCTATAGTCCCTTGTGTTTCAGCGACTTAATGGAAAATAACAAAATGAGAGTTTTATTTATGCATATGGTGGGTTCCCTTGGCTGGCTCCCAGACACCCACCCAGCCGCTCTCTCCCTCCCCCTCCTCAGCAGGACTCGGGGAGAAAACACGAAGAAAAAGCTCGTGGGCCGAGATAAAGACAGGGAGATCACTTACGGATTAGCATCACGGGCAAAACAGACTCAACTTAGGAAAATTAATTTAACTTATTGCCAATTCACATAGAGTTGGATGGTGAGAAACAAAGACAGAAACTCCGCTGCCTTTCTCCCAGCTCAACCTCCCCCCCCTCGGTTCCCCGCCTCCTCCCCGAGCGGCGCGGGGCGACAGCAATGGGGGTCGCGGTCAGTCCGTAACAGTTCCTCTCTGCCGCTCCTTCCTCAGGCTTTTACTCGCTCCTCACTCTGCGTGTGGCCTTTTGCCATTTCTTAGAGGCTTTCAGGGAGGCACGCCGGCTTTGCTGACGGGCTCAGCTGCGCCCGGCGGGGTCTGCTGCCGATCCGGCTGGAACCGGCTGGTGCCGGCGGCGCCTGCACCCGCCGCCCCGGCCTCTCCTCACAGAGGCCCTCCAGCCTCCCTGCCAACGCCCCAGTGCAATCCAGAAAACAAAACCTGCAGGCTTTTTTAAAAGTCTCAAATTAACAAGGACATTCTGTCTACTGAAGTTTTTTCTTCCTGTTTCTCAAGAGATCTAAACCACCTGTGCGCAGGATGGCTCTTCTCTTAACCCTCACTGCCCTTTCCCTTCCACTGTGGAGGTGTTTAATTACCTCAGGATTCACCGAGCTGCACTTTAGGCAAACAGAGCCCTAACGGTCTCATTACCATTTTACCCAGAGACACTTACCGATCACAACTTAGCAAATATGAACTAAACACATTTCTATGCAGGCAGAGTTAAAAATACCCTGATCCAGGTTACCTGAATATTCTTTTGTTTTCTGCGTACACCAAGGGCTAAAGTTTTAGAGGATTATCCATTACTGTTCTCTGTGCTTCAGAATATCTCATACATACAAGAAGGCTGTGACTTAGTTTGATGTCTCTTTTCTAGGGCTTAGAGCTCAGTAACTACTGAAGTAAGGTTGTGTATCTATATATTATTGTTAGTGACAGCATTTTTCTTTCCCAAACACAAGCTGGGAAAGGAGATAAAAAAAACCTTTCAAAGATTAACATCAGGCTTGCTGTGCCTGTGCTGCAACGGTTATAGGTTACGTTAAATCATTAACAAATAGTTATGTCAGTAGCAATTTTTTGGTGTTGCAGACAGAACCAGGACGAGCTAGGTTTTTGAGACAAATCTCACACAACACATAGCAATACAAAAACAACAATCTGGGCACTGATTCTTGAAAGAAATTCAACTAGCACTTTTAGAGGATGCAGTCATGTCACACGCAAAACCTGAGTTTGATGAGATACCTTACGCAGAAGACAGCAAGGAGCCACAATTTCGGAAGGAAAGCAGAAAGCCAGGAAATCCCTAGTCATCTTGATTTGCAGAAGAACGTGAATGACTCCATAGATACCCATATTATGAATCTAACAGAAATGATTCTATCAATAACTAGCAAATCTTCCTTCTTCAAATGCTATTCTGAAAAACTCCATTGGGCTAACTCTATATACTTCACACTATGCAAGAAACATTGTAGGAATATTATTTACAGAGTAAGATTCTGTTGCAGTGAACATAACTAACTGTGGTTTTGAGAGTATGAATAATACCTTATAAAATATAAGCTGATGGTTCAAATTAACTTTCAAGACCATCCTCCAGCTCATAACAAAAGCTTATTCTGGCCTCATCCATATCTCCAAAATCCTACCAGATGAGTTAAGTTTTTTCTGCATTGGGGTTTTGCTACCAGCCTGCCTTAGTAGCAAATGGCAGGATGATTTTACTGGACAACTGTTCTTGAGTGATTCAGTTTTATCCCTCCTGTAAGCACATCCCTCACTTCCTCCTTCAGTAGTCTTAGATTTGGGGAGGGCAGGAAAGTGAGTTCTCATCTTGCTATACAGGTGTTAAATATATTATCCATACTGTGCACTGCATTTTTTTCTTTTAAAACTAGATGTTATATTTGCACTTGTGTTTACCAAAACAGCTGCAAAGCCATTTCCTTTTAAATTTTTTGCAGATTCTGCTGTAGAAGGGATTTCATAACAGTTATTTAGTATAACAGAAATAATCAAGAGCATGTCCAACATTGTTTATAAATCTGAATGCTGTGGCTTATGCGAATGATCCATGCATTAATGAGCCCATAAGCACATATTAATATAATACATGATAACCGATTTAGTCTATCATGCCCATAAAATAAGCTCACTCTTTTTCACTGAGATATTGTCTCTCAAGGAGCTCTGTTATTCTCAAAATGTAAAAGCTTCATCAGATTTTCAAACCTGAACAACACACTTCTACATGTTTGAAGGGGTCTGATGTTATAGGGATGAAATATGCTTTTATTTCCTATATTAACTTATCTAAACCATTTAAAGGTAGTTCTTAAAAGTGCAATAAAATGTTCACAGCTCTGAGTAACTTCCAAATCCATCTCAAACATTTTTGTAAGTGGTTTTCTTCAAACATTCATGTGAAGATAAAGACCTTGCCATCTATATAGAAGGAAAAGGCTCTACGCTTCATTTTACAACAGACTAAAAGTTCAAAAGGCTAGTCGCAGCCTTTCTGTTTCAGCTTCCCTATTTGGTATAGAAACAGAATATTGCTAAGTGTTTTGCTAATTCCTTAAGCTTTCAGATCATTTGCTCTCTTCTAAGACTAAATCGAACACCGTAGCATGTCTATTTTATATATGTACATTTTTACTCTTTCAGTCAGCATTATTGTAATACGCATTAACATTTTGGTTTTTTAAAAACTATGACGACAACAACAACATATTTGAAGAGACTAACAAGTAAGAAAAAGAAAAATCATGTTTACTCTGGAATAAATTACTACATAAGACAAAGTAGATTATACAAGCAAAATTATGATAGTTTCCTGCCTAAAGAGGTAGTAATACTTTTAAAAAAAAATAAGACTGTGACCACTCAATATGAAGATTATTTCTAGCCAAACAGACACATATACATGCAATCTACCCTGAGAGTGTTTTTAAAGAAGATTTTTATACTTCTGGCAGTTCAGGTTTAAAGGTCAGATTTAAACTATCACCATGTTTCAAAATGCAATCTGTGCAATGCAGCATAATGAAATGGTTCAGTAAAGGTGCTAGTGGAAATTCTTTTAATTAGGTCCAAGGCTTTTCAGTTGTCAACATGAATAAAGCAAGAAACATTCTATTGCAAACATAGTGTAAGAAATAAAAATGGATTCACCTTTAAGAAAATGGTTCTGCTATATAGTTGTAGTTTAGTACTTCTTGCTGTCCTGAAAGCAGCTAATTTCCCACTAAGTGAAAAACAGCAACATAGGCTTCCTACTTGTGGTAACTTGTTAATGAATGGACAACAGTAGCATACACAACTAAATTACTGACAGCCTAAGATATTCATAGGCTAGTGCAAATTTACAATACTCTCACAGCCATCAGATATGCAAGATCTCTTTGGCGCAGTACACTGCATTGCATCAGGGCTTCATTTAATAAAAACTACAAGTTGACAGAGTGAGCTTATGCTTTATTCCTTGTAATATGAAGCTCTGACTACAACTAAGACTAGAAGATGACACTTATTTGGAAATACATGAAAAATCCATAAGGGTTGCATAAAAAAAAAATTACTACCCCCTCTTTGCTATTCCTTGCAACACAGACGGTGGTGTAGGAGACTTGTCAGCAGCAGATGCACTTATTGTAATCACAGTCCTTAATAAATCTCTTTTTTTAATATTGACTATTTTAAAAGGAAAGTTACTTCCCAGGGCGTTCTCATGCTGCCAGATTTTCAGCAACATAGCAGAAGCAGAAGGTGAAGGAGGGACAGTTTTTCACATTTCAAATAGTTCTTCAGTAATGCAGTAGTACACACCTTGATTTTCAGGGACCTGACCTGAACAGTTCAGGAAGTCTGACTGCTAGCAGGTACTGCTGAGGTACACCGAGGCAAAGAAATTACTTAATCTGATTCTGCTGGAACTGTCTCAATGCTATCCAGCTCCTTTAACACAAATGTTAACTGGAAAGACATTTCACCGTAGCCTATGTTCATTTGGATCCTAGGAGTAAAAGATTACAAGAATAGTTCATTCCCAAGAATCAACAGTTTAGGTAGCAACACCACTATCATGAAACTCAAGCACAACTCACTACCTGAAGCTCTAAAATAATCATAGGACCTCATTTACTTGATTAAAAAAAACTGTTCAAGGAGAGGGGGGAAACTGCTTTAAAAATTTTCCATCAGATTAATTACCTCATGGTGAATGCATCACACAGAAGATGTTTTTCCTCACTGTTGAATATAGATAGATTTAATTTAGCAAAGTAAATTTTGTGTCTATTCAGCAGGGCATGAATTGCTCACTGTTCACATTAGGTAGCAAAACTGGCAGAATAGTTTGACATAACAGCCATTTACCATCATGAAACTGTTGAAGACATTTTTAGTTTCTCAGATCATAAATGCATCTGTTTAGACTGAGACCAGTGGGGAGACACACTCCCAGAATCTCCCCATCCTCCCAGGGAAGCAAAAGGAAAAAAAAAAGTAAAAAAAAAAAGTATAATGGATTGGCTTTAGAGTCTCCCTGCTGAGATGAACAACTTGATCCACTTACAGTTCCAAACACATGATGCATGAAAGAACTGACAGAAATTCAATTCTTGCAAAGAAGAGCAGCTGCTCTCTAGTGGTCAAAGCCAAATACTAAGCAGTCTGAAGGAAAGGAAAAGACCTAGAGGAGAATACTTCATTATCTAGGTAACTAAAATAATGCAACAAAGCTAAATAAGACATAAAGACTGATCCCAAACATTAATTACACAACGCAACACGATTCAAGTTAAGGCTTTGTTGCGACAAATATTAATCCCAGCTGTATTTATATAGCAGTTGTGAAAAAAAAATACACCATGTAAGCTATTTGTGAGCCATGCCAGTTAATTGAATTTGCTGGCAGCACTTCCTCTGCTATGCTCCAAACATCCTCCAAGATAAAAATGTAGCTTTTAAATAGACCTGTGGAAAACTGAATCAAGAAATTTGAACTAATAAAACACAACTCTCTACTGTTATAAAAGTGGAGAAAAGTAAATAATGAAAGGAAGGAAGTCTCTTAAAATTTATTACATTCCAAAGCTTGAAGTTCTGTGTTTATTGGTGAAGTCTCTTCTGATGTTCTACAGTGCGCCTACAACAGCTCCTTTAATGAAGTCTCATAAAATCTAATATAATACTTGATTGTTGACAAATCATATACATGTTTGAGGCCCCGCACTCACTGTATCCAGACATTTCTTACATAATTCCATGAAATTTACAAGTCTGTCATTCCCTGGGTTGTGGATAATGGCATGAGCGATGACCAGCTGGCAGATTTGGATGCTGGGAGTGAAATCAAAATGAAAAACTATATAAAGCCAGAAAAATTCATGGAAGTAACTTTTATAGACTAAATGCTTGACTAAAACCAAAATGTTCACAATCAAGATGGACCTTTCATCCAGAGCTCACTGTTTTCGAAGAATGGATCACACCACAGATCATAGAGAAATGACGGGATGTCACAGTAGGAGGCACTGGGTATGCACCATTACTTGAGTTTCTCCTCAAAGCTCCCTGCATATCAATTTTATTTCTCAGCTACACATAGAAAGGTATAGATCTAACTGTCAGCACAGTATTTTGAACTAGTAAAAGAAATCCAGATTTTCCCCTGCCGTTTTCTCCTAAACAGTCACCCTCTGACTTAAAAATGGCTTCTTACACTCTTACTCACTTTACTGCTCTTCCCTCTCAGCTTCTTTAGCGAAGATGATTACAGCAGCAAGTAGCAAGCTGGATGTATTTTTGTCCCATTAAAGGAAAAGATCAAATATTTATACAACTTTTCTATCAAGTTATTAAAAAATAAATAAATTACCAATAAAAAGTTTGAATGAGAAAGAAAATAAGTTCTGAATTATATGCACTGAGCAGTGCTAGAAGTGAATATGAAGTAGTCCATTTGATATCATAAATCAGGATGTGAAATGCACAAAGTTCATTAAAGCTCACCTGGAAGAAGTCACAGGGAAAAAACCACACAATTTTATTTGCAAACAAAAGTTATCTAAAAATGCATGATTTTTTTTCTCCCAATGGAATGGATAAAGATGGTTTAAAATAGTAGTATTTTTTCACACCATGAAGAAAGAAGTTCGAATTTTTGTTTCTTGTTCAGCTGTACCATAACCTGTGTGTTTTTCATTTGTCTTTTTTACCCATAAAAGACTAACTCCTCAGATGACCTGAAACTTGAGAATGCCATTCCAAAACTGAAACTGGGTTGCTGCAGCATTACTAGCTTATGTGAGCATTAGCTAATTTTCATTAGGAGGCTTAAAAATATGTCTGCAAATGTTTAAACAAACATTCCTTAACACTTCAAAACAGGAAAGAATTGAGGTAAAGCAGTTTACTTATAATAATGAAAGTAACCCAATGAGACACCTCAGTTACAAACCAAACAGGTCAAAAGGATTTACACTTTTAAGTAATGGAATAGTTGGATAAATCATTTCATACATACCACATCATTAGGAAGGCTCTGAAGGTCATCAAAAGGGGTCTCCAGTGTGTTCGTGTCTACATTAAGAATCACTACATCTTCCAGGGCCATGTTTCGTACTTTCTAAATATGAGAAAATTCAAGAAAAGGGAAAGGAAAATAAAAGTATGAAGAGTTAAATTTTATGCATTAAGGACACAAGTGATGGCGTAACATCATGGCATTACAAAACTTCAAGCATTTTAAAAACAACCAACAGTCCTGTCTCTCTGTCATCCTTTGCTTTATTTATTCACATTTTACAGTGCTGAAAAATTAACCTTCAATTTGCAGAGGGAAGTTCTTAACATTGTGCATACTGAAATTTTTGAAACCAGAGAGTTACTGTTTGTGATTATTCAAGCAGAGATTTATTTCAAGCAACTCTACTAATGCTTGTCTTAATTCTGGTATCCTGTTTGCACATTTAGCAGTTTCTAGGTGAGTAAAGATTTCAAATATATCTTTTTATATTTAGAAATTAATTTAAAGAACAATAAATAGTGGCTTTTCTAGGAGTTAAGAGTTGCAGTAAGTCAGGGATGGGAACTTGTTTCCAAATTCCAGGTTGAATTTTGGAACTCCAATAGAGACAAGTTTACAACTGTATTTAAGTAAAATGGACACTACCAGAGGTTAATAAATAAATAATTAAAAAGGGGGGAAAAAAAAAAAAAAAAAAGCTAAGAGAAAAATAACTCCACCACATCCTGGTCTCTTAATGTTCAGCGAGTCTAAACTTTTTATCCTGTTCCCATGAATTGAGAGAAAGAAATGTCTCTAATCTAGTTTGAGTGTTAACATCATGTGTAATAGTACATGGACATACAAAAGAAAAGCATAACCTATTTCTTAAAAGAACAATCATTAGTACCTTTGACTTTAAGAGTCTAAAGGTATTGGTGATCTAAGCAAATTTAAACATTGTCAGACTTTATTTCCCTGCTTAAAAAACAGTAAGTGAATCACTGATATGAAACAGAGCAGCATTTAAATATTTATTTTAACACTTTTTCCACTAACAGGAGATTTTTTTTTTTGACTGCCTAATCATACATATTTAAGCCCTCTTCAAATAAAGTTTTGAAAATTCAAAGTCAGAAAAAGTGGAACTATAGAATATGGTAATTAAGGAAATTTCCCAGTGACACTGTAAACAAATGTTTAAGTACCTACATACCTATACGTAGGACCAAATGCAAGTTACTGAACAGAAAAATGAACAAAAGCATACTCAATTTTTAATTAAGGTTTTGCAGGGTGGGGGGAATTGTTTCCTTTAAAAGAAAGGAACTAAAGCTCTAAAACAATGGCAAAGTTGAGCCTTAGGCATCTAAATAATTACCTTCAGTTTTCAAGGCTCAGTCCTCTGTCTATAAAGAAAACTGCTGTGTACTTGGGGGGCGAGGGGGGGGGAGCCAACAACTATAAAAAACACTTTGTAGACATTTAAATTTAGGTCTTCCATGAGAAATTTCTTTAACTTAAATGGAAGAATATTATATTTAATGCTTTCCATGTAAAAAGCAGAAGTACTGCATCACAAACCAGGTACTTTCTTCTACATTTCAGGAACCAAAGGTCACTCTGTTGGCTGCATCTGATAAACTCTAAAGCAATCCAGGAGTCTTGCTCCTTCTAGGAGTCCGGAAGCACCAGACAAACTGATTTGCTCCTTCCTGTTTCAGAAAATTAAAAATCTCACTTATACTCAGAGGAGTCTAAAAAGCTCCAACAAAAAAGTCTTGCAATGTACTTAACCAAAGCCAGAAGCTTGTCAAAATCGAGTGCTAGTAGGACAAGACAGAAGGTATTAAAACCTTCTCTTGATTCTTGCTGAAGAAGCAACAAACATGTGCTTGAACTTGTCAGTGGGTGTTTTTGTAACTTTGGTGATGAATCTGCACCTTCCCTTCAGCAAAATATTAGGATTTTCTGTAGCAAAGAATAGGCTTGTGGCAACCGGGTATCTGCCAAGGAGTATAGTCCAAAAGGATGTTGCTCATGGTGCAAAGACTATAAATGCTGATCAACATAATCATCTCCACACAAGGCCCAGAAATAATTGTATCCAAAAGGAAGGCTAATATTAAACTCTGCTGTGCTATACCTTTACACCATCATGAAGAGCACAACCTTACTGTAAAACTTCTCAATATTTGTATTAAGACAGTGGATTTCCCTGGAGACAAACCCTCAAATTGAATGAAACACTTGAGACTAACTTGATTTATAGCATCTGTCTTGCAATGCATTTGAAAAAATATGGTTTTTCAATGGTCCAATTGTGGCTCATCCTAGACAAATAGAGACTGACCAGTTCATCTTAACCCTTATCTGGTTTTATTATCTTTTCTTTCACTATAATCTTTGACAAAGGTTATCATCAGATAGTTACAAGGGCTTTTATCAAATAATCACATGGTTCTTTCACTAAACATAGTACCTTATCAACCCAACTGACCTGGAAATAAAAGTATTTATTCTCTTGTTGGAATTTTAGTAAAAATTCCCAGCATCCAACTGCATTTCTCATATTAAATCCCACTGGACTCTGTGAATCACAACTAATTGTAGATCCTTTTCACAGGTACACTTTGAGTGTTGTCGTAATTTTTTCAAAATATAAAGGGACAGCCACTAAGCCATATACAATCACATTCTACATTTCACAACCTCCTGAACATTGAAACAAAATTTTAAAAATAAGTGATACCTGTGTAACAGAATGGACTATATTCAGTATGTTCATATTTTGCTGAAAAAAATGTGGAGAAGCAAAGAACAAGAAGAAATATGAACATTACAGTTTCCTTATCTAATATTACTACAGACTAGGGATTTGCTGAGTCAAGTGATTCAGCGAAAATGTGCGTCACATATCACTACTGCAAACCTTTCTTAACCATCCTTACCGAATTACTTGTAGCCATAATTAATCATCTAAAAACCATCAAATTGAACTAACATCTACACCTGCCTTTTATTTTAAATGTCTCTTTTTAAAAGAGTGGAGAGGTATGGAAAGCTGGTTTAACAAGCACACTGAACCCATTGTTTATGGCCTCTATAAACATGGCTTAGTAAGAATTACTGACTTAATCAGAGAGAACTTATCTCCTGGTGAAAAGAGCACTTTAAATTTCAGAAATGGCACCTTTACTGTGAAAATCTCTTAACTTTTCAAACAAACTCCAGGGGGCCTTAAACACCAGGTCAGTAAATAAGCAGCAGTTAGTGCGTCTGTCCTGCTCACAAGCAGCCAAACACTTGAAGTAATTTAAATGTTTTATGTGAAAGTTTGCAAAAACACTGAGAAACTATATTCTAATGGAAGTATTAAGGGGCGCTCCTCTGTCTCACTCAGATCACATACTAGAAGCAATATTCATCAATAACAGTAACACCAGTTTATACTAAACGATATTTTATTATCGCTGTCTACAGTTGGCAGTTTTTGCATTTCCTACCATAAAAAATCCCAAGTTAAACTTCTTTCAGATGAACAATTTTATGGAATAGTTCACTTAAAACCCCCCAAAACCAACAACAACCTCCTCCCCCCCAAAAAACAGGTTTGCATAACTTCATGGCTAAATTGGTGCCAAAACATAAACCCAATTGATGATGAAGTTTCATAACCAGATACAAATGTGATTAAGATATTAAAAAATGTTGTAACAGAAAAAAGAAAATGTACCTTCCACCAATTCTTTTGGAAAGGTAAAACTCTTAACAAAAACTAACATTCTTAGTAGCTAGTTTGTACATGATATTTGAAATTATTATGAAAGTATGATTCACAACAAGTCTAGAATCCATTTGCTTAATGACTTGTCTCTACTTAGTTAATAGTTTCCATTTATTTTCTTAAGAAAAACACAACACTGCAGACAACAATGTGTCAATCTGGCTGCCAGAAGCAGGAAAGGCAACGGATATAAAATTTTATTATTTCATGCCCCAACAGCAGCCAGAAGGACTTAATGAAATCACCCTTAGATTTACAATCTGAAATAGCTATTCAGCAGACAAATCTGGTTAAGCTGGATGTGCCCCCTGACCTCTCAACCCTTTGATCTGGGCACAGCAGGTGGGCTGCTGCCCCCTCCTGTGCATCTCCCACTCTTCCGCCCATCTCCCAACCTTGATGTGCAGTACCCTGATCCTGTACAGGTGATTCTCAAGATCCTTATCACAAGCAGCTGTTGCCAAATGAGTGACAAACATCAATAGTGTTGGTCGAATGCCATTGTACAACGGAAGAAAAACCTCCTACACTTACTGGTAAGTCTACTTGGTACTGCAGTATTTGCCTTTCTTAAAACTTAGCCCTCAAACATCCCAGCCCCCCAGAATCTCTTACTAAATCACAGTTATTATTTTCATTTTTCCAATAATTGGACAAAAGACAATTCCATAAGTAATTTGTCATATTTTTAAATGCCTTTTTATCAATAGTCCTGAAACCATGTAGAGCCATATTTATAATATTTGTGAGTGACTAAATGACATTTAGTTTTCTAAGACCTGGATTTAAGTGCGTGTGTGTGTGTGTATGCATATATATAACCCCTTCATTTAAACCCTGTAAAAAAGCTACACTTCTTCAGTTATAGCTATAAAAGGCAGTGATTTACTAAGTATGAATGGATGGAAAAAGCTAAATATGACTCCTCACCCCAATCAAAAAATATAATTAACAATTAACACTACCACTGGAAGATGCCAGTGGTCAATGAATTCTCAGGGTGTCTTCTGCAGCAAGGGGAAATCAAGTGGCACTGTCAGGACTAAGCTCAAGCTGATGTAACCTGTTTCTCAGAGTTCATTAGCTCAGACTCCATGCATGCTAACTGACATATTATCAGACTGGATCACAAACAGAGCATCCTCACGCCTACCTGAAAAAGACCAGGTAAATATGCCAAAAGTGCTAAAGTGCTTCCAGAATACGTCTGTGGGGTTCAGAGGACTGAACACACAGGTCTCCATTCATCTGTCTGCATAAGGAAGAGACTATCGACATTATGTGAAATCAGCTGCCGTGTCCTACCATATCAAACACAGCATGAATTTTAGTGAACCTTCTTCTCCTAACATGAACATATTTACTCATACCAGGTTAAAATAAAATAAAAATCTGCTCATATAGGTTTTATGACATGCACAACTGTCCTTTATGCTTAGGAAAAATGTTAGAAAATCATTCTGACAAATCCAATGTGAAGTTTCACACACAAGTTCATTCTGGATAATCTTGCAAGAATTAAAATTCTGAAGTCCCAGAAAAAGTCCTTGAGTGACTGGAATATATATAAAAAAAGTATAAGAAATACTTTTCGAATCATTAACTTTAACTCTAAAGGCTGGTTTTGTGCCCTGAACAGAGCATGCAAAGGGTGGCCGTTATTGTTACTTGAATGACTGCAAGCCTGGCACAGAAGAGTATGCTGCCAGCAGCTCAGTATCTGACAGCTAAACACAACTATCCCCACTGGTTAATCAAAACCACATGTGCCTAAATTCCAATAGGTAGTCTACTAGGTCAAGGGCATTTCTCTTCCATCAGCGCCATCACACTAATAACCTTTCCTACAGAAACAGTTGCTGAAACAATCGTTTACTATGACAAAATGTAAAAGGCTGCCAGCTAAGTTTGACACCACTTATAACACAAAGGTCAATTTAATATAATTTGAACACTAAAATAGCATACAGTACGCAGGTAGAAAATAAAACAAGATTATGAAAGGGATGTGTTCATTTCATAGAGTTTCGTTTCCCTGCCTCATTATTTATCAGTACTAAGTACTTATCTTCATCTAATATGAATTCAATTAGTTCCGTAAGCATGTTCCATTATTCATGTGATAGCTCCAGCCTTGCTTATCCAACAGCTTATAAACTTTTAGCCTTCTTTGAAGTCACTTTATGGATTGCTAAATGGAAATCTTATAAAGAATGACTAACTAGGTGATGATAGAAAAGCTGAAAAATAAGAGCACAAAACACAGCTCTATATTTTCTACCAAGATTTTCCCTCATAAATCAGTTGGAGCCCTCTGACCTATAACAGGAGATTATCTTATCTCACTGGAGAACATTTCAGTCACAGCAAATTAGATTTAACAGTCAATGGATATGCTTGATATTTTAATCATAAGAAAAATTTGTCATTTTCCATTAAAATAACTGTTCTTCTACAGAGACCCTGTGTAATATGGGAAACTGCAAACTAACTTTAAGATACAAAATGGTTTGAAAAAAATCTTTCAAGGTGAGAGAGAGGTTGTGTTTTGTTTAAAATCATTAACATTTCTGCTGTATTTCTTCCAGAGGACCCATTCCAAGACAGGGATAGCAAAAACCCACAGAAACAACACTAGGGATAGCAAAAACCCACAGAAACAACACTAAAGCTAGAAAATTATTTTTTTCCTACATTCCAAATTCACCCTCCCCTTTACACCACAGCTTTCTCTGTGCAAGTTTAAGCTTCCACTAACATTTACGCAACAATGACAAATTCTGCAATCGGAGCTGCTGGAGCAGAACCATGAACCTATATATAACTGCAATTACTCCCGTGGGGCTCTACAGTAGATAAAGAGTCCACCTGTCTTAACTTGAATAGAAGAGTGGGGAATTAATCCCTTATCCTGAAACTAGAACACGTGGATTAACAAAACACTTCTAAAGATCTATTTGCTGAAATTTCAGCATTTAAAGAAAAACAAATACTGAATAATGACAGTAGTTTTTAGTTGTAGTTTATAAAATTATTTTGATATGGAAAAATTAATACATTGTATTTTTAAAAATACACAAATGCTAGATCATGAGAAAAAAATTACTGTTGCTACTAAGTTGTTATTCTAACAAATAAAACACAATTTTATACCTACATATGAAGAAAAAAACAGAGCGCGCTTCAGCATCAAAAACAGGCAAAGAGGTAAACTAGTAATTGTCTAGCTCATTTGACAAATGTCACCTTTCCTTTGCCCAAGGCACAGAGAAATTACGCAGTACTTGCCAACAAACAGATACAATAGCCCACTGTGTGATTTGATTTGATTTTTCAATAGAAAAGGCACAGTTAGCTGGAAGATGCATTTCTGTCTGGAAGCATTCAACTTATCCTTAAGAGCAGAGGGAGGAGAGAAGACTGTTTTATTTATTTAATTTATTTCATAAAGCACTTTGAATAACTGTACTTTGCCAAAGTGTGTCTGTGTTCCAGAATCTCCGGCTATTCAAAAGCCATACTGGATTTAGTACTAAACAGATTTTTTCACAAGTTACTAAAACGGATGAAAATTGGCTTCTCCAAGAACAAGTCCTTTTTTTGAGTTTTTACAGATGGAGTTTGGAAGGCCTACAGAGCCCTGCAATCTGAAAAACTGAGACAAAGGAAGAGGTAATGGGTTTATGTAGCAAGGCAGGAGTGAGACATCATGCAGAGCAACTCCAAGGTGTAATTACTAATTTTTTTCTATACCCATTGCCAGGCTAACCACGTGGTTCTTTGTGAGCAAAAATATTTGTGAAGCTGACAAGTATCTGTATTGAGGTATTATCCCATCCTCTACCGGGTCTCTTCCTTCTTTTTCAAATAGATAGACACCATAATAGGCATGCCAATGATTACCTGGTACAGACATGGGGCAGAAAGTTTCCTGATCAATATGAAAAAGATATGCTAGACTATTTCTTCCTAGATATTACTTCAGACCTGTGCATGCAATATTCAAGGGTAATTATCAGAAACCCCTCTAACACAAGCATATGATGTGCAAACAAATGTACATGTTGACTTTTAAAATAATTTCTTATTCACTAACACATTGTACTGCAATTCTGTACTTTACTTAGCAACATAAAGGGCATAAAAAGTCATCTGTACCCAGGATGGTAAGGAGAAAAAAAAAAAAAAAAGAAAATAAAAAAGAGGTCCTGCATATTCCATCTAGTTTCTCATGAAAAAAGTGACTTCTAAAATTACTTCACATTAATGCTGGAAAAAGGAGGAAGTTACACACCATGCTAGTCTAAGTTTTAACACACAAAGACATAGAGGATCAGTATTACATACATATGCCTGAGTGGAAGAATATGTTTGATCAATATTTCCAGAGAAATTACACATTTTTATGGACAATATAAGAACAAATATTCTAGTAATACGCATTACTTTGTGATGTAAAACTCAGCTTTGTAAATTGTTATGTATCCTAACCCTAAGCCTAAATTTCCAAACACAGGTATCTAAACCAGGGACACAAGTCAATTAACTTTGAAGGGCATTTGCAATTCCTACCAGTTCGACACAGCCTGCTAATTTAAGAGCCTACAAAGATGCAATGCTTTCTGGGCAGGAATACCTCTTCCCACACGGAGCATATACATGTTGTTCAGACTTCCTGTGTAAAGGGGCACAACTAATAAGGACTAGGATTTTCATAGGGATCTAAATTAATAGCTTATGTTGTCCTCCAGATACTTTTGAGGAAAGTCATCAACTGTTTCACCAGTATTGGAAGAAAAAGCAAACATGCTATTTCCACTTTTAGAGTTTTTAAAAAGTCACATGAATTACTCTGAATTGTTTATATGTGAAGCTTTCTGTGAGGGCTGGTTTTCTGCCAGCTTTGTGTTAACATTAACAGCAAGTTCCTTCTTTTCAGATCTTTTGAACATTAAAAAAATTACAATCTGTCTGCAAAAGCCTAAAAGAGAACTGTAACTGTCAACATTTTGGTTTAATATCGACTCTGCCTTTGTGAATACGGAGTCAAACTAAGGCAGTAAACTGATTAAATGAAGCAACAGGATGGAGAGAACACAACGTGAGCTCGTCACTGACTGCTGAACTGTAAACAGAAAATATGCCCAAAGAGTATAAGGTATCAAATAAGACTCCCTTAACATTATCATGTATGCTTAACTTCAATTCTCTCAGCACTCCCAAATTAACAGGATTATTTCATTTTTAAGCATACGAATGAATGTATAATTGCTTGCAGAATTTGGCTCTAAATCATAAAACTATATATAGTTTCAGAAATGGTGAGAAACACTTACCTCCATCAAGCTTAAATGTATTCCAATGAGGTAGGGCATTGGGGCACTGCAAAGAGGAAAAAAAACTTAGCTTTACATTCTCGTAAGACTAGATTAACACGTACGACTTATAAAATCAGCTGCAGGAAAATACCAGGATACTGGACTAGATTTTGCTTAAAAAAAATAAATATATATATAAACAAACCACATATGAACAAAATTTTATTCTGTATTTCCAAGACTTTAATATGCAATATCCTCTCACTACTGTAAGACTTTAATTTTTCTTGACATGAGAATTTCTAAGTGACTAAGTTAAGACAGGTACATAAGGACAGCTATTAAACACATGTGTAATACTGGGGTCTTTTTTTAAACAACAAACAAAACGTGTTATCACAATTTAAAAAAAAAATAACCAGACTTTTTCTAAGAATCTTCCGTAGAAAAATTGATCCTGCTGTAGTGTAAAGTGGTTAATTTAATGTGTACATATCACCTGGTACTACAAGTTTTAAACCCTTTGAATATGGTTCCAGACACATTTTAAATAATTTATTTTTAAGTATAAATCTTGAAATGTTTACATTTATAAAAGAAAAATATAAAAATTACTTTTGAAGATTCTGATAAACTCCAGAGTTACTGGGATATATGCTGATACCATTATTCCCTTCAGAACACATAAATACACCAAGAGGCTCTCAGGCCAATTTTGTAGCCTCAAATACAGGTGTGATACTGCTGTTATCAAACAGAATGCTAACACTTAAGAGAAAGATTGATCTTTTCCAACTTCTCTTCCATGATGTTAGCAAACACCAACATAGACTATATAGCACAAGAAGAATACTGAATGAAAGTTGTATCTTTATGTATACAGTATTCCTAATATTAAGCTTATTACAGGACTCCCACTCAACTAATCAGGGAAAGCTTATATTTGCACTGCTTATTAGAACATATCAAAGAGGATGCCAAAGCTGCTAATTGCAAATATGGCATATACTGCCTGTTAAACGGAAAGCACACAGACAGACACAACTTTTAAAATAGAGCCTCATTTCATTTTGGATACAGAAGCTCAAAGAGCTCATTTTCAATTTCAGATGAAAAAATGAGAGAAATGTCACTGTACTGCCTTGGATTAAAATATCTTCCATATTGCTTTTATAAACTGGTGCCTACTGCTCAGTAAGAGAAGTGCAGTGCTGAAAAAACTACTGCAAGACAGCAGACCAGCAAAAATCACTCTGTTTCTCCTTTGCATGAGAAATACCTCTAAAAAAATATATTTACTGATATGCATATTAATATTTATCATGTCTATTAATATACCCCCTAAAACTACTACTCTCTTGGATGCTGTACCAAGAGATGGAAACAGCCCCTGCATTACATATTCTACATGAAAACACTTTCTTTCTTTTTGAAGACATTAAACATATATAACTTCAAAAAACCTTACAAGTTCATTTGCAGAACACTGAAGTCCTGTGTATCCCAGTACATTTACAACTTACTGAACTGCCCAGGCTGGCAAGAATGTCCCTGCCCAAGCTTCACCCAATACAGCACCTTATGGCAGATAGCCCAGAGGAACTGTTAAATCAGAAACTAACTTGGTACAAATCCTGAAGGTTCTGCTTCTTTGGGAATACCACAGATGAGAACCAGAACATACATCCACGTTCTTGAACAGAAATTTTTACCTTACAACGTGATACATACTTATTATATATGGATTGCTGCTCAACTGAGGAGTATTTTTATTTGTCATTTTGCATGTTTTATTTGCGACAAATGCTATCTCTTTCACCCACATCTCTTCATTTCCAACGGCCACATTCCAGGGGCAAGAAAATACCCAGTAATTTTATATTCAAAGTATAAACCACCGGTTTAGCTGCCAGCTGCACAAATGCTCAACTTCCCTGTGTGCCTGGCTATGCTGCTCAAGACTCCTCCAGTACGCACTGAAATGAATGTGTTTCTAATTAAGTAGTTTCATGAACACGACAGCTTCAATCTCAAAAATACAAAGTCTGAACCTCGGCAGGAAGTCTTAAGACTGCAAATGTCTCATCTAGTGGAACCTTGGCTAATGTAATGAAAGGAAGCAGGAAGAGTGCAGTATTCCAGAAAATCAGCCATTTATTAACATGTCCAAAAGTAGAGTCTGTCACCAAGCATAGGAAAATCTGAACCTGTAAAAGTTAATTAACTGTATCATGTCCATCTTTCAATCCTCCAGTTTATCAACAAAAGAATAGTAAGAATGCCTAAACCCTTAAAACCATGCACCCCAGCAAGATTTTAAGGAATTACAGGAAAGATATGGCTTAAGATACATGGATCAGCTTTGGATACAACGAATCATCTTTTCAATTTTCTAGTGACAGACATTACATGTAAAGGCAATACAGCAAATAAAACTATTAGAGGGACTGCATAAAGGCTACCGTAATCTGACTTTAGTGTTTTTAAAACTTATTTCTTTAAACTTGTATTCCTAAACATTAAAAGACTCCAGTCAGGTGGCTTAATGGGCTGTACAGTGCATACACTTGGAGAGACAGGAGAAAGCAGGAGGAACAATTTGATACTACAGAACTACAAAGAGTGGTTTTAGCATACACACTGATAGAAAAAATAGCTCAGGTTTTGCTGATTGATTTGAAAAAGGAAACTTTGAAGCAGTAATTTGTTAAAGTAATGTGCTAGTTCTGCAAATACTTGTTAGTTTTACTAATAGTTGCAGAGATTTCCTCTAGGGAATGAGTTAGAGCACAAAAGAAGACATCGGGTATTTCTCTGAGAAACACGTAACACATGGGTGGAAAACTGGACCACAGGGCACTGGGACACGGCAGTGATGCAGAGAAGGACAAGCAGACAGGGTACATGCTATGAAGGGCTCCGGAAGATGAATAGCATGTTTGATGGAGAAGAGAAGATGGGGAAAGCAGAAGGTAAATGAAGAAGGTTGACAAAACCATACAAAAATAATTCCTGTAAGAACTTTTTCAACATGTATAAGCAATTGCTTGGCTTACAGAAGTCAGAGGGAAATCAGTGATGCCTGGAGCTATACAGATGAATAAGAAAGGCCACATTTCAGACATGAAGCAGAAGAAACACACACCATTTAGAAATGGATTAGATCTGAAGACTAACAAAGAATTTCCCAAGTTATGGGAATATATGAAAAGAAATTAACTCCATTTTATCTACAAAAGCCATGGCTTGTAATGACTGAAAGACACCAAAGAGGAATGACAAATGGGAGGCATCTACGAACATCCCAGCAGAGAATCAAAGGAAACAAATGTAGGTTTTAGTTTGTGTGAAAGGTGACAGGTGTGGAGAAAAGCAGATCTGTGATGCGTCCATAAAGCACTTGTTTTTGAAGGTGGGTTTGCGTGAAATTTGTTTCTTCAAAACTGCTTTAAAATAACCATTACTGTTCATCACCCAAATGTGGACCTTCAAGTGTTTTCTCCATGGATAACAAAAATCAAATTATCTGAATACCTATTTTATCAAAATTAATTTTGTTTGTCAGAACTGACATTATTGTTCAATGACACATGAACAGCAAAGCAAAAGCAAAGATACTTTAACGATAATTCACTGTGATAGCTCCTTATACTCCCAAAAGTTTAACTAAGCAAACATCATAAATAACCTCAATAAAATATAATTCTGGTAAAGAGCATAAATATTTCCAATAAAATCTACCAGAGGGATTACATTCTTCTGTCATCACTCATCAATCTGACTGAAAAGGAAACACACCTAAAAGTAAATGTTGAAGGTTCATGTCAGGCTTCATAAACTGCTTTTATCACTATTTTTCTTTATCATGTGTTAATCATATGCCACGATACTCAGCTACCATCCTGTACAAGGGAACACTGTGTACCTCCTCTTCCCCATTCAGAGCACACTACAGTAGTTCTTCCTAACTGCTATTCAGGTCCCGAGACATGAAACAGTCGAGCAGTTTTTAATATTTTATCAGGTTAGAAGTGTATTTCCGAGACTTTCAAGTGAACTTCAGTAAGACACATTGCTTGTATAAACAGGAGAAACACTCCACACAACCTTTAATCCTTCTGGGACCCATGACAGATTAAAGACTGCCCTTCAGACCAGTTTTTATCTACTGCTTGACACTTCATCAGTCCTGGGGCTTCTTACAACCGCAACTACTAATTACTCAAAGCTGTTTGATGGCAGCCAATATCCATTAAGTGCAAAATTAAGAAGTATCAATTTCTATTGTGCATATTTACTGCTTAAACAAAATGCCTGCCTGAGTCTTTTGGAACAAAGAGAAAGGTTATTATTCCTCTTGTGCAACACTGGTTCCTAATGCAATCAGCGTTATTTATAATCAAATGAGTTATATAGGTAAATATCAAATCATTAAAGTAGTAATGCATAAGCATGAATATGGATATTGTGGACTTAATGGCTATATATTGCCCATTTATTACAGTTGCATTTTTACAATTTCTTTAATTCGTTTCCTTAGGCTAACTAGAGACCTCTTAATTATGCTCCCAAGAGGTGGGCAACTACTAATTGGAAGAGAAGCAGGTGAAATAGAGGGACATTTCCTCTTAAGTGAAAAAACCCACCCTTAAAAAATACTGCAATTCACCAGAAAAAGTAACGTAAAACCCAAGGATCTCAAAAAGGTTCATAGTTTACAGCTACACAGGGATTTGCACCATTTTGCTTCATTGTTCCAGGAAAACGGATTAGATCACATTTACTAAGTTCATGTCTTGGTATACAAATACTGACTTAATGTGTTGCTCTTTCACACCAGTAGTACTTTACTTCTAAGGTAGTCTCCTGATTTCTCTTCAGATTACTCACTGAAATGCAACAGAATTCAATCCAAAATTAACTGGGGCAATTGATGCAAACTGGAAACTTGACTGCATAAATTGGAATGATGTAGAAAACGTACAGCTAAGAAACCAGAAGAGCAACTACAAGAGCTTTTAGTGAGTACACAGATGTACCAGGCTAAATCGAAATGCCAACCAAGAGGCTCATGACGAAGGAATCATTGTTTCCCGAGCAGCAGGAGTACTCGCCCTTCAGTTACCCCCTCCACCTTACTTAAAGGAGCATATTGAACTATATGCAGATTTAGAAAACAGGAGAAAGGGAGTTAAAAAAACTCCTGCAGAAAGGGAAAACTGCACCAATAGAAACATTTGTTCAGCAGCTGTGCCAGGGTGCTCTAAGAAGGTGGCACTCAGAATACATTAATGTTGGCTGCTAAGCAGTCTATCTAATATAAAAGACCGTTTTAATCACCCTAGAAAATATACTGTTGCTTCTGGTAAAAGCCCGCAGAGTAACCCGAGTGACAATGTTTTGGGACTTAGAGAACATACTAAGCTGTGTTACCAGGTCAGCAAAGACACGCTGTTCTTACAGGCTAATTTTAAACACAGACACTGAGAGCAAAAAGGAAGAAAACAGACACAGTGGGAGTGTTTTTATGCCACACGAAAAACAAACTGGGAGAAGTAGTGAGGAAAATTAATAGACTGTTTCTTTCACATCAAGAAATGTTTAAATTCCAAACAACAAAATAGATGGACAAGATCTGGCCAAGTTTAAGGAGTTGTATGTGCTTGGCTACTGATGCTTGGTGGCAGTATCTCATTAACCAGTACTTTTGGCACCTGCTGGCATGTACATTTTTAAAAAAAACAAAACCAAAAAACCAACCAGCAGTGCTTCATATGTTTCCTCTGTCATTCTGTATTAAAAGGAAGAAGCAATTGTGCATCAAGGTGTGAAATCTAATGATAGGATTCCCACCAATTTCTAGTCTCCTCCACCCAAAATCTTTCCCTGGGCTGAAAATATATCAAAGAATGGTAGCTAATTAAAAAAATAAAAATAAAGGATAGCACTCTTCCCCTTGCTTCACCCCCCCCTCCCAAATTAATCTAAATGATAGGGATCAGATGACTGAAGTAATTCCAGATACACGCACATGGTACTACACCACTATTATTGACTCAGCATTCCTAATACAAAGAGCAAGTCTATCGAGAACAAACATTTTGAAGATATAGGCTTTTGGCATTTTCAGTTCTGTGGTTAGGTACATGAATGAGGAATGCAGGTATATTAAGTTTAAAATAATCCTTTCAAGAGGGAAATGGGAAGAAAATTACCCCCCTTCTGCATTGTAAGTTAAAAAAATTAGCAAAGAGCAAACTGAAAAAAATGAGAAATGACAGTGTTTTGAAAGTTTGAAAATACTTGGTGTAAAATGTCAATAAAGGACAAAATGCTATAGAAGAAACTTGAGCTTTAACAATGTCAGTTAAAAAGGTTCATATTGAGCATGTTTGTGGAAGAGCTGCCATTCAGTTGTAACATTATCCAACCGCCCACCTTTTCCTGCCTCACTCAGAAAAGCGCATGTCTTTCAACAGCTAAAGGGAACTCTCCACACTGAGCCTGAAGTTTCCCTTACGTGAAGCTGGCCAAAAGGATCTTCAAGTGGCAGGAGGAGAGTTAGTTATTCCACCCATTCGCCCTTTGCAAAGAGAGCTATTCTACCTTTTTGTAGCTCTGGAAAGATCCAATAGTTGTTGTGTCCCTATTCCCTCCCCAGGAAATACAACAAATTTCAAATTTCAAAACCATGGAGCTGTCACTGTATCAGTCAGGACTTTAGAAGTTTCCTTTATATGCAAAGTTTCCACTGCAACTCAAACAATTAAGAGCAAATAATCACAGGTGGAATATACATTTTTCAAAAACTTTCAAAGATCATGAGTAATACAGTCTATATACCCTTCTGCTATTTTCAAAAGTGCGGGAGAAGATTCAAAAGCATCATACCGCACAGTCAATAAATGGAAACAGGCAACTGAATGAACATGATATTCTGTATTCATAAGAACTGAAGAATTCTCTTTACTTTAAATTTTGTTTCCATTTCAGCTCTTTAAAATTCTTATGTCACATTTGCAAAAGAAATAACCAGGCAATAATTAAAATTGAATTCAACTCTTTTATTTTAAATAATCTCAGGTCATTTCCCTTAAGAGGCAGACACCAATAAGCAATAATACTGCCTTAAAGCAGAGAGCACGGAGCTGATTTCTCAGTCCTCCTGGGCAAAAATGACGTCTCTAAGTTCACATGGTTACAAAATAGATGGACTCTATTTTGAGAAATATACTTATGGCACATAAATTGTTGCTAAATTGACTTATTCAAACAATTACAGTGTGTGTAGCTATGTCTCCAATTAAAGTTCATATCTGGCTGAGGTAATCAGTTGTTGTACTTGTGAGCATGCAATTACAATCTGGCTAATAATTATATATTTTAAAATCATACTTTTCACACACTGGCTGGCTCATTCGTTATATGGACAGGGTGGTATGCCATGAAAGAATTCATTCAGTAGAGCTCAATGACTTGTGTCTTTATTTCCTTGGGTACACTGCCCAAGTGTTTGCTTTTTGCACACTTCTGCTCCCAACTGCGGGATCTGGACTTAGGCCCTTTTAACATGTCTTTGTCAGAAAGTCGATGAATACCTAATCTTCAAACCCAGCGTAAAAGCCTCTTGTGGTCCACATCGTTGTCCTGAAAACTCCTAGCAGCATGTACCTGAAGAAAAAGCTGGCAGCAGCAGTCTTCATGTGTTAATTACACATGCGAAGCCCATTATGCAGAGAAAGGGCACCTGCTGGCAGTGCAAATGACTAGAATCTGCCCTTCCTGTGCGGTGAGTAAATTGAAGGTTCATTTCTACAGGAGATAACAGTTTTTAGATTCCATTCTGTGTATCCTCGACATAGGCACATACTTAACATTTAAATCATCTGCAGAGGAACAAGCTTCCTTTAAATCTACATGTTTGAGTTCCCAGCACTTCACTTAAAAATGCTAGTTATCCCGGGTGGTTCCTTACTCTTGCTTAAATGCAGAGAAAACATCACAGAGAACACTATCACTCTTAAAAAAAACAGCCAACCTCCACACTAAGAGCCACACTTATAATATGGGATCATATGACACAGCAAGTTTAAGTTTTTTTTTTTCTGAGAAGGACTTTTTAAAATGCCGGGGGCAGAGGGAGACTGTTTCTATGTTTTCAAATCATTCCCCAAAATGCATTAAGCACCACACTCCCACAAACATTTCTGCTACACAGGGAGACCCAGAAGGCCAGCCAATAGACCTTGCCAGCAAAGACAAAGGCAGAGTCCCTCAGCCTTTTCTGTGTCCTTCATCACTTGACTACCTGACCATGCAGCAGCAGGTCCACGTTTTCCTTGTGCTTTCCTTTTACTTCCAAGCCTATAGAAACCTCTCGTCACCCTTTAGATCCTTCCGTTTAGCCCCAGCCAAGCTTTGGTCTTACTAATTCCATCCCTGCATGTTCAGGCAACAATTCCATCAACTCTCTAACAGGCTTGAAAATTTAACTTCTCCAGGAAGCCTAAGGTAAGGCTACTCTTTCTGGGCAAACTTCATCTCCCTGCTACATACACAGAGGAAAGAAAAAAAAAAGGGGGGGGGGGGGGGGCAAGTCACACAAACTGAGCATAGGAAGCAGTACCTAACAGCTGAGCAACTAAAAGCAGCAGCATCTTAAACTTCCTCTTTGTTAATTACTCAGAGTGCTCATCCACCATTCCTGTGCACAGCAAACAGGAGAGATGATGTTATGGCTGCTTAAGCTAAACTGTCTGACTTTGCGCTAGAAAAGAAATTAAAAACTGAGAGACTATTTGAGGAGCACTGTAGACAGGCTTCTGAACTACTAACCACGGAGTACAAGACATGTGCCTAATGATGTGCTAATGTGCAGACCCCAACAGTGAGTAAGGAGGCTTCTTAGGCCACCTGGACAGTGTGGAATCATAGAATAGGTTGGAAGGAACCTCAGGAGGGCAACTGGTCGAAGCTCCTGGTCAAAACCAGGCCAGCTTTGACATTATATGAGGTTGCTTACAGGCTGTGCCAAAATTTGTCACATCATGACAATGAACAAGTTTTTGAAAGGTTTATATTAATTTCCCTAAAGAAGGTAAATATCATGTTCTAAACACATGTTGATAATAAAAGATCACTGCAGGAAAATAAACAGCTTTCCCCCACCCCCAACAGAAGTTCAGGAAAGCAGAAAAATGAGAGGATCTTCTCCACTGTATCTTCCGCTGTTGGAGTCCTAATTCAAATTTGAACATTTAACACAGATATGCTGAAAACAGATTTTAATTACACAGTATCTAAGTTGCAGCATTCCATAGTAACACTCATATTAGAGTCAACATACCAATAGACAATTATATCTTGCCATGAAAATAATTTTTTTTTACTTACTAGGTTGGTTGCTTCGTTAACATGCCTATATATTTTTAGAGTAACAGTTGCATCATAAGAGGACTTAAGACTTACCATACAGAAATGTGAAAACTGTTGTGAATCTAAGTGATATATATATACATATATATAATATATATACATACACACACATATATAGCCTTACCAACAGTAGTCCAATAGATGTGGGGGCAGAACAGGAATGTAAACATGCTGCCAGAACATCGGGTAGAGCATAGCTGCAGACCCATGAATGCAGGCAGTTAACTGAAAAACACGTATTAAAACAAGATCATAAATAAGACAAAAACCAAGCTTAAAAAGGTAAAGTTAGAAGAAAAAATGTAAAGAATCAATTCTGCTTTCATATCAACATGCTTTATTACAAAATATACAGTGCTCTTGTTGGGAAAAAAAAAAAGGGTATTGGTGGGTGAAGCGTGACTGGTTTATGGTAGTTGTCATTTGACTGACTTTGTAAACAGCTGAGAACATGATTCATTTGACTAACAAAACCTGAAAAGAACACCCAGAGTTATATAAAGCAACAGAAACATGGAAATGAAAACACAAAGGGAAATAAAAAATAGTAAAGGCAAATCCCCCAATCCTGGTAATTACCATCCATTAAATATCATAAAACTGCATTGAAATTATAACACAAAGTGAAAAAATATTTGAGGTCAGGAAGATACAATGTGAGTGGCATACGTTTCTTAAGGATATAGCATACTAAACTCAGTTATTAAATTTTTATTATGTAAAAGGCATTTTTATCTAATTGCCCTTCACCAAACCATTTGATCCATTGAGTTTCTCAGTTATATTTTTAAAATCTAATTCAGAACAGTTTTGATGTTGGCAGGTACTGAATGAAAAAGATCACAAATAGCAAACACAAGTGCCAGTCAAGCTGTGGGAAGAATCCTCACAGAGCTTTGAAGGAAATTAGGTCTCTCAATCCTATTTCAAATGATAATTAATAATTTGGAAAAGAAGATAAGCAGGATATTTGTCACATTCACTAAGGATATTAAAACGGAGAAGGTGGTAATCCTCAATAAGGAAATTGCAACAAAAGCTATAGTCAAAACACCATAAGAAGAAGACATGAAACACACACACACCTGGGAAAAAAGAAAATAAATAAATAAATAAATCGGAACACTTGTACAAATAGACACATACAAGGAAAAGACTAAGAGGTGACAGGCAATCACATCCACCCTGACAGTGTTTTTCCATTTAGAGTGTCTTTTAATCTCAAATGATACCCAGCACAAGTACTACAATGTGTTTCGCTTGTGAGACACATTTTGAAAACAATACTCAAAAAAAGCCTACAGTTATTTGAAGGTACGATGAATTCAAGCATATAACGCTTGTCTGGACAACAGGAAGGAGGGAGAACACTGCTTACAAATACCGAAAAGACAAATTCTAAAGGACTGAGGTCCTTGTGGTGGCCTGAAGTTGTGCAAGATAAAACTAAGCAAAGACAAATCATGACATTAATCCTAATTCAGTTAGATGTGGTGTAACCTTAAAAAAAAATGGATGACCCTCATTATTATTAATTTCCATTAAGACAGACTACTGAATTATATACCTCGTCATAAGGAACCCATGACTGGTAAAGAAAATGGTCTAGATGAGTTAATACAGTCTCTTAAGGCTCCATTTCAGGAAAAATCAGCTACAACTCTGGATGTAGTTTGGCTTATGTTCAATGCCAAAGCCTTTATGTAATTCCAATGCAGTTTCTGTAAGTAACAGAACCTGATTTTCTGATTAAAATGCAGGTCATCAGGCAAGAAGATGGAAGACAGGCACATATTTTATGTGGGTTTTTTTAAGCCTCTGAACAATACAGATCTGGATAAGCAATGAGAACGCACCAAGGAACACGGATTTTTGGGGAGAATTACTGTGCTTCTCTGCAGTGTGGTTTAGATAAGAACCACGGTGAGGTATGAGCTTTGCATTCAGGTGTTTTTCAAAAGCAGAAAAGCGACTATAAAGATGAACTGAAATACGCTTTGCAGTTTACAGCTCAAAATAGACACAGATTTTTAAAAATCATTTAGAACCTAAGACCCAGTATGCTGGCTGTAAACTCATACAGGACATTAATAATAAAAATTTCTGACATAAAACCCCTCACCTTGAAAAGTCAGAATTTTTAGCTATACCTTGTACCTAGTTGTGAGATGGTGTTATTGTGGCTAAAACACATGAATAATCTGTCTCTTTAATAATGTTTTTGAGTTCAAATCATCCCTATCACCTAATCAAGGAAAATCTAAGAAAAAGAACGGCCTAGTAAGCCAGATCAAAAATCCCTTGTCTCCCAGTATTCTGTCCAACAGTGGTCAACACAAATTAGTAAAACCACTGATCAACACATTCATCAATAAAATTGGTATTTCCCATTTTCTCAGTCCCCACCAGCTTGCAGCTCACACTTCATGTGCCAATGAATTCAAATAAATACATTAAAAAGTGCTGCCCCATCTCTTCATTTTGAGCCTGTTCCCTCACAGTTTTAAAGTGTGCTCTGAGTTTTGAGCATTTTAATACAATAAATAAAAAAATAATCTCCTGCTTATCTTCTAAGGGCCATACTTGATTTTCTGTATTTCTATCAAGTTCCCTACCTCCTCAGTATCTTTACCAGGCTGAGTGAAGAGCTCTAATCTACTCTGCTTTCCCTAACTGGGACATATTTTGCATATTTGCTTGTTCTTGTTATCCTTCTCTGTACTTTTCACTGTTTTACTTTATCTTTTTTTATTTGGAGTAGACAAGTACTCATGTGATATTCACAATGTGGGCAAGCCATGAACATATCTAGTGGCGTTATGCCCTCTTTTTTATTCTCTACTCCCTTCATAATAATTTCTTGGCTTCTAAGACTTCAACTGAGTAATAAGCTGGCATTTTCATAGATTGATCTCTCTCTTTTTCAAAAAAACTCCAGTATGTCTTTCTGAGTGGTAACAATTACTTCAGTTATTCGGACCATGATTGCTTACAGGGTTAGAAGTGTTTTCTCCCATAAGCATTATTTTATATTTATCCATGCTATACAACAAAATGACTGCTACAACATTTTCTTCCCTTTTTAAAAATTGTTTTGCACAAGGACATTGAACAGGTTCCAGAACAGAGCACTGTTGGGACTGCTTAGCAACTTCCAGGATTATGAAAACTGATAATTTTTCTCACCCTTTTTCCCTCAACCTTTTAGCCAGTTGTTTACCCTCAGGAGGATCAAACTCTCCTATACCATGAAAATTTCTTCAATAGCTTTGAAGAATTCAATACTGTTCAATCTTACCTAGATTTTTAAGATTTGAGGCATGGATTTCTTCTGCAAAGGTCAGTAGCTTTTGTTTACACATTCACTAGTTCTAATCCTCATTGTGACAGGTTTCAAGTTTTTTCATACAAATATAGCTCAAAGAACTGTAGTTTCTTGAAGGAAGAATGCTATCACACCCAACTTTCAACTCCAAGTATAAATTTCTAAAATCAGATCTTATTCTTCAGATTCACATCTCTTCTTGTGTTTCTTTTTCCAGAATCTATTTTGATCTTACTTTCTTCAGACTTCAGCAGCTGCATTTTGGTTGCAGCAATGAAGCTTCTCCAGACAGAAAGTTGCTCACTACTGTACAGTTGTCCCACTTACTAGGACTGCAAACAAAATCCGTTTGCATCCCTGGTTTTTGTCTTGTCTATTATGTCCATCTCTTGGCCTACATTCTTTACCAATTCTCTACCATATTGAACCATAGATAACTTGGCCAAAAATTTTCTTGAATTGGTGACACTCATCTCACAAACAGTACTGTTTCATCTCTATTCATCTTAATATCCACTTCAGTATCTCCACAATTTCATTAAACTCTCTCAAGAAATATTGATAAAATCTGGAGGCACAGTCTGGTCTGACCCTCTTCTGATATACCTTAGATTTTCACTACCGTCTCCCATGAAAGCTACACAGTCACTCCTCACCTTAGCACTGCTTGATTCGGCAAGTGTCATAGCAAGAGGGTCCACAAAGCTCAAAAGCATCCCAGTGCTGATAATGTGTTTCCATAAGTGAAAATATACAGGAATTTAAACTAGATTTGAACCACCATCCTAAGGAAATAGTGTCTTTGGAAGCAGACAGGCTACAGCAAGTATCTGAACAAGCACCCATTCAGTCTTTCTCAATAAGAAAGCTCTTTATTAGCAGGTGAACATTATTTTATGGTCCATATAGGATGAAAACACTAGTATGTTGAGACACTAAAGCAAAAGTTAGAAGCTACAAAATCTTGAATTTATTCTGTATTTATGACTCACGAAACACTAAAGACTTATCCCTACCCCATTATATTTCAACTTATCTTTATATTATTCCTACTGGAGAAGATGCTCCTCTCTCACAGATTAGATGAAAGGCATAGCCTAGATCCAAACTATGCAGCAGAAAAAAAGGGCATGCTTTCCCACTGTAGTTTTTCCTCTATATTCCTAAATCCTTTACATTTTCTGTTTCTGTTCTCCAAATCAAAAAGATGTCTGGAAAAAATACTGTTTAAAAATTTAATTCTTACTTTAAAATTGCTTCTATAAGGATCAAATAGATTATTTCCTGGAATTATTATATAACATGGTTGCCGCTGTAGAGGAGTGAACTCAGTAATCCAAGGAGGCCCCTTCCAAGTATCCCCTTCCATTGGTTTTAAAACTCAGCAAGAAAAGATTAAACAGACATAATGCTCAACACTGCAGACATCTGAGCAGAACCTGTCACTTATTTTTGAGATGTACTCCCACCTTGCTATCTGGCATGAATTCAAATAACATACTACCATGGGTAAGCACCACTACTGTCCTTCAACTCTGCCAAGATAAGGGCTCATAAAAAAGAAATAGCATATTTGCTGGAGACCTCACCTGATTAGTGATTGCCATACAGAAAACAAGCACTTAATAATAAGGCAGCCTGAGAAATGCCCAACTGTCAAAACTATAGGAATCCAGCATTTTGAAATAAGATTAGTTCCACTACCTCAGCTTCCTGCAGCTGTTGCTAGAGAATGTAAAAAGATAGCTATGTAAGAAAGACACTGATTCACTAATTCACTTTTCGCAGTTTTATATTTAATACTCTAAAAGCCTTATTTGAGCAAATTAAATCAATAGGATTTTGTCACACATATAAAAGTTATAAACGGATGTTGAATTACAATAGCCCATTTTCCAGTGCATTTTACTCTCTCTCTCTCTCCTGATGCATATACACTGCACAGTTTTACAAATGCAGTACATGGGTACAAATGTGCAATATATACTGGAAAAAAATGAGCACCTTCTGCGTGTTTGTAAGATCATTTTTCTGCATTACTCAGGGCTAAAAACAAACTAGAAAGCTTAAGACCGCGCTACATAAGAATTAAGCAGTGAAAGCAGGGCTGTTGCAAAGGCTATGTATGAAGGTCAAGACCTATACTGGCAGGTTATAAGGACAGCAACAGAGCTCTTGGGAAGGAGGAGCTCGTACATTTAAAACAGTAGTTGTAAGACTGCTGCAGAACAAGAACTGTGCAAGCTCTTAGCTATGTTGCATCACAAGGAATTTGGTGAATGGCATTAATCATATGTTGTCTTTTCCTAAGGACCACCATTTCCTTATCCTCAGAGACCTGAGGCATGCCAGAGACCAACCAGGGAATAAGAGGTTGTGTATCAGAGCTTTCGGTGGCATGGAAGAAGTGACACGACAAGCTCTCACCTCCCAGGAACTAAAGAGTATCCATGTCAGAATGGTATTTTTTGCTTTGTACTAACACTTAAAAAATAACAGAAAAATTACGTAAAGAAATTCGCCTCAGTATGATGGAGCCAAACAGACACATCACGGAAATTCACAAGTTTAAGTCTTTTAAGAGTCATCGGGCTTCGTGTAAGCCACCTTTTTATAATGAGAGACAACCTGCTGCTGCCCTTATCACAAATAGTTAACATACCTTGTTGCGGCAGGGCTGCATGAGCAAGTTATGATGGAAGAGAGAATACTGCAAGGAAAGCTCTTGTTTCATTTTTGCAACAGAATGCTCCCACCAGCAGGTGGTCTTTTGCCAAGCACAGGGTGTTTTATGCATTTTGGTTCATATCTGGCTTTTCATGAGTAGTTAGATCACAGAATATGTAATGAAATTTAACACAAATAATGGCTTTAACATTTTGAGAAATTATCTGAGTTTTCTTTTGTAGGAAAAAAAGAAAAACATCCAAGAAAACAGCAATAATTCTTCCATAGGTTCAGTACATATGGTTTATAAAATAGGTAATAAACACAGCCTCATTCAGTTACCTCTATATCTTATTCAACTTCACTATATTAAGGATATTTCAAATCAAAATTTGAATTTGATATGATGTATTATAGCACAGAATTCATTCCACCATAAAAGACTTTCTATCCAGGCCTGTTTAATTTTCTCTCTCTTACCTGGTATTAAAATAAAGCCTTAAGTATGAAGTGTGCCACGTCTCTCAGAGTTAAAAGAAATTAACTGCAAATAGGTCCCTTCCACTTTTTTGTTAAAAAACCAAAAAATAAAAACAAAGAAACCAATCCCTCTCACCACCACACCACCCTCAATTTACTTTGAGAATTCTCAGTTTGGTACGTTTCCAGTTACAAGGTCTTGGCTTCCGCTGAGCACAGTTTGAAATAAAATAATGCAGCTTGTTCCTACTGCTGGAACATGCAGAGCAGAGCGTGCAGGCAAGGAATCACTGGCTCTGGCCCAACTCTTCAAACCTGTCTTACACTGTCACTCCAATCTTGGAGCAGTTTATATATAAAGTTGTAAGATAAGAACACACAGTATGAATACCCCTCCCTACCGAAGAACCAGACATGCTTTTATCTTGGACAGAGGCAAAAGGAAGAGAAATAGCAGAAAGATAGGCAAGAAAACACAACCCTACTTGTGAAATGGCTCATTAAGGAAGGCAAAGTGACAGGTAAGTAATTCTTCCCAGGCTCTGTCACAAAGGCAGAGATTAAACCAACCACCAACCACACAAATTTTGAAATGCTTTGGATAGCCATTCTCTTCTTTCCTCCTCTCTGATAATTTACTATTCTTTTCATTCTTTAGGTTTCTAAAATAAACACTTCTCTCTTTCATTTTATTCAGTTACCAGGCCTGGATGTATTTATCCTTACTTTAGTAGGGAGAACATAGAACACTTGGCAGATATAAAAGTTAAGATTTTACAAGTTTTCTATGATATTAAACTTTATAATACTTACATTCTTTCAGTTAAATGTGGGATTGATTGTAAACATTTCGTAATTATTAACAGGTCCCAGAGATTATTCTAACTCTCCTAGTTTCACTTACCTTTCAAAATAATATTGTAATAGTTGTTCTGAGACTAAGTATGAAGTCTTACTCTTTTTCATTTTAGAATGAAAAAAAACATCCTCACATGATTTTATGCACATAATTTCAGCTTTCCATAGTGTTTACAATTCCATGAACCAATTTTAATCTCAAACACAAACTAGGTCACAATCATACATTAAGAGACTAGTTAATACCATACAAAATGGAAATGGAAGCTTGTATTTTAGAAAGGACCACTCAAGTACTTAGTCCGTAGCACTAGAAAGCAAAATTAGTTAAACCATCTTATGCTCATCATTCATAAAAGAAAGCAATCAATACCCATTTATAAAACAAACAGAATGAAAACTTAACATTTTCTTTTATAAAGAAAATCACAATCTTATTGACTGATAAACCTTGAAATGCATAACACAAATCTTTGAACTAAATCAGGCTGTGTGCTTGTTTTGATGTCCAGCCATTTCTAGAAGTGAGTACTCTAGAGCAGTAGAGAAAGTCTAGTAGCTTTCATCTCTCAGACACTTGATGAAGCCTAAGTAGCATTAAGACTACACCTTATCAAACAAAACTGCAAAAATGTGGATTTTTGTCAATGCATTTTAGCCCACTCCTTCAGTCCATCCAGAGAAGGTCATGGAACATCCATCTGACAGTATCATTTAGCTATCTTTTTTTCCTGTCAGGTAAATTATGAAAAAGGGACTTCACTATGGCATAAATATTTGTACATTTATGTAACAAGCAACCCCAAGAATTCCTGTATCCAAAAAATCCTTTTTCATTTGAACATTAGAGGCCAACAGAAGTTCTTTAAAAATCACGACATAGAACCACAGAATTGAGTTGAGGTTGCATAGCTGAGGTTGGAAGGGGGATTTGGAGATCACCTGATCACTTCCTATCTATGACTGTCATTTTTTAAAAAGTACTGTGAATAGAAGAAATTATTCTGCATTTTACTTACAGTGCTCAGCTTACTACAACAAATGAGGATGCGGCGTTCATACAGCATACTGGCATAGAGATGCAGCATGTTGTTGACATCAACTGCTACAAAATACTCTGTCAGATTTCTCTGGGAAGAGAGAAAATAATTTTTGATTAATGATATTACAAAAACAAGCATCCTTAACAAAAAAAAAAAAACAGATTTCATCCTCCTATTATGCTACATCCTGTACGTGGCTTAACGAATGAAAGCAGTATGTCATCTTATGTCAGGGTACTTTTTAATTGCAATATCTTTCCCCTAACTTTTGGGGAGCTAGGTCTTGGAATAATAAAAATGATGATATTTCACATACAGCTTCTTAAATACAAGATACTCCTCCAAGAAAAAATACGTTCTGTCACTTTTATGGAAGCTTCAAAGCTGCCTGATAAAGTACCGAAAAACCCTCATAACTCAACAATAATACCAGCTCTCTTAGAGGACAATTCTAGTATGACAAATTCAAATGTAAGCTCAGTCTATGCTAGAACAATCCTGATAATTAGAAATACACATGGGCATTTAACACACAAACTAAAAAAAGTTACACAGGTTGTCTGAACTGCTCACTTTGTGCACTCAGACACACTGACTTCTGTGCTGGAAGACAGAAAGCACTTCCTTGGGCAGCTGGGGAAACTGAGGAAGGAGACAGAATTCTCTCTCTCTGAAAATTTCAGTGGATGCCAATCACTGATGAAGAGGCGGGATTCAAACATCCAATTTTACTTCAGTGGCCAGTATGTTTACACAGTATAAAGAAAATTAATTGCAGTAGAAGAATATTGTAAGCAAAGCACATTTGCAATCTGCCTTTAAAGTACAGACAGAAAAACCAAGACACAAGGCAAGTAACACGACTGAAACTTTACATATACACTTCCTAGGCAACACGGGTTTCTTCCATGCTTTTGCTGCTCAGAATATTAAAAAGTACCTATGTAAAAATTACTGTGAATAACTGAAATACAAAAAAGAAAACAAAGCAAGCTGCACAAGAGGCTATGGCCACTTCATCCCCCACATCATCCCATCAGCCAGCAACATTATCCATTCATCATTACCAATGTAATTGCCCTGTGCACATGCTGCAGTGGCATGAATCATGTATCATTTACTAAATATTTAAGATGTCTTCTAATAAACAGCAGAATGTGATCCTAAGATTTTTACTATCAAAACTAGAAAGCCACCGTGTAGGTAACTTGATCAAAACATATTATGTTCTCCTAGAAGGAGGGGCTTTTACAGTGCAAGGCAATCAAAAAAGGATTTTCTTAAACTTCTTAAAACCCAGAAACTGAAAAAAAAAAAGGGGGGGGGAGGAGGAAAAGGTAATACACCCAATACTGCTGAATTAGGGAATTTGTTTCCAAATAGCTTCTTACAGATATGGAAGGGTTGCTAGATGATAAAGACAGTCTTATACAAAAAGCACATGTGAGATCAAAATTAGATTAGTCATGAATTCAAGTGTAATCTTAATCATCATTAAATAAAAAAGTGCAGAAAAGCGAAAAGCAAATATGATTTAGAAACTTAAAGAAGCTCAACAAAGCCTATTAGCACTTTTGACAGATCCAAAGATAACTCTAAAACCACCAATACTTGGCCTGAGAAGTCTGCCAAGATGCTTCATACTGTGCAAAAATATGTTCCACAGCTTGCCATCTAAACAGAAAGAACTAAAGAAAAATTAAGCATTGTATTTGGAAGACTTTTGTACCAGTATGTAGACAGATAAAAACTATGCTCATTATGGTTAGCTTCAAACATGTTAATGTACAACAATCATTCAGGTCTTTGTTACAGAAAAGCTATAGCCACAGACAGGTATATTCAAAGAAAAAAAAAAAGCCAACACATTTTTGCCAAAAACCTATTAAACTATCATGTACTTTTTCTGTATTTCTCATCCCATCTGTGCTGATTAGCATGATATTTTTGTCTAAACATAAGCTGTCTTCTCTACGGCTCTTCTTGCCCCTCTCACCCATCTTTCCACGACGCCAAAACACCATGCATGACGACACAATTACTGCAAATAGTGTGAATTAAAAGAATTTTTAAGTAGCACTGAACTCCATTTGATGCCACCTAAATTAGGGGAATGGCAAAAAGAGAACATAATCCCTACATTCTGCTTGAAGATGTAGATATGCACGTCCATGGATGTGTTTATAAGGCAACAGTATCCACTAGTGAGAGGAAAATAAACACAGGGACTTGATTTGCTATTATTCCTTCATGAAGTTTATTATAGTGAAATACTGGCTTTGACACACAAACGTACCTTCAGATGGAACGATTATAAGGTTTTAGTCTTCTCTGCTCTCAGGAATTTGCCAATGACACCTGCGAAGCATGTGGGCTGTATGGTAATGTATTGATACTAAGGAAATTCACGTGTTAGCTCTAAGTTTTATTTATAAGAAAGCTGTCATCTTTGAAGATGAAATTGGGACTTACACATGTATTTTGAAAGACATGTCTCGTAAGTGACAAAACCATGAATGAGTTAAATAAATACAAATGAAAGAGTTCCAATTCACAGTATAATTGTTGTATATTTTGTTCCCTAGGATTTAAACCTTCCTTGAGGAAATAAAAAGTTGGATTTGCAAAATAAAATATGGTAACAGGTATCCCCACTCCTCTCAAAACTCACTAAGAGTGCTACAAAATTCCCTTATGCTCCTTGGAAAGTTCACTCCTAGATCAATCATCTATTTGATCACTTGCTATCTAATATCAGTAAAGGCACATGCATACTGACTTCTGAAATTAAAAAATATTCATGTAATTCTCTTCCTCCATCATCTAACAAAGAATTTCTCACTGAAGGAGCAAACAAGTGAGCTCTCTCTCCTCTGTGAAGCGTGAAAATCAAACATAGTAACATGGATTATAGTTTACTCTTTTTAGTCTTGCTCTTGAACAGCTTCATTTTCAAGACGTCAGTAAATCTCCTATCAGGACAGGTCAACAGAATTGAGTCAGGTTTCCTTCTCCATCCTCCTATTGGAAATCCCTCATCTTATTTAGAAGTTTGCTTTCTTTGAAATATCACACATTCAAAATCTAACATGGGTTAGGTAATCTGGTATGCAGCTAACACTCCTTTATAATGCCATGCTGTTGTTTGGGAGAACAAAATAATGAAGACAATACACTTTATCAAATGGTGTAAATGTAGGAAAAAAAAAGGGGGGGAAGGGGACTTTAAGAAAAACAGGTAGCAAAAGACACACGTTATAAAGAGCAAAAAAATCAGGCATTTTGAAATATAGGATTCAGTGATAGAAAAATACATCAGAACGTCATCACCAAGAACATGTGATCATTTCAGACTGCTAACTTACCTGGCATTTCTGAAACACAACAGATACTACTAGGAAATTTACACTCTTGCACTGTATTTCCTGCAATGAACCCAATTTATTTCTGCAGTCACAATGCATTTACAAATCGCTCATATTAGTTAAATCTTTTGAAAAAGTGAATGCTTAGCTGTTAAATAAAAGTGTTCATGCTAAATGTTTTTGTGACTAATTAAACATAGTGATCTGACAGTCGAATAATTCCAAGAAGTTTGTTAACATTCCAAATAGAGTTCTGTGCAGCTCTCCATTAATCACTACATACAACTTCAAAGTTTGGCACTACTAAAACTTTTGCTAATATGGGTTTTAAAATGTAATTACTGATAAGATATGTAGAATTTTGAATAAATCAGGCCAATTGATTAAAATCCATGAAGATTTATGCTCCTTGTATTATTCCCTAATATGCTTCAATGCTACATGAAAGTTGCGCTAACATATAAAATCCTCATAAGAAATTACACAATACTCATTAGAAAAAAATAAACAAACAAAATGCCTGAGAGATAGTCAACTGCAATAACAGTTAGACCTATGGGTTTGATTTTTAATATTATTCTTTCTTACAATAAGCCCTAGCTTTTTTAATTTGGATATCTATATCTATATATCTATATGGGCATACATATTTGGTAACTGAATGCAATGTTCTTCCACTGCTATTCCCAGAGGTGCCCTGGTTCACCCCAGACACTGCGAAGAGTCCATCCTTCACAGTGACATCACTGCACAGGATACCTCCATCGGAACAGTCACATTCCCTCCGAGGCACATCAGCACCACTCAATGATTCAAAGAGGATGCTTTTTAGCATCACATGGCACTCCCTCCCATGAAGGCTGAGTGTTCAGCTTTCAAAGGGTTTCCAACTCCTTCTGGCCCAAGGCCTCTGCTTTTATAACAGCCTTTGATTCATGAGCATTCATCATGTCTCCTGCTCAAATGTTTTGGGAAGCTGACTCATACCTTTGAATATAAAGCGAACATCACTAGCAGACATAACCAACAGAGCATAAATACAGCTATACTTCCTGAAGCCCTTACTAGGTACTGTGTTATTAAGCTGTTCCATATCAGTTAAAGCAGGCCCAAGGCAGATGATCGATCTACTTTTAATCCCTGCCACTGGTTTCTTACCATTACTGGCTCGTTTCTCTCTGCCCTCCAACTTGCCAGCCTGCAAAATGGAAATAAACTTCCTTCCTTGCTCTCCGGGTGATTTGAGGCTTATCAAACAAAAATTGTTAAAGTTTGAGATGATTAGCATAAAAGAGATGAACACAAAATATAAACTCTATAAACAAGTAATTTCATGTCTGGATTATGACCGGATTTGATAGCTGGTTTAGATTCAGGAATTGACTCTTAAATTACTCCTAATGTATCGTATTTCTACAAAAATAAAGGACCTTAGAAAAAAGAGCACATCTATTAAATTTACTGACAGTATACATGTCAGTATGAAAAGTCTGTAACACAGAAAAGCTAGCAACAATGTTTTAAAACAGAAACAAAAAGCCCCAAATGTTATCTGCTATACAACTCATCCACAAACAAGATGAAATGTCTTGATGATTCCCTTTTCTTTCATGCCATAAATTGAGGTATATAGTACTAGGCAGACCACAAAATGTTCAGGAAAGAACACTGAGATGTCAGGCATAGAAATTTGGCTAAGAGACATAGCAGGAGCATATTAAAGAGTATTTAAGAGAGGCAAATGTCAGCATTGTCTTCCCACAGACCTATCATCTGGCTAGAAATCTGAGGCATGCTGAAAAACATACAAGACAACTTCAAGAGGCTTAAGAAGTCTCCGAAAAAGTGGCCTTAAAGAAACCAGGTATGCTTGACATTTTCAGAAAGCCATCTAGCAAACAGATCATTTTTACTGGTCCCTCATGTCATTCTCTCAGAAGGGTCTCACTCTATGATTAGCAGATCTGCTTTTTTCTACCCGTATCAACCTGTCCATTAGTACTTTATCCATAATACATTTCAGCTATTAATCACAAATGCAGATCATCAACTCTTGAATGCTATTATGTAAACATTATACAGAAGGAAGATGTTATCACAAAGAAAAGAATGACTGCCTGAGCAACGACAGCTAATAATACACCTTTAAAGCAAAGACCCTATATGTTCTATATGAATCTGAATCTATACAAAATGTTTCAAGGAAGGATATACGATACCTGAATTCTGACAGCACCTTAAAGAACAAGGCAAGTTAATACCAAAGTGGTATTTGATCTTTCTTAAATACTAGTTATATGGATGTTTCAAACACCAAACTCTTCCACTGAAGATACAGACTATCAAGATTATATCCTTGGCTTGACTAAAAAGTAGCCATACCACTTTAATAAATAAAACGAACATATCGTATTGAAAAATTTTTTCAAATAAAATTCATTTCAAAACAGTATGTTTTCTCTCAAGCAGGTTCCAACAATTACTGCCCAAGTTTAGTTTTTAGTTTCAGTTTCATGTTGTACTCGGTCTCACATGTCAAGAAAACCAACAAAACTATGTAAACAGTGCGAGGTCAGCAAGAGGAGAACGAAATGTCAATCTAGTTGCAGAAGAAAAAGATTCCTTCTTTAGTTGTGAAATTATTAAGTTTCTTTTAAATCAGCAGTTCTCTGGAACTTAGGAGAAGAAAGCAGACTCTGATTCAAGTTAGCTATGAAGGTGAAATACCTCAACAGGTTCTTGTCTTCTCTTGATACAAATTAAAGTCTTAGTAAAGTGCATGAAATTCCTTTCTTTTGTAATCCTGCATTTTTATGTAAAAGATGACTCTTGTAGTACTCGTTCAAATGGCAGTCACAAAACTGCCTTGAAATTACTTTCAAGAATTTTTCATAGGCTTGTTGTAGTGAGTGAATTTTCACACAAATTAACTCCGTCATTGTTCTCTGAAACGCCACCATACTGTTACATACAGTTACCGAATCACTGTTCTTTCCCGATTTTGAGTAGGCTAAAACTACAGACGTGTATTTTAAATTTCCTCACTTACTAGAACCAAGAAATCATGGAATGTTAATAGTAAGTAATAATGTGGTGATAATAATAAAAGCTTTATATTTTTAAAATAAATATCTCAACTTACAGTTTAAGATAATTATGCTGTCAATTTCATGTTAATTTGGTATCTTTTCTTAATTAAAGTTGCAAATGTAAATTCTACTGTTACATTGTACTTCAAAAGGCCTGTTACTCATGTACTTCTGCAGTTAACAATACAATGTTTTCTGCCCAATACTTATAAATTAAGTTCACTTCAACATCTAGCAATATTTTACAGAATATAATCTATTACTAGGCCAAACAGAGGTAACAACTGTTATCTATTTTGCTGCTGAGATTAAGCAGAAATGGTAAAGCCTATGATCCTCTACGGTACTCACATTTTCAGGTATACTAGGAAGCTCTCTGATGTCAGGCACAGTAAAGTAAGAGTGCTAAAAAAAGAACAAATATTGATTATTGCAATATTGTCAAAAGCAATCTAAATTTATTGCTTGGTATTAGTAACAGCAGTAATAGCAGTTGCTCAGCTAAGTAAAAATGACAGAACATTTGTTACCAACTACCAGTATGACTTCTTTGTCATGGATTTCAAAAGCTGGATTCTCAGATCACACATGCAATAGGAAATGCATTAGGATAGAAAGTATCAAATGCTCCTGAAAAGTTATATTACATTTTTTTGTTCTTCAGAGACGCTGATACAGACAGACTCACACAATGTATGACATATGCCAAGGAAACTCCAAGGCAGTCTATAATTCAAGCCATCTTTCCACAGCCCACTGCAGGTTGCATGATGGACTACAGGAAACAACTGCAAGCAGGTCCTTTTCTGACTTTCAGCATCAGTAAGTTTCATTCAAGGCAATGGTGAAGTTATGGAAATTTACTGAGAAATGCTTCCTAAAGTTTTATGCCCAGTTACGTGAAAAATATTACTAAGTTCTAGGTCAATTTTATATGCCTTAAAAAACCCCACATTTTGAAAGACTACATTGGTCTTGCAATTTCATAATCCATTATATCGTTACATTTTTTTTATTGTCTGCATTCCAAGAGACTAGGTTCACTCTAGTTCCCCATCTGACCATGCATGACTTCCATGATTCTTGGTTAAGGCATTTGGAAAGGAAAGGAGAGAATGTGACTAAACTGCTTTTGTAAATCAATGGCATATACAATTTATATTATTTTTATGATCTTCACAATTTGTCTTAGGGATACTTATTAATTACTTGCTGAAGCCTTAAGGGCTGTTATATTCTTGGCATAGTTCTACAATTGGCACAATTTTCTTCTGTGTGTGTGTATATATATATATCAGACATGTTGGTGCTTCATGAACAGTCTATAGCCCAAAATAGCAAGTGAGTGTAACGGCTACACTGAATATAGACACTAAATGTATAAACACAAATTTTTGCTTTTTGATATACCACTGTTTTAGTTTGGTTGAAAAGATGCAATGCAAAGATACAGGAATAGTATTCACAACTATATCACATATAGGAACCTCACTCCGACCCCAAAATAGGCTTGTAAACAGCCAAAATAAAATGCAGAAAGACACCACAACTAACAGTCCCTTGGCTGCTTTTTTATATCTTTTCTTGCTTCATCGCCCATGAAATGTCTGAGACAAGGGGAGACCGGCAGCATTCCTTGAAACCACTGGTATGAAAGAACTGAAATATCCCAACTGATCATTGCCTTTTGAGACAGCTCGTCCCCTTAAACAGAAATGCTGTTCATAAAAGAGCTAGCCTCAAGAGGACTGGGACATTTCCACTGCCAGCTGGTGACCTAGCAAGGCCAAACAACTGTTACCTGTCGACTGACATTACAGGGTGAAGTGATGAGAGTAAGCTGCTTGTTGCCAAGAAGTACTTTAGAAGAAGGAGTAAAGGAAATGAGAGGGAGAAGAAAACTGTGGCTGCACACACCACTGGTTTCCATGTGAACTCTAAATGACTAATTGGCAACTGCAGCAATGTGCATCTTAACTGTTTTTTCACTACAGCCTGGAACACCAGGTTGTTCTGCAAAAATTAATTTGAAGACAAAAACCCCAAAAGACAAAATTTAAAATACAATCCCATCAATAAAATCCCACATCTACTCTTTCAGTGTTCTTTGACTTAATTTCTCACAAGATAAAAAAATGAAATAAATCCTTTTTTGCATTAGTTTTTCTCTTGGGGGGGGAAGAGGAAAAGGAATCAGAAAATGTGATAAACAGTTAATACTCAAAATGCTGCTATGACAGGTACATGACTGTTTGCTTTGCAGTCTTGTCCCCCTTGCATACTTGCAAGATTCTAGGAGTTCTGCAGAAGTGTGGGCAATAAATGTCATGTTGCTGCTCTGTGGCCTCTCGCAGGTCACAGACGATATGGTGAGAAATTTCCATGGGGAATATACACAATCTTCCTCCAATCAAAGAACAGCATTTCAAAGACATTTGAGGTTAAGGAAAGGGAAGCAGAGGGCCCCAAATGTGAAAAGGGGAATTTCACAGCTCTGTGTCCTCACAGGAAAACAACATCTGTGTACCAAGTTCCAAAAAGAATTGCTTTTGACATTCCTCTGTTATGATATGTAATGAAAATTAAATACCTTAGTTTACATCTCTCCCACTTCACTTACCACTCCAAGATGAACAGAGGTTCCTGGCTCAGGGATGGTAAGTTTATGAAATGTTTCTAGGAGCTCACTCCTTTGACTATCCTGAAATAAGAAGGAGAAAAAAAAACCAAAAAAAGGAATACTAAGTAGGCATTGCTGTAACAAGGTAAACTCCAAGATGGAAGGGCAATGTTTGTGGAATTGGGGGCTTAGAGAATTTTCAAGTGTAAAGAAAAACAGAAAAATAGATTTATACATTAGACTACGAACAGAAACAAATGTAGTTTCCTGTGACAGCTGGGTTTTATAACATGATTTTTTTAGAATACATTTTTTTTCATATGTATTTCTACATATTTCTGCAATCTACTGAGTCACCAACCTATGCCCTACATAGTTGCTCAGCTCAGAGCAAGCCAGTTTTCACTGCAAGTTCTTTATAACAACTCACTAGCTTATGGTAAAGCCAAATGTATTTAATCTGTCTAGATGAAGATGTGATCCTAAGTGCTTCTACCTCAAATGTGAAAGGTTCTGACAAATGCAAAAATACAATTATTACCACAAAATGGTAATAAATCAAAGCAGCAACCTAACTGCAAAGATTATACTTGTAATATTCTAAATACATGAAACTAGACTAGGTGTTGCAATCATATACGTGATTTCTCTGTATCACGAATTATCATTTATAAACCTAGAAGCAAATTTTAATAGCTTAGTTTGCTTTAAAAGCAGAACAGCATCTGAAGGTCTTAGGCTGGATGATGCTATATGGGTAAGCATTTTGCATCAGTAAGCTCAGTTCTCTGCTTACTTTACATGACAAATAAACTTGCGTAAGACATCTGTCAAGGATTCGTGAAACTGCAATACAGGATTTGCATGGCTGTGCTGAATACAGTTCAGGTAATCGAAAGGTCTGCACAGTATGGGTGACTGCAGGGAAACCATTAATTTGTGTGGGATCCACAGTCACATTCTTGGATTTTATCTTTTCCCAAAACTAAATTAAAAGCACACTTATTTTTCAAAGGCACTTGCCAAGCTTTCAGCTTGGCTGAATATGAACTTCTGTATTACTGCATCATACAGATTAATAACTGACAGTCATCTCTGATATAAGCACTTCTTAAAACAGCTTGTTTTCATCCTCTCTCCCTCATTTGATATTGGGGCAGGGAAAAGAAGGGTTAGTACTTCAGAGTAATACCTGTCCTTTTGCTGAATAATCTGCCAAGACATTGAGCAGCTTATAAAAGACTTCAAACCATGGGAGGTAACTAAAAAAAAAAAGAAAGAAAAAGCATATATTTATTTAACTTGCTAAATCTCAGTTAATAAATCCAAGATTGCTGGCCTTTACTATATAGACGCATCCTAACAACAGCCTCCGCTGGACACGGCACTTTATAAATATCTGTTAGGAAAGCCACATCAGACCTTCCATTTGAAGGAGAACACTGCCAGAAGGTTGAAGCATCCCTTTCCTTTGAGGTCTGAGCTTCAGTATTTACTCTTCCCCAGTGTTTCCAGCCACCTGTGGGCACTAAACGTCAAATGTAGCACCAGCTGTAAACAAACTTTGGTATCAGCCAGGCCAGTGCTGGGAGTTCACCTTCCTTCTGACCCTGTACATAACAAACATACAGGTTAAAAACTCCCATCAGATTTTAAGATAAATGTACACTAATGTTCACGTATGGTGGAACATTTTTATTTGTAATTATTTCCCAAAGTATATGTTGAATAACTAGTTTTCTGTACAGCTGCTGAGGATCCTAGTAAACCAAATATGCAGAAAAATCCCACCTTTTTCATTTATTCCTTTCCATTATTTTCATTTTCATTCCATTTCCATCCCACAAAATAAGACAGACAGCTAGGATGTTACTTTTCACTACAGTATACTTTAGTATGATTTTGTGCCCTATTTTCATTTCAATTCCTTTTTAAATACTAGCAAGGAATTTCCCCTCAGCTGCAGCAAATAGAAAAGCTAGTTTGCATGACGCACAAACTGATTCTTCTTTTAATCACAGATGCTTTCTGAAGCAAATGGATTCTATTTTGATATAGTTAGACAGGATTTAAAGTTTTTATAAAATATGACTACATCCTGACAACTATAAAGAATTGAGTGCCCCATGGTTCCTAACTGTACAGCTTTTAGTAATAAATGAAGTGAGAAGCTATATATGAGACAGATAAAGTGAATGGCACTCCATCATTAACATTTGTTTGAAGCTTGCAAATGCTACTGTAAAATGTAAGTAGCTTATCAAAATATACTGATAAGCAACTTAACTTTTCATGTTATATGACAGTATTATCATTTAAATTAATATGCTCTAAGCATCTTTACAAACTATGTAATAGAATAGAGCAGAAAGACAGACAATTACCACTTTAAACAGCATTTAAGTTTGGCATTATATTGTAAACAATCAAGAAGGATTAGTTAGAAGATAAGTTTCTTTCTTTCTGTTTAGTTAAATAAACTTCAGCAGAGTTAAAAGCCATTACAAGAGTAACAAGAAATCCTCTCAAAACATATCTGCTAAGTAGAGATTAAGAACCTGGTAAACAAATCCTTGTAAGGCATCTATCAAAAGAGTTTGAAAAGACAGAAAACCAAGAAGGCAGAAAGCTCCCTGACAGTATGAAACCAAAACTTATTTCAGGAAGGTATATTTAAAGTTCTACTTGATTGCTCAGGGATCTTGCTGGAAAACTACATTTACAGAATTAAAATGAGAATCTTTTAAATATTATTGTGTTTATAATGCATGTGTCAGTATAAAAGCAATAAACAAAAGCAAATTACCTCAGCTTCTAGTTTGCCAGAGTTGCACTTCATTTAGAGCCCCAGCGCCTGCGGGTGAGGACAGACCAGGTTCTCAGCACCGTTTGCAAGATGTGGTGCATATACCCAACAGGGACAATGCTGAGCTCTGAAACCAAGGTCAGGTTGTGTTCTTTCTTCAAAGATTTACTTATCTGTCCTGTCGTGGGGCCTCTTTGTTCAGAGCTAAACCTTACCTCACTACAGATTCAAGGGAGTTTTCTATATTACTGCAATACACCAAACACGACAAATCTATAGGTTCCATCCATGAGAATACTCCATCCAAATCCAATTTTAATTCTTTCGCTCAGCACCTAGAAAATAGCTTCTATGATTCTAATAAAAATAACCTAGATAAAGTCTCAAACTCACACAATGTCAAAACATCAGCAAAGCCTCCATATAACCAAAGGGAAGGTATAGCCCTATTTCTGTTATACTTGCATACTCCTTGTTGGCTTCCCCTTTTCTCCTCACTAGTATCTTATAAGGAACTTCATTGTTGTCCTTTGTTTAACACTAACTCTTCCTTATTTTAAGCCATTATTTCCAAATAATGGTTTAGCATCTCAGCATAACCACTTCTTTTTCTTATTTTAAGAGTAACTTTGCATTTTGAGGAGAGAACCTTCACAGTTTTGAAGACGAGGAAATTAGCTGGTATTTGAAGCAGACCTCAACACAATACAATACAATACACAGGGATCTGTGTAGCTCTTGCTCAAGAGAGTGCAAGACAAGATAAAACAAACAAACCCACCACAAAATTGCATACATTATGCAGACAATCTCACTTCAGTTGTCACCTCACTGCTTTGTCACTGCAGAATTCAGGATCTCTCTCATCCTGAAAGCTTTGGATACATCAGAAAACTAATTTATCCTGCCATCTTCAATACTTTGTCACTTATTCCATGTGTTTACTACTCAAGAGTGAACCAGTTCTGCTTTTATTAGACTAAATTGTGACCAGTTAAAGTTGAAAAAAATAATTTTTTAAAAAATCAAGAACTATAGTTATCTGAATTTGTTTCTAGATCTCTGCCAGAAGGAAAAAAGAAAAGATGTGGATTTTTTCTTGCAAAAAGCAAATCCTCGAGGCAGCCTTTAAACACCCCCTCCAACGAAACGGAGGTTGAATTTATAACCAAAAACTTTCTGTACCACATGCAACTTAAGTAGCACAACTGGTAGCACTACTGAAGATTTATGGCTTATGACTTGCTCATATTTAATTTGTAACCAAACACTTCCCCTTCCTCTTAGCTACCTTAGAACTTTTGATTAACTCTTGTTTTCACAGGTCATAGGTTAAACAAAGGAAGGGAAGCGCTCTGGAGTGAAATTGCCCAGAGCACCATAGCATGCGAGCGCATGCAACCGCGCGCGCACACCAACACACACACACATCCCCCTTCAAGCAACATCAAAAAAGCGATAGACTAGAGATTCTTCAAGGGAGCTGAAGTTCAAAGACTCCAATAAGCATAAATCAGATTGTGGCTGAAGAGTAAACAAAAAGAGAAGGGCGATCTGAAATCTTAATTTTTTTTAATTTTACACCCGTTTCCAGTTTCCTCGCACATGTACACACACACATACAGTGACATATTTGCCACAAATCATGAGAATCAAATCAAAGCCTAATCAAATTAGGCTTCTTCAAGCTGAGAGATCAGTTTAGCACTCTGCTTTTCTCTCCCTCTGAACGTTCAGTGTGCGATGCAGCCTCAGTGCTGGAGACAGGCCAGTCTGACGGGAAACAAGTATGAGCACAGGAAAACTGCTTATTATGCTACATAAGGTCTGCACAAACTCTACTGCACAAGTTGCACAGTACCTTATTCAGTAACTCATATGTCATCACCTTTTTAGTGCACTCCTTGAAAGTACAAAACATCATTAGTTACATGTGTCATAGCAATTAGGGTCAGTCAAAATGTTAAGACAACAGTGCTGCATTGCAGCTTGTAAATACAAATGTTTCCAAAACGTAGTGTTTAAAGAAGAGTGGTGCAAAACCAACAACTGACAGGCCAGGCTGAGACAACAGGAAAGATATAAAAAGAAGCAAATTAGCATGATAACAAGCCCCAGCAATCCCCGTGGGTAGGGTGTTTGCAGTTATGAAGAGGTCCACCTTTACTAGAGCAGACCTGCAACAAGAAGTAGAGCCTTTTGTACTCTGACTCCACAGCAAGCTAAAGGCAACAGGGGAAGGCAGAAGGATGCAGATGACCTGTGCACCGACAGCTGCAAAAGGTACAACTCGCCAGCCAGCGCTGCTCTCACAAGTCCAATCTATACTTCAGAAGTTACACTGAACAGAAAAAGTCATCACCCAATATTAGCTGCTACACAGATGAAAATGCTGTACTGCAGTCAATTTAGCTTTGAATTTTTCAACATATTAATCCACTCATGCACTTTAACATATGAAAGGAAAAAACTACTCTATCACAGCAGCATGTGAGGTCACATTTTCTGACCTCCAGGAAGGACTGCAACCAAAATTGGAGAACATTAAGCTAGCACTTTTGAAATAAAGCAACTGCATTTATATGCACATACATACACACACATACACGCAAATATTGTCATTCCCCAGCAAGGAGACAGTAAGAGATGACCCCATAGAACTTCCTTTAGTGACACTAAGTTGCCAATAGCAATGAAAATGGGCAGAAAAGTCGATTTCCAGGATCCTCCTACTCTCATTAAACACTTAATACAAAAGCTTTTAAAACCAAAACATTTACTAGCATTGTTTACAATCAACTTTTTTTTGTTTTTAAATAATTAAAAAGAAATCCTCCTTCCAGTTGATTCACACTAAGGACCAGTAACTGAAACTAACACTTCAAATTTAGCCAGGTCAAATGGTACTTATGGATATAAAGCAGAAAGGCCACAACACCACACCACAAAATGATGCCTCATTTTAATCTATTACTAGCCCAAGCCCTCTTCTACCCTGTTTGACATAGGCAACTCTGGAAATAAAATTTTTAGTATCTACAGTCACAAATGTAAGTTAGCCTATGGCAAAAACTATACAAGAAGGCACTGCAGATTTCACTGCACTGCTCTAGTATCCAGTCTACCATGCAATTACACAGTTTTGGATTTTAAATGAAGGTAAACTTTCCCCTTTAAAAACACGTTACCTTACTGGAAGATCTAAGGATCATGCTTCATAACTTCAGTACAGTGCTTTGGCTACTGTCCTACACAAAATGAAGGGCTCATTCATAATAAGTTATGGGACTTCAAGCTGCACAAACAAATGAGAGCTACTGTTTTAGCTCTATCAGAATATAAAGACTGCCTTCCAGCAACCACAAAAGCCAAGAAAGTATATACAAACCCAAGACAATAGCTCTATTATAGTGACTGCCTATATGTAAAGACATGCAACTAATTTAGTCAAATGGAATTGTCCAACAGTAAATAAAAAAAATGCAACATCTCTAAGAATAGCAAAGGGGAAATCTTTAAGCGACATATCTACACTGGCATCCAGTTGATTTCTTTCTCAAGTAAAAGATGCCTTCCTCAGGAAAAAACAGCTGTTTCTTATCCAGTTCTGAAGCACAGCTAATGAATGGAGGTTTTGATAATAAATATACTTCCTTTGAAGTGTGAAAATTTCACCATTATAATTTCTTTTGATATTTTTTGAGCACTCATTAGAATGAAGGAGAGTCATAAGTTATAGCATGCACCACTCAATCACTGTAGCTATCTCACAAATACCATGTACATCCAAGGTCAAGCGTAAAGAGAGGCTGTGCAAACAGGCAAACACGGTGTGCAACCAGGAATTTTACTTGCTGTTAGACAGGTATACCTCCAATGAAGTCAACTTAAAAAGGGAGAGATTTTCCAGTGTTAGTTGTAACAGACAACCACGAAGAAGGAAGCAATAGCAAGATAACCAAAGAGTGCAAGACCACTGCGAAAGCTGAAGTCATCAGAATAAACTCCCACGGAGCACTACAGACTTTGAAAGTGTATTGAGAACTTTGGCAGCAAAAATGCTACGTGTTCCAGTGTAGCAGCAGCAAACCCCAGTGGCAAGGTGTACCTTTTAAAATTATTTATGCGTATTTGCTAATTACCGTAGCAACTGTTTATAAAACTAATTTTTAACTTTGACAGCTCCAGCATTCAATTTTACTGGTGTGCTGACACCACGAAAAAGCAAAGCAAACACTTCTGGAAAGGTACCTGTAGTACCTTTGGTTTCCTCTGAACCATACAAAGACAAGTACCACCTTAGTTCACACAGTCCGTATATAGGCAGAACAGCATTTTTGTACATATATCTTTGTCATTTGAAATCAATGAGACTGAGTAACTAGTCTAACATCAACATATTTAACGCAAAAACTCCTAATAGATTGAGTTGTAAGCACACATAACTTTTATTCCTTCCACGCGCACAGATCAGAAGTGGAATTTTTAACATGTATTTATTTATAATACATACTATATATTTTGGTAACAGCATAACCAACTGCCATCTCCATTGCAAAACAGAACAGTCATTTCCCTTTTACAGATGGGCATAGTCCTCTGTAGTGACAGGCTTACAAAATCTGTCTGTATTAGCAAGGATCGGATTTGAGGAGTTCCTGAATCTTGACCTTTTCCTCAGTACAATCATCTACAGTGCCCTAGAATTCTTAATTCTATCAATAATGAGCTTGGCTCTTATATAAACCATAGTATGCATCATCACTAACTTCATTGGAAATACTCCTGATTGACAAAAGTAAGGAAGAGGAAATTCAGGCCAAGTATTTTTTCTGCCAGCACAACTTGTGCAGGTATCAATAAAACACATTGGTGTTTCAGTTCATGGACTCTGAATAATTAATTCAAAACATAGATGACCTGGTACTTAGTTGTGGCAGTGAAATCACTATAAAGCCCAGCAGGTTCTTATGTGTCAAAGCATTGGTCTAATGAGTGAAACACCTTTTCTTTCATGGGCACACTCACATGATGTGAGTGACTTTTATCCATAGGTGTACATATGCCTCATTCTCTATGTCCGCTCCAAGCAACATCACTGTTCCAAACTTGAAATCCTTTAGGAGAGTAATGTGCGAGGTCAAGATCTCGAGAGACGTTCAGCAAATTGAAAAAAGATGGAGTTTATTATTATTTCTACTACTATTATTAATTTCAACATATTGACCCAATCAATGTTCCTGGTGAAGCAGAACATACGTTTTCTGACTCAAGGTACTTGTCGTTACCTGCAGGACAAATGACACATCCTTGCATCTGGAACACAGAAGGCATCTCTGTAAATAATCCCACCACTGCCGTGTTTGAAAGAAAACGGGTACGGAAAATGTATCAAAAATTACTACAGTCTCTTGGAGACTAGTTATTTTAAGAATTCTTGCGTTTAAAAATAAAAATGCAATTTATACTTAAAACCAATACTGCTTCTTTCTACCCTCCTGCACCTGGTAACTAATGATACTCCTCCCAGACAGCATTACTCCTAATGTTAGCAATCATGTTCTATTTTAAGTTAATAACGGTGATTGCAGATTCTGATCATGAACTAAGGTATGTTGACCAGTCTCCATGCTCTTCAGTGGTTTTATGCAGACACAATTTTAAATAGCAAAACACTTTTTCCTTCCTTTCATTAAAAATGTTAATTTCCCTTTTTAATTATTTTTAAATTCCACCTTAATTTTTAACAGCTAAGACTAAGTTAAATGACTTAACTACATATTTTAAAAAATAATCCTTTTTCTCCCCTCAAGAGAGAGATGAGTCTTCATACACCTATTATTTTTGTTGCAGTAATACACTCTTAAACTTTTTTTTTCACCTTCCTTTCCTTCCCCCACCCAGTGTTTCCAGCATTTTTACAAAATGCATTTGAAAGACCCAAGGCATCTCTGGGCTCATTTGGGAATTTCCGTAGGCTAAATTCCCAGTTCAGCCATTCATGTGTTCCAGTGTCTTCCCCTACACCTTAAGGAACTCAGTACATCATTATTCTCTCTTCTAGACTCAGTCTATTGACACATTCTCACACTTGTAAGCTTAAACACATACACACATACCCACAAATCTCCATAGCAACATCTGTGCATGTTGATGAGATGCAGGCTTACCTTCCACAGGATCAGCCAACAGCCTTTTCTGAACATCAGCTTTTTTTTTTTTCATTTCAAAGTTTTGTCTGCATTAGACCTCAATCCATTGTAAGTGCCTCTGCCACTGTAGAAAGCCATCCGAATCCTTTCCTTTTCTTGCTCTCACAGGATTTCTTTCCTTTTTGCATTTCCCCCAGTTTTGTTAAAAACTTCCCTTTGATTATTACCCATGAGTGGTCTTTCCATGATTCCAAGAGATTCAGTTAAGAGTTCTGTAGCTTAAGCACGTGACTCATACATATTTTAGAAGTATTTAACCCCACAGAACTGGCCCACACAGATCTTATATGCATCTCGTCTTATGAAGCATCTTAATACTATATAATTGTCAACAGAAAGTGCTTACTTTGGTGACTTGCCACTGTGCATTAATAATAAAAGTCAATTAAAACATTCCCTTTCCTGTTTTTCTACCCAGTGTGACCAAGTATAAGCAGTTACAGCAAATCTCACTCGCACAGACTCCCAAGTTCACTAAATACCACTATTGAACCCAACCGTTCCCCAAACAGCTACAGTGGCTCTTGAAACACAGCAGCAGCGTCTCTCACAAAAGACAGCTCCAAGGAGCTGAATACACCCCTTCAACAACATGAAGCCAGAAAACCGTAACAAAGAGATTTATGATGTAACAATTTTACATTTTAGTCAAGCTAAAAAGTGCAAGGGCAGCCTGAGATAACCATTCCAAGGGTCTTTTGTTAGTGTGCTAACATCTAATTGGGACATCACAAATGGAACTGAAGTCTGAGTTTGACAAAGCTGTCACCCTTTCTCGGATTCTTTGTGGTCACTCTAAAACCTTGGAGGGGAGGGGGGGGAAGTCCAGTGCAGCTGCACTGTGGAATTTATGTAAATAAAACTAATTCAGAAGAACTTTAGCATTACAGTACGCAACATCATGAAGCATCTATCAACCCAGCACACAGTAATCTCCCCTGCTTCTCGCAGGAGCACTCTGTAAAGGAAGAAAACAACATAATTCTAGAGTCTGAAAAAGAAACAGCTTTTCAATGAAAAACATGACTTGGACTTACACTGAAAAATATTTTCTACAAGAAGAATCTGTGTTTTAAGAACCTGGAGCATTACACTTCAGACTGGAAAATAGGAATACCACACCTTTCAGCTTATAGGTCCATGCATTAACATCCTATATTCTGTACTAAGAAACTGTACATTCACAGACACATAAATATAGGCATAATTTAGAATGTACAAAATTTTAAGTATCTTCGATAGTCAAGCTTCCTTCTTGTGAATTACCCATCACTGCAAAAGTTAAGAAACTTTATTGAATTTTATGATAGAATATTTTGGTTTTAATTTATTTCAGAAGTATCTTTAAGGTCTGGTCTGTTGTTAGGGACTTTCTGCTTTCCCTCTAGTAGATGACTCCTTTTTAAAAAGCAAAGATTTTTAATTTCTAACACGCAAGTTATTCATACGATCGGGAAAACTTGCCAAGTGATATTTCTCCAGTCAGGCCACGCGGAGAAGAGAGAAAGGAATTCATTTAAAAGACAGAACCTAGGGTCTGCTGAAACAAAATGCAAAACTGTAAGTAGATTTTGGAGAGTACGTACATCTCTAAAGCTTGGGGCACACGCTGACGACAGAAGAAAATAACTGTGCAATTTGATCAGCTTTACAACACTGCAAGCCCTACTACACAAGGCTTTTATGGAGTAGAAGGCTGCACTTCTTACTGTACCCAGCTAATATAAGCATGTCTTACCAGGTATACCTCCCTTCTCAAATTTAGCATGCTACTATGATTAACTCTGGAAGATCAAGTGCATTATCTAAAAAAAAAAAAAAAAAAATTGTATGTTTTTAGTAGATGTAAAGTTAAATGGGAAGCCCCATCAACTCCAAACACAATCGTAAGGTCTCTTGCTCCTTTTCAGAAGAAAAAGTTGTAAGTCTTTGGGGTTTTTTAGTTTAAGACCAAGAAAGAAACTTCTCAAGCATGTTTAAGAGCAAAGGACTGAAGTAGCAACATGAAATAAAGGCACATTGCGAAAAAAGTTTGTTTGCATTTACAAGGCAAACACTGACAATTATGTCTTTATACTCTTATTAAAACCACAGGCAAAGGATATCCCATAAAGCACACTTGGTGACAAGACGGTCATACTGAAGTGCTTGATAGTTTATAGTATGATTTATGAAATGCAACAAGATAGCACTGGAGTTAAAAAGACAACAATTATGTTCCACTTAATGCCAACAGGAATACATTGAACAATGTTTTTACTTGGCCAGGGTAAAATGCTCTAATTAACAAATAAGAAGAGGGCAGAGAACAGCCTTAAACTGAGAAAAGTTACAGATTATACTAGCACTAAATTTCCTGGTCTTTAAAAAAATTGGTTATGAAGTAGCTAGAGGAGTGTGGCACATGAGGCTTGATTTTAAAAAAGTAGGATGCGTTAGACAGCATGAGAGCCTAAAGATCACCACTGGAGTGACAATACAGAGAAAGGATTCCAAAGGCTTAGCTTGTCAAGGAATCTCTCTTCTCAAACCACGTTTAAAAGCACACATGAAAGTGCGGGAAGAGAGAATTCTAGATGTGGCAGACAATCAGAGATCCCACTAGGTTTGAGACATCTGGCATCAGTTGAAATCCATCACATTTCATTTGTGGATCAAAGACTACTGTTAAGTCTATCACAGGTTGAAATAGTAGATCCTGCACAGCCTTTTCATCCCAATGCAAATTAACCCTTTTTCCTTGACCAGAGAAACAGCTCCTTTTCATTACAGACTCCAATCGTATATGCTTGTTGAGCTATGTCCTCTAGTACAAAGTTTCAGCTGAAATTTCAGTAGTTACAAACTTTTTATTATAGTGCTTTTTATTATTATCAAAAGTGCTCCCAATCAGCAAAACACACAATGTGCTACAGCACACTGCTGTAGCGAGCTCCAAAAGCCATGGGACTTTGGCATATTTTGTAATGCCAATAAATTCCTGAAGAGAAGAAAAATTTTACACACCTCTATGTTCAAGAGCCACACTGAAAGGCTGTTAAGGACTTTTGCTCAGCTACTAAAGAATTTGCCACATATTGGAAAGTTGAAGCTGAGCATCAGGTGTGTTTTCTATAATCTCTGTCTTTCCCAGGGCCTTTTATTCTTGAACCAGAGAGGGTTTTTTCTACCCATATATTTTGAATTAGTCATTAGCCATCAACCTATGTCAAAGGCTAAGGAGAAAAAAAAAAAAAAAAAAAAAAGCCTGAGTCCCAAAAACTCTGAGTTAAGAAACTCCGAGCGTAATAAATATAGCTCAAAAGCCATCCACATCATTACTGTAACAGGTTCAGAGGGTAAGTGACTCCCAACGGGCCAACATATTCTACCTCTAGAGCGACCAACTTTGTGTAAGACCAATGCCCATCTCTGGGAAAGAACAACTCATTAGGACATGAAGTTATATTTAGAGTAGAATAATCAGAACTGTCAGACCAATACTTAAGGAAGGTAAGTATCAATTAGCTAAATCATAGGAGGAAGGCCAAGGTTTTCACTGGCTAATCACACTGTCACATGAGAGAGAGAATTAATTGCCTTCTGAGCCACAGAAAGGAATATCTACTTAATAAAAGCACACCACATGGAAAAATATCTCAGTCTCACAGATCAGCACCATAAACTCATTTAGAAAAAGCTTGGAGAATCATATCAATAAATACAAGAAAAGTTTTAGTAAGAGGCAAACATTTTAGGATCAAGATGGCAAATATCCCATTTCTGAATATAGAGGGGAGATGCATACTGAGAAAACCTGATAAGCCCAGACTGTTTTTTTTCAACAGATAGCATTATATCATTCCAACAACAAAGCAGCAAAGCTGGATAATGCAGCTTCATACCTGTGTGTGTTCATAAGAGAATGATCTAGGATATTATGTTAATTCTTTGCATTTTGGTAAATTAAATACAGAGAAAATTGGGGTAGGGAATGAGAATATTCCAGTAACAAAGAGAGAGAAGTCATTAATTATATGTAATCCTCTTTATATGCACAGGGAGGGAACTTCATTACTGTGAAGAAATATTCGCATGTTCGGTAGTAGTACATGTCTCCTAATAATAAGCAAAGTTTGGTCCCCAATTCAGTTGGTAGCAAGTCATAAAAGTTAAATTCAAATCCAACCACAGCTGAAGGAGCCAAGAGAGAAATTCATGATTTTTTTCAGTGTTGTGGTGGTACTTGGAATTCATAATTTGGCAATGTGAGAAACTGGGCTAGTCACATAAGAATCACTTTACTTACAGCAAATAAGCATTTGTAATACAAGATGCGAATGCAGTCCTTGAAGACTATAAAGATCAAGTCAGGGAGTCTGATATTTGATTGCAGGTTGTCTATGACTACAGTATACAATGTTTTAGGATTCACAACCAACATTTAGATGTAACTTGTACTGTACAGTTTGGAGGAAGATCTGTCTCTTATCAAACATGTTCATAAACAGCCAGAGTTACAAATTAAGGTTTTTATTTCAGAACCATGCACAATTGAGATAACACTGCCTCTATGAAGCCTTATAAAGCCTTTTTTTCCTATTATTACAGTGTGGCTGAATCACATTTTCTATTGAAACAATATGCAGAAGTCAACTTATGCAGCTTTTCTCAGCAGTTCTACCTCTCAGAACAGCCCCTGCTTCTCCAATTACCACTGCATAACCTGAGGGCTCCTGCCACGTCTTGATTTTTGAAGGAGGAAGTTGCCATGTAATCTCGTTGGGGGAACGCTGTATACATCTGTCAGCAAGTACAAGATGGTCTCATTCCTGACAGATGCATTTTGTAAGCCTTCAGACAGCAACCCAAAAGTGATCCATTTGCAGAAGAGAAGATCTATCCATCTTGTACTTTAACTACTTCCTCCCTACTTTTTTGATGCTATGGAACTGGGTTTTCCCCAGGGTGATGCGCTAATTCATTTTGTATTAGCCCTAGAATGGAAGTTTCCAAACCAGTCAGCCAGGGCCAAAGGTAATAAAAAGTGACATGATTTAATTACTTCTGTTACAGTTGTTCAGCAACTAAAGAAGGTGTGACATGAAGCCCTAATTAATTAAGTAAAATTGGTTTCTGGTCAGTAGGCAAGACCAGTGAACTAGCTGGACTAGAATGCAGTATTCTTAGCTTTATCTAATTCCACCAGTAGCAATACATTAGTATTACTAACACTTGACATTTTTTGTTGTGATCCTTCTCATTGATATTTTACAAAAGTGTTTTGACTTGCAGTCAAGATTAAAGCTTTGGCAAAATCTGCAGTAAACTTCCTTTGACACACCTTCACTATTCTTTAAGTTCACTAAAAGTCAGTTAAATTAGCATTGTCCTGGATTGGTAGTATAGGGGGAAGAGGAGAAGGAGATGGGGGGGTTGTTTTAAGGGATTCTGGGTCTCTGAGAAGGATAGCATTGAGAGAGATCAAATAGCTATAAGTCATAACTAACTTTATATTGTGTATTTACTCATTATATTCTGAAAGCAAATACTGTTCTTGTTTCACATTTTCACAAGTTTTGTCAAGAAACTCCAATGATGCAAGATAACATCAAAAAATTGGAGGTCAGAACTCTGTGTTACCTAGAGGCATACCAAAACAACAACAAAACCAAAATGGCAAGACAATAGCACAGAACCGATACTTTCACTATACCAATATCTTAATTTTTGCTCCAAGAGGGAATATTCAGAATGAATGGCACTTACCACTGCTATAAAAATTACCTGGAGTTTGTTCAGCTAAATCAATTGACAGTTCCAATCCAGGACTGTTACATGACAGCGACTGTTCCATCTGAAAGCTAATTTCCATCTGAAATCTAATCTCTGGTCTTACACAAGTGGAATTTTTTTTTTTTTTAGTTAGTTATTTTGGCAAGAATTACCCTGAGGTTATAAGGGGGGAAAAAAAGACGACCAAAAATCATGCATGGAAACAACTGACAATAGCTAAAATCTTAACTGGTCTACCTTTCCCCTTACAACCCATGTATCATTGATGCATCTTTTACCTGTCCATCCTTACCTCTAGCTCTTTCATAAAACCATCATCAGGACTCACTTCTCCCTTCTGCACATATTCCTCAGGCTATTAATTTTGCTCTTCACTTTTACTTCAAAAAATAATAATAATGAGGTAATAATAGAAAGTTTCCAACAGGAATGCTCTGCTATATTATAGGAGCACTCCAAAGTCAATGTACTTGTGCCTCTGACTGCACTTCCATGAACACAACATCCATGAACTCAGATCCCCAATTTTACTACTGCTATGATTAAAAGCAGCAGGCAGCAGACCGAGATGAAACAAGAACAAAGGACTGTCAGCAGAGAAGCAACTCTAGGATAAGAGCCCTGCATTAGTTTATACGGTCAACAGCTTCAGGAAATGTACAGAGTAACTCAAAGCTGTGGTAAACTCAGTCTGGGACAGCAGAAGTTTCTTTCCCTTGCCCCTGCACATCTCGTTATAGTTTTCAGAGTCAGCAAGTGAAAATTTCTACTAAAAGGAGAAACAAAAACCCCACGAAACAGCACCCCTTCTGCCCCCAAGGGAACTATTCAGAGTTCTAGGTTCTAAATGTCTGAGACTTGGAACAGTTGCAATATTACCTTACTAGATTAACTAAATTGTCAAGCATTTAAATATAAGCACAGACTACTTGTGCTTTGGAGTCCACAGGCAAGACAAACTAATAACAACTTTAACTTAGAACAATTGCCTAGATCGAAAGTAGGGTACATTATAGCTAATGAAGTGAAACATGCACCTTCAGAGAAGGATTCGTCCAGCCTCTCAGGCTTGTAGTTAGTGTGAATGTGAATTACACTCTGGAACCTTCTCCTAGTTCAATCAATTTCTAATTTTCCTGTAAATATTGTGACCAACAAGATCTGTGGAAGTCTGTGCACAATTTATTGCCACCTTTGGAAAAAAAACATCCCCAAGCATTCCTAGGTGAAGGTGGTAAACTGCACATTAAAAAGCTTGCATTGCCAGGACTGCTAAAACTTGTGGAACTGTACAAGTTCGTTCACAAATCTTTAAGGATACAAACTTTAAAGACACAGAGGACTAGAAGTGTTTAGGATACCCACAATCAGAGCAAGAATTCTGCTTTGACCAGAACTGGAAGAGTTGACAAATAGCCCAGATCTGGAAACAGCTCATTCTGGAAAGCATTAATCCTGCAGATTTGAGAGCTTGGGACACATCACCTGCTTATTAATATCATTAGAATGCAAGTTCCCCAAACCTGTTGCTGCATGCCTTAAAGCGTTTCCATATTAATGTTCCTTTCCCTGTCCTCCCTACCTCCGCTCTGTGATCCCTTGTTCTCGCATGGCTCCTGACACCACACTATGATTTAGCCCTAGCAGCACGTGCAAGAGAAGCGTGCGAGGAAGCTTGTGCTGAGAGCGCTTCACTTCCTGCTCAGGATCAATAGAAAGCAAGAAATAGCAAGAAGGGAAACACATTAGGAGTTTAACTGAAATGCACATTTCTCTAGTACATAATTTCGAACCCGAGAACTACGATGCTTTTTCTTATCACCAATGTTGCAATAGTGCTTTAGAACAAACTTCCTTCAGCTACACAGCAGCAGCGATCCATTGGTGCAGGTTCTAGAGTGAGATTTGGAAGCATTTCACTATTAAACTCCTCATAATTCAAACTCTGTTTTGTGTCTGTCTTTATAGGTCATTGTTGGCCAGATGGAAAATATTAAGGAAAAAGGATTGCAACTAAATCAATCGGCTGTAGTCTGCTGCCAAAAGGCCCCAGGCTAACTACAAGCAGATTTGCAAGCAGGCTCTGCTCCGTTACAATCTGAGATCTGGCACATCCTTTGCCCTGACTAACAGCAGGAGGGCACAGGGCCAGCTGAGAGCAGCTACTGTGCCAAACAGACTGTGCAGGTCTTACTGCTTGAATGCTTCCACAGAAAAGGAGAATCGATGGGACTCTTTTGTAAACAACTCCCTGTACTTTCTGGCTGCTACTAACTTCAAAAGTGGTATAACTTTATCCCACGACAAAATTAATGCAAGTACACAGCTCAGACTTGTTACCAAAATCAACATGTAGAGAAATAAATACCAGTGTTAAAGGATAACACTTAAACTTTCAACTGAGAATAATGATGTATATATACACCTATATAGTGCAAAACAAAACTAAAACATCTTTTCTCCAATGCCAAGCACCATCTAGAAATAATTTAAAAATGGATGAACAGTAGCCAAATAAATTATTCAAATTAATATTCTTTGCAACCTCTTATTTACATGTAAGAAGGGACTTAAATATGGTTATTGAAAATTTGACTTTTAATGTTTATTTCTAATATAAATACTTCCCAGGAGATACCTTTTTTTTTTTTTGTACAGCTCATGCATGCAGTTATCGATCAGCAGGTCCAGTTTATGAAGGAATTTCAGTCGGAAAGAATATTTTCCTAATATTAACCAACCAATCTCTTACACATTCAACATTTTATTCCAGACACCCGTGCCTGCAGTACCTGCCTCAACCGGAACAGATCAGGTACGGCTTAACTGATTTTCCTTAAGCATGTTATCAACAACTGGGGGCCAGGGGGGAGAAGCAGACTGGTTGGAGCTAGTGTTTCATAGTATTTTATAACAGTAGGATTTATTTTTCTTTTTACAATCAAGATAAAACCTCAAACTTGATAGATGAACATAAATAACGTCTGTTTTTAGTGGACGGTAAGAGAAAAATTGATAGAAAGACAGGGGAACTTCTGTTTCAAACATCATCACCAGCTGATCACATACAATAAAGCATCTGCAGCAGACTCCACATCCCCTACTCCAACCATAAGGCATGTGTCACCAGTGAACAGAAAACAAGAATGAAGGTGTGCATGACAAGGCAGAATAAAAGCCAAGAATCTCAATTCATTTAAAAGCAATGTAACCGGTGTCCTTCCATTACCTAGAAAGACATTTCTCTCTTTCAGAGCATTTATCGTTACAGAAGAATCCAGAGTTCAGAACTTGTAACATTTTCTGTCTTCTCTAAATCTTTTCCTATTGCATTTAGTATTCAAATGTTAATTCATTTATATTGACAACATCAGGTACTTTGCAACTATGACTAAAGGACCCAACACAAATTGGTAACATTTTGGAAACATACGTAAAAGTGAAACAAAAAAGGTAAAAGAGACTGGAAAAAGAAGAAAAGTACTATGCTACTATGATAAATTACACAAACAGAATTTAACATAGTAAGCATACTGTAGTATGTTTAAGAACAATGAAGCCTAGAAATATGAAACCTTACTCCAGCCCTGTCCATTTCTGCTGAGCCATACATGGAGCTTGCCACTTTTGTGTCGCGATTATGAGGTGTGCAGATTAGCAAGGTTCTACTGTACTTGAGTTTCAACAAAAATATTTAAACCAATTCAGCCAAGCTTTAAAACTTCAAGTTCAGCTAGCAAAGCCTTTAACAGACCTACTGACACCACAATGAAAACCCCAAAGCTTTTCACTCAGTGTCATTTAATATATTCCCTATTGACTTGTTATTTATCAACTACATCTAGTTGAAAATAAGAATTCATTATTTATGAGTTCAGTGGAATCGACTCCTTTCGATGTCGGTCTTAAAACTCAAAACATCAAAATGCATTTCTATGACTACAACTATGATGTTGCATACAATTTCAAAGAAAACAAACAATTGAGAGGAAATACCATACACATTTTTCACATATTAATAAAACAGAAAATACAGGCCTCATACAGAATCAACTGGATTCTTTAAGACATATCTTGGTTTGTGACACTGCTCTTTACACAGACATTTATATACAAAAATATATAAAAACTTCTTTTATATTTTTGCACATGTACACACAAATGAATGCATATTCTTATGAAATACACACAACATATTGACATGATTAATAATGTTTGTGCTCATTCATGATCAATAACTGGACCAAGAAAAACTAGGAAAAAACTTCAATAGAAGCTTTTTAATGATGGGACAGAAAAAATGCATTATCACATGCTTTTAAGTTTTTAAGACTATTTTAATACGTGTATTTTATTCAGTATTGCAGAGAATATAGTTTCAGAAAGCTAATATAACTTGAGAGACAGTTCAAAATTTATTTAAAGATACTTGAGCAAGATAAGATACTAAGACAGCCTTAGAAGCTTTCTGAAATAAGTTTCTAGAGTCTAAAAAATGTTTAATGGCAGAGATGAAAATGGAAGACAACAAATGAGCAGATGCAATACAAAATTTTATTCCTCTTTTCCTGGAACAGTATTTTTAAATAGCTCATCTCTATCTTGTAAAACTTCTAAGAACAATAAAGAAAAACCACAGGAAGTTTGGAAAAACTATACTGGAAACAGTGTATCAGAAAGAAGAAACACAAAGCAGATAGCTAAATTTAATTGATGTCAAGCTCTCTTTTCACTAGGTTCATCCCATTTCCATATATATTCTGACAAGTAACTGAAAATAAAAGCCAGTGTCTGTTTAAGCAAATCAGCAGGGGTAAAAACCCTAAACTTTTAAGATGTAAACTGTTTTATAAACATGTCAAGTTAAAGTAAAATGCCTGCAACAGCAGCAGACCCCTTCCAACCCTGCATACTACATTCATGGCGTTCTCACATTTTCTAAGCCATTTTAGATCAATTTCCTGTCATACACAGAAGAGGAAGTCGAACTGTTTTGCTACAGTTAGAGCTTGTAAGAAACTAGAATTTCTGTGAAAGAAGGTCAGACTCTAGCTAAGAGTCTTGCCTGCCCTCTCTTCCTTTCTCTGTAATGTCCATGCAAAGGAACTGAGAAACGTCTGCATCTTCAACTCTTCCTTACATTCAGTGCATGTGTTGAATCCACTGCTAAAAAAAGTAATTTAAGAATCTATGAGGAAGGCAGACAGAGGCTCAATAACATCAGTTTTATTAGGTACAATTTTGTTGTACTGTTGAATCACAGCGAACCAATTTCTCATGACTTATACATGTATTTTTTGTGGCCTTTGCCAATGTCTAACAGAACCGGTTTGCTATTTTCTTTCATCTCTGAAGCGTTTTAAGTAGTACAGGGATTGCAGGGTCGATACACCACAAGGACCAAACAGACTGTCCAAGAGGTGTTCCATATCATTTCCAGCCTTTACCAAACATCTTTCTGGAAGGCTTGAAAGTATCATATAGATACATATGGAAGCAAAACATTGATTTTGCTTATTACTATTTTAATCAACATACAATTATAGTAAATTCTCATAAAAGAAAGTCTGAACTTTCTTCTTATTTAATTAGAAAGTAATATTTTTCTGTGTCCACACAGAAGCTTAACAGCAAAAAAGGAAAGGGAAGAAATCAAGTTAAAGAGATAGAGATAAAGAGATAGAGAGAGAGATATGGTGGGGGGGTGGGGGTGGCTTTTTTTTTAAAGGCTATCTCTGCTCTGGGGTTATGTACAGTGATTGCTTGCAGCCTAGACTTGTAATTACAACTTGAAATTAGCAAAAGAAATTCTTCCTCTGTTGTAGGCGAGCCTAGTTTCATTATCGGTTTTTTTCCTTTCCTTTCAAAAAAGTGGATTATATGTAAACTTTTTTAAAAAAGTAATTACAATATAAAATTACATAAATGAATAAAAGCACTAATCTCACGCAGGCTACAATGAACTAAGTATAACCTAACCTTACCAAGAAAAAGCCCCCCAAATCTATGTTACTCAGCTTGCCAAAACAAAAGTACTTAAGGTAACGGTCACTGCATCTGTCACAAATGAAAAATGGGTACAGAATTCAGCAGTCCTGGTACCATGTTGTTCCCTGTGCTAGTTCCCTTCTCCATCTTCCAATTGACTCCAAGATACTGAAATTTAAGTTTGAGTTGTCTACATATATCAATGGTAAGACTGGGGAGGGGGGAGTGGGACAGGACACAAACAAACAAAACATCCAAAAACCAGTAATTGCTCTCCTTGAAATCAATGTCTGTGAATAGCGATCAGGCAAAAAAACCCACCCATGTACAACCCGCAAGTGGGAAACCAGCAAAACCTCAAACAATAGCTCAGTTACATCTTCCTCAAAGCAGCACACAGCCAGAGAGGGGACTTTTTTTCCTACTGTGCCATAATTAAAAGAAAAAAAAAAAAAAAGAAAAGAAAAAAAGAAGAGTAGTCTAACTACTTTCTTGCCAGGCATAAAATAAACTTCCTATTAATTTACTTATATATATCCAAAGGAAAAATGCAAAGCATGAAGAAACTGTAAATTGGGTAAAAATTTTTAGTTAACAAGAAGAATTCTAAGGCTCAGCCTTCTCATATATTGGACTACTACTAAATACATTAAATTATTTGCCCTTAATGTGATAGTCTGTGTAATCCACAGAAGAAAACTCCTATTAACACTAGTTCAAAGCATGCATTACAAATCTGTGCTTTTTCAATGTTCCAAACTTTCATCCAGATAAAGTCAGAATGGGTTGTCCTTCCTTACTCATCTGCAAATATTCCTTCACAGACAACAGCTACAGAACATTCTAGAACAACAACAACAAAAATAAATTTTTCTAATTAAAGTATTTCATAATTTCCATAGGTTATTGAAGAATTTCTATAGGCTCGAGCTTTTGTTGAGCTGAATTACTCCAACTTGACCCACTGACATGAACAAAATGCCCTCTGTTATACGCAGGCAGGCAGCAAAGTCAACTCTGGAAAAGTGGGTGGAATCCAGCGACACTCAAATTATTTCAGGTGATCAGGAATTAGTGCAGAAGTCCAGCCCTCTGAGGCTACAAAAACCAGCAGAAAACAATTCAAAGAGGATGATAACAACTAAGAAAAGGGCGAGAATCTTATGCCTTCAATGGAAAAGGATGGCTACAAGGGGGAAGCAGCTTCCAATTTCTTCCACCACCCTTCCTCTCCATCCCTAGAAAACAAGTCATTATTGGTTAATGTTGCACTGTCCTTGGGAGAAACGAGGTTGATTCACCTTTGCATCTACTATTTCCTTCTTTAAAAAATCCCATAGAAGATATTCCAAAAGGCTTATCAGCCTTACATAGTGCGCACTTTTACAAAAATCAAGCCTTTAAGAAATACCTGAATCAAAACTGTAATATTTGGGTGTTTTAACAGTGCAGGATGTTCAAAGGATATTGAATCAGTGGGACTTTACCCCTGCAGTAGAGAAACAGCATAAAGTTTCATTGTAAATCAGTTAAGGATATTTTATCTCAGTTTACCATCTATCTGCTCTTGTGATTCTTCATGAAGATTACCTTATTTTGCACGCTTTTTTTTTAGCTTAAAATTAACCAAAACTTGTATTCTCCTTCCCACATCCCATTTTGTACCTATTCTTATCACCAGATATACATAGTAGCAACATAACTTATTGATGCGTTGGTACATCTTACTTCAAAAGTACAATTTAAGTCAGGTGAGCCACCATGCAGGCCAAATAATGGATCCTACCACAGAATCAGCTGAAGACACGCAAAACCCATTAAGTGGAAAAACTAAAAGCTTTTAAAGAATTGAGTGCAAAAGAAGAAGGTTTTGCAAATTTAACCCTTCTATAGTGGGTTAATCAGATTTTGAAGTACAATACAGCCACATTTAAAAAAAAAAAAAAAGTTGGCAAAATTCTAAAATCAAAATGTATTCCCCCCCCCATGTCCCCAAGTGTAAATATTCTTCTGTGGCTTCTGGCCAAATCAGTGAAAAAGGAAAATTCTAGAAGACAACAGGACAATTATTTTAAAACAAAAACCACAATAAATACTAAATTTTCTCTCCCGAAATAATTGAAAGATTTGTGGAACTAAAAGCACTGTTCAGGGCTTGGGATTTTTTTTCTTTACATTAGAAGGTATCACAACAGAACTGTGTTACATTTTGGAGGCACATACACAAACAGTGGTATACAGGCCCTTAAAGCTGTTTGTCCCCTATGCATCAATGCCCTGCCAGTTGGCAAGCCTGAGCCAGGAAGCTGTCAATTCCAATCAAGTTTAGGCGATGCAGTCCTATTAAAGAAGTCTTGCTGGTTAAGGGGCGTCCACTGTTTCCAAAGCATGGGAAAAAAAAAAAGGGAAAAAAAAAAAGAAAAAAAAGAAAAAAAAAGGGCTCTGCTTTCCTTAGATTTGAGCTGGCAACTTTCACTGACTAGAGTTTTCAAGGAGCTATGAATGAGCTTAACAAAGGAGTTCTGTGGCTAGTTTCTGGCTGAAATCCATGTCAACAGTTTTTAAGGTCACAGGTCACACTAACTAACATTTATTCCCAGCAGACCCTGCTCTAAACACAAGCTGTAAGTAGTACAAATTTGGAATTTTTCTGTAATCCCTTGAGATATTCCTGATCCTTCCACATGTTTCTGCTCAATTAAAAACAATTCTCACTTTGCACCACAAGAGAGGCCCCTGCTCAGAAATCTTATTCTATCCTAAGAATAAATGGACAAAGACTGCAATCAAAGGAAAGGAAAGGGGGGAGGAGAGGAACTCACAACAAATCACACCAAAACCTCAAATAACTCCATACAGAATCACATTCAGTTAGTTACATTTTCTGCCATCTGTCACAAACTATTATAGATTCATTTCTTTTTATCTTAGAAAAAGAGTGGTGCAGAGCTTAGCTATTTTGGCCGAGAGGGATTTCCACACAAATGTTTCTGCATTTCACTTCAGAAGAATGATTTTCATTTTGGGTACAAAAGCTGAATACCCACTGAAAACTTCAAATTAAGTAAAACTGAAATCAGAGTTGCACATGGTTATAGCACCTTCTTAAATCAGTAACTTTGCCCAGTAAGTCTGTGAACCAAAGCAAAACTATGCAAAGTTTTACTTTTTTTTTTTTTTTTTTTTTAAACTTTAACAAAACTTGGAGCAAGGAAAAAAAATCTTTGGCTTATGTTATTATTGCCCCTTCAAGCAGTTAGAAATAGGTGCTATAGCTCACGGTACCTATTACACAGTTACAGGAATGAGAGGGTGCTTGTCCACCAAAGTCTAATTACTTCAACTAAGTACACATAAATCTTGGGGCCTTCAGGGCAATACAACCTGTCCACTACCACACACTTCTCCAGTATTGTCAAAGCAGTAACTACTGTCATCTCATTCACGTTCTCGTCTCAGAAAGGTTTTACTATTATTGCTGCTACTCTTTTTGATAGGAAAGGGAAAAAAAACATATAGGCAGCCTCTGAGGGATAAATGATTGCGTATGGTCTGGCAGCATTTACCTAACATCTCTCAAAGCTGTTCTAATAATATCTGGAGAAAAGAAATTTTGCAAATTAAATACAGCATTAAATTGACCAAAATCACATTTGTGGAGAAACTGCAGTTAACAAGGCAACATATTTATCTGCATAGATGGACAAGTACACTGACTTCTGATCACCATAGCTTTTATGAGTTAGACTTCTACTGAAATGGAGAACTGTAACGGACATTCTGTCCAGCTTTGTAAGTTAAGAAACAGTAAATCATAATATTTTCAAGCTTAGTGACATCCTGGAAAATATATTTAAATACAATCAGCGAAGAATCATATATAAAACAATTCATAGATTTTAATACTCTATGATACACCAGTAATCCAGGCTAGATTAAGAACATAGTGTTTTACACAGCCTAAGTTTCTTCAAAAATGTTAAAAACAATTCAATTAGGATTGCTATATTGTACTGTAGAAGTGCAGGGGGTTTGGGGATGTTTTGTGTTTGGGTTTTTTTAAACACATTTTTATTTCAGAGTGGGTTTCATTTAATTTTTCACATTACTGGCCTCAGAATCTTAACTAAAAAATAAGGGATTATGAAGCAAACCAAGTAACAGCAATAACGTTACTTCAAAACCATTCTGCCAAATGGTTTTGAAGAGCACAAGTATTATACTTGGCCTTATACCTACTTACTATAAAAGATCAGTTAAATCGATACAAAAATATTATTTCTCAGTTAAACTACAAAATTTATTTTTTAAACTCAAATATACACTGCCATAAGAGAAGTACACGTTAAATATTAGGGTTGACTTGGTGAACATGCCTGTGATTTTTTTATCTATACGAAAAAAAATAGAGCTACTCAGGTCATCATTTTATTATGTTACATAACCTGAAATCATTACACTGACTTACACATTTAAACCAGTTCATACATTTAAATAGGTTACCATACAGTCAACACTGCCGTTATTTTTTATTTAAAAGCAGTGTGTTTCATAAACATGCAACTTGTTTTAAAGTTCAAATAGTCAGAATATAGAATAAACAGACATTTGAAGAAATTACTGTATCCTATATTTTTATAACCTGAAGAATTTTTCAAGCATCAGTAACTGGGTCCTTATACTGAATTCTGGAAGTATTTCAGAAGACAAAAGATAAAAATATTAAAAAAAAATAAAACTTGTTCTATTATATAAACATTCTCCAATAAGGGTATCAAAAAAAGTATTCGGACTGAGCTAACAAGATTTTTTACATTCCGAAAGCAGAACTTTTTCTTCTTTTATGATTGCATGGAAAGACAAAGTTGTCAGGAATCGAAGATTCTACACCATATAAAAGTCGGGACAAAAAAGCCAACTACAATGAAAACTGATATGCACTTTTAAATAATGTCTTCATACAAGAACTTGGTATCTTTCTCTGAAGGTAGAAAAAAAAAAATAATTTCATGTTTCAATGCCTCCATAGAATTCAGTATTTCATATGTTCAGCAGTCTCTTTATAGGTTTATATACCCTATCTTCATTTTCTTCACCTATCTTCAGACCATTAGAAACAGTACAAGTGGAAGTATCATGCTTATAGTAATTTTAGCTATGAGGTTTTTAACTGTGTCCCACTATGAGCAGACCACATACAGAAGTGTTTGTCCACTTAAGCTTTGAGAAACCAGATTGTAAAACAGAACACTCTACTCCTTTCAGTACACTTACCGATACTAATACAAACTGGTTTACACATTACTTTCCCATCAAGAGAATGTTGAAATACATCAATGCCTGTGCCTTTTAAGAGTTCTACATCACAGGAATTAACCAAAGAGGCAAATACAGCTGAGCCACTGAACAACAGTGTTCACAACGTAACCAACAAACCGGCTTCCGGAGAATTTAGTACAGCTAGTTGCTAGAAATCTGTAAAGATGAATAAGCTAGTAAGGAGATCTAACATTAAAACGATGAGGAAATGAAAATTAAGAGCCTCAGCATGAAAACTTGTTAAGAATCAGAAAGCATCTACATGCTTTAAGAACATATGAAAGCAGAAAGATAAATTTATAGTCTTATTTTATTTTTTATCACTGAGATCGTATCAGTAGATCAGTATGTTTCCATCTTTCAGTACACTTCAATTAGCAGGAAATAGCAATCAAGAACAAATTCTGAACTTCTTTGACACCTTCCAGACTCTTTTGCCCTAATGAAAGAACATTACCTCTCTACATACATAGAAGACTTAGAAAAGATGAGAAACAAAAGTATACAAATTCCAGAACAAAACTAGGGGACATGCCTGATTAAGGAGTTGAAGAGGATGTCTCAGGAGAGTGAGAAACAGAGGCTTGGGAACGTCTCCACACGTTGTTTTTTGTTTCTTGGTTTTTTTGTGGGTTTTTGGTTGGGTTTTTTTTTAATGAAAGACTACAGCTCTTCACTAAATTCAGAACTACCTATATTGTTCACCCTCAAAAGCCCATGCCAAATCTCATGTGAAGTTAGATTAAAGCAAAACAAAACTCTAGGAACAAAAAAATCCAGCTTCTTAATGCACATCCAATAGGATTTATTTCATTTCAGTCAAAATCCTGAAGTACTTAAATGAAGCCTTAGAAAGAAAAAATCTTTGGGCATGGAAATTTTACTAGGATATCGAAATTGCCAAATTAGAACTCAGAATCTGATGACTTGGACATTAGCTCTCAACTTACTATGCATTCATCATTTGGAAAAGAAAATAATTAAAATGCATATTTTAAGTTTTGTAACATACTGCATTGAAGAAGGTAGTCCAGAATTCCAAGTTACCCAGGAGATTTTAATGTGTGGTATGTGAGCTTGTGGGGTTTTTTTAACTCACTTCACTGCTTAGAACCTCAAAAAAACCCCACCAGACCATCTGTGACACTTCTTTTGTGCTTCTGTCCGCCCTCTGCTGTCTGAAATGCAGAAAGTAGTCATCTATGCTAGAGCGCTCTACAACTCGGTGTTACGTACAATATTTGATCATTGTAGTTTCACAATTAGCTAGAAATCAAGTGAAGAAAAAAGGAAACGGAATAAGAGAGACAGACTCAGTGGTCCTACATTAAAAGAAAATCACAGAACACCTAGAAGATGCAATTTTTAAACTTAATCAAAGATTTCCATACATCCATGTGATGCTAAGCACAGCAGGAATGAAACTATGAAAACTATAGGGGAATAGGGCAAGTGAATCTGTGTAATGCTGATCTACATTCCTTATTACCCTCTAAAACTTACAGTCACTTGGATTAATAATGAACTTTCATTTTCTCATTAGTTCACAGGAGAAAGAAGCAATAGGAATGAAGCTAAGAGTCTCAGTCCCAATTCATCCACTGCTGTAACTGCACTGGAACTCTTTTTTTTTTTTTTTTTTTTTTTTTTTTGGTTATGAGTTGAAGCAGAAGGCATTTAACTACAATATAACTCCTCCATTTCTTCTTGGCATTCACTCAACATGAGGAAGCTGACAGCAAAGAACTCTTATCCAGGAGAGATCAAGAAGGGACTCATACTACTCCTCATTCACACTTTCTTTCTAAACTGTGTTTCCCCTTTAATTTGTCATTAATCAGGAAAAGTTACCTTATGTAACCAGACACTTCCCACGTGAGAGTGAATCAGCACCCCAACTATACAGAGTAGCAGCTATGGGGAAACAGCTAGGGAAATACCTTCTTGTCTTCAGTATACGGTCCACATTGCTGGATTGCCATAGCTAATAATAGTTGAAATGTCTACTAGAGAAAAGAAAGAATGAAGGAAGATACTGAGAAAACACCTGTCACTCTGCCTCCCACGCAATTAGTTAGTAATTTTGGTAGATTTCACAATAATTTCTCCAAATATTAAGCTTCTTAGTAAAGGCATAGTTTGCAGATCACTGCCATCAGTATAATGCTGAAGTACAAGGTAACAAACCTTTGGTATCTTCACCGTCTAGTGCCAGCAAAAACGGCACAGACATTCATTTTAAATACATACATCAATGCAAAATCTATTCCACGGCATTGCTGTATGCAACCCAATGAAATGAGAAGTGTCCTTGTACTTGATAGGTGCTCTTAGATTTTGCAACATTATCCCTGAAATTCTCCAGAGGGGTCATATTCAATAACATATATACAGAAGGTCGCATTCTGTCACATGCAACACACAGTACTCATAGAACGAAGACAAGTTCTTCTTGTTCTTACACTGGATTCTCTCACATGAAAAGCAAACCAGAGGCGACTGAGACACATGTCTGCAATTGCTCATAGAGGAAACTGTCCTCATCTGTGATTGCTTGAGCAATTGTTCAGTCACTTACCTGGCTGTTCATACAGTTAACTCTGAGCTATCTCTACCTGGGCCATTGCTCCGAAACTTCCAATTTCTCAAGAACATGCAAAAAGCAGAAAGCAGAAGATTGACCATTCTTAAATTTGTTTAGCACAAGAGAGGCCGGATGCCATGTGGAAATCTTCAACCCACAGAAGTTCTTAATGGAACTAATACATTGGTAGATAATAAAACTGATTTTACTTGCATCATTTCTTGCAGCAAATGTAAATAGAAAATTACGGACTGTATTCCAACATGTCTGTGGGAGGTCATCAAAAACTACTCTGATAGAGCCTCTTTGCCCTTTCTATGTGAAATGCATTGTTCCCAACTTCCACTAACAGTCTTCATTATGACAAACTTCACAAAACCCTCAACGGGACAGAGTAAAGCTCACACATACAAACTTTTAGGATGTGGAGAGCATCAGTGACATTCTTGCAGTTACCAACAGATGCTTTGTTATTAAAACTTGCATATACAAATGTCCACAAAATGTCTTAACAAGATCAGTTGTGACAGCTAAAGATAACAGCTGCCATCATGCTATGTCATATCAAATTACTGCAGAGAGACATTTTTTTTTCCACATTGTTAACTCAAGAACATTGACTACAAACAAATACAGTTATCTACAGAGGAACTCAAAGTGCAAGATATTTTGCATCACTTCTGCAGAAGAGCAGTGACTTTGAGGACCAGATAGGAAAATAATTTTGAACAGCTGGCAATTATAATTTGAGTGTAACACAGCAAAGTCAAACACTGTTTCCTAGAGTCAGCCAAAAGCCAAACCACAGACCTACCTTAAGATACAGAAGCAGCTCTTGGCCCCAGAAGATAAGCGACAGAATCCAAACCTCTGTTTGCTGTCAATGTCTGTAAGCACAAATGTAAAGTTCTGCCCAACTTGGTTAACTGCATGGCTGAAAATGAAGAGAGTAAGAGGAAAAAATTAATGCTGAGCTAACTTTGTGTCAAAAGTATCTACTCAAGTCATTGAACCTATAACATTTCCTCTTTCAGCAGAGTTTTTTTTAGAAATTAACTTTGAGAGTATACACCCTCTAGAAACTTAAATACGCTAGTTGCTTGGTGAGGGACAAGTGGGTTTGGGGGATTTTCTTCCCATTTTTTAAGAGTGGGAGGATACTAAAAATGCATTTATCTTTAAATGAAAATGGTTATGACTATCAACTGTCTTCAATGCAGTACACACTGTACAAACCAAACCCATGTTCTCTCATATAACCCAAAATATTTCATTACTCTTTGTTTGAGAATTGGTTTACTCCAAGAGCAAGGCAATGTTTAATAACATGCTAAGCTTCTTCAACACTTGGATATTGACTTGTAGAAGCTTTACTATCCATCTACCAATTTTGTATGTATGCCAGATACACCATTCCAAAATGTTCAGCAACTGGAACCATGCCAGGTGACTCTCCTTTACTTTAGGAGGTAGGCAATCAGTTAAAAGAAAGACTAGAATAGTGTACAAAGGACAAAAAGAGAAATTAGAATCAAAAGTACACTGTGCTAAAGCCAGCCATGACTATAAAAATAATTTTGTAGGACTTCTATATGATTTTTCAAAATTAAGAGTCATTTGCCTCATCTGCAAGAACTTAACGGCTCTTCAAGAATAGCTCAAGTGAACTAATAACATTCTTAGATGTTGGCTCCTACTCACAACACAGTGGAAAGTATCACTATAGGAAAATTTGCCCAAATTGGAAAAATACAGTTTTGGAAAACAAAACAAAACAAAACCCACAACCAACAACCACCACCACCAAAACAAAAACACAAAAACAAAACCACAAACAACACAAAAAACAAGAACTAAACCAAACCAACAAACAAAAAAACCACCCAAACCCCAGCATTTAAAAATTCATGTCTTTAGAAATACTATAATTCACATCTGTACTTTACCACTACTAGATGATGCTCAAAATAATAAAATAAGATCAAAATAAGATGCTTTACATTTAAAGCATGGCACTTTCTGAATGCTAGTTATTAACAAAATGAAAGACATTCTTGAGATATTCCCACATTTGTCTAAAGTTAATCAAACGCTTATGTACTGTGACAGCAGATCCCATATGAACCAAGCCCAACTCACCTCCCAGTTTGTAGAGATGTAGTTTTACTCTTAACAGAAATTTTGACATTTAGTGGTGAAGCTGGGACTAATGTAATTATTAGAGGATTTTTCATCCAATTTCAATCTATTCGAGACCTCATAATGATATGAAATTAACACTTATTTCAGGTTATGTTCTAGTTTATTTTAGGTTTACTGAGAACACAGACGAGCATTTACATGTGTATCTTTACAAGTCAGTCCTACCAAGAGCAACAAAAAAACCCCATTAAATTCAAGGCCATTTAACTAACAGTCACAAGCCTTAAAAGCGAGCAAATATTCTCTTCTATGATGCCATATATAACACAATAAACAATTTATGTGGGAGATTATACAGTCAGTGCCTAGAGAAAAAGAGAAAAAAAGACTTGCAGAAATAAAAGTTGGATCCAGATCGGAAAGATGTCACTGTCCAGCTTAGAAAGAAGAATCCTCCAGTGGATCCAAACAGGGAAGGAAAAACATGCAGTGATGACGACAAAAAAGTGCTCCAAATTCACAGGTGAACAAAAAGACAGATATTTTAAAACATTTCAGTAGTCTGAGAATTAGACAGTGTAAGTACTATCATCCTACCGAAATCTAAATGTCAACAGAGCAACCATTTCCATAAACCACACTGAGCTGCTAGGGGATACCAAAAAATCCCTTATGGGTGTTGTGTTTTATCTGTAAAGCTTGGATGTAATGTTACTATGGTGATTTTAGTATGGTGTTTTAAAAGGGGATTATATGCTTAATTTTAACAAGGTTGAGAGCAGAGCGTGTGTGAGAAATAGCATTCTAGCTGACAATTAGAATTACAGAACGGGGAAAAAAAACATGCTTCATTTGCAGCAGGGAGAAGCTTGTTTATTAAGCAATTGTGACACATTGGTAAGTTCCTCCAAAGTAAACCTAAAGATTCTTGCATTTATGTGATGTGCAGAAACTAAGTATGTCTTAGAGGTCTTGCTCAAGTTTCAGTTACCAGTTCTTCACATGGAAGGATGAACTTCCCAATGCAAAAAAGTGCTTTTCCTAGGATCTTAATATCAAGACTTAAGATTCATAGCTCTATTTTCAAATGGGAAGAAGGTCTATTTAGAGCCTAGCAGGATGGAAGCACCATAAATCTCACCTCTAAATGGGCAGACAGAAGTTAGGATTGGAGGGAAGGGGAGAGAGGAAGAGTGATTTCTTAAAAATCCTCCATCACTAGCTATATCTGACTAACACAAATTAATCCTAATATGAAATTTGACTGAGGTGGAGTTCTTCACTCCTGCAGTTGGAGAATAGCCTCTGCCTTGATCCTGCAAGTGTAAGATTAGAAAACTCACAGTACACTCCCTAAAGGAAAGGGCAACTAGTCCTTGGTCATTTTTGACCACTGGCAACAATATATATAAAAAGAATCAATATTAAAAGACTTAAGAGTCTGTGTCAATGAGTGCCAAAACCTTCAGCACAGAGAACAATCAGATATGCAGAAGATCTTGATTCGCCTCAAAATCTCATTTGAAGTAGCAATCTGGCAGAGGCAATAGTACATCTTCAGTTTTTGCCACCTGCTTTATAAAACATGCAGCCTTAGAAGAGACACACATGTAGGTGAAGACTTACGTCCTTTCTCAGCACTTGTTAAACAGTGGTATATATCTACAACATCAAAGTCAGAGGAGCAAGACTCAACTCAAGTACCACTGAGAACACTTCTACCATCAAGAAGTTTCCACTGAAAGCCTGGCACAATACTGCACGTAACACAGAACGTAGTTACGTTAAGTTAAATTTCCCCAAGTCAAACTCCTCACAGACAGGGTATAAATTGGGGACATGACTCTAGCAGGACTTGAAAACCTAAGTTCTATGACTGGTAATGCTACTTTGGGCTCTGAGCTGGTGAAAGGAAAAGCAGCATCTATTCTTTAGTGACTACACATTTCTGATCATTTGTATCAGTATCTCTTCATCTTAAGTCATACTGATAATTTTTCCACAGATCCTAAAGAGACATCCTACCCAGAATATTATTCCAGCAGAAGGTATTAACGCATGTTCCTAAGTTATCTGAACAATGAGCCAGTATCTCCATTGTTATATTAAGAAGAATAATTTTAAAACCTCCCAATACTGCAGAGAGATTCTAATACTAAAATACTAACAACAAGGCAACCTAGTTAACTGGGAATAGTACCTAAGTATTTGGAAGGCCTTTACTGAAACCACTTGTTTCTTGCTCTTTTTGTCCAGAATGAACAAAACAATATATATTTAAAAAAAACACCCTGAGGACTAAGAATTACAGTAACTGGAGATCTGATTCAACATACCACTTTTCAGGCACATAGGGATAAAATCCCACTAAAGAGTGCTAGTCAACTCTGTAAGACACAACTGTAAGGACCTTTCTGACACGTAACTGAAGACAGTATTTCTTCTAGAAGCAATTTCTTTTCATCTCAAAGTAGAAAAAGTGTTTACTGAGAAGACTGAGGGGAATATTAAAGCATTGTCTGAACTAATTTCATTATTGGGCTACCTGCTCACTACTTTAAATAACTTTATTTTAAATGCAGTATAAGAAACGTATAAATAAATATTCAGTAGTTGGTTAACAGTAAATAGGGAAAGAATAGACCAACTAGTGAAAATTTATCACTTGTTGAGTTCCAGAAATAGCCTCTAAGAACAGGTATTAGATCAGTTCTAAACCTGGAAGTAGCTAAAGGATGAAGAACATTTTGCACTTAAGATGCACTTTATTTTTCTCGTTATCATGGTCACGTTAAATTCATTTGCATTCAGTGACATAAGACTGTTTACCTTCTTACTGTAACTGGCAGGTTAATTCCCACACACAGTTCAAAGCTAAGTCAAATTTAGATCATGGAGGACTACAACAAGTATTTATCTATATATAAACTTACGCACACATCTATGCGCACCTGTGTGTGTACTTTTACATCAGGAAGAGAAGTAGCACACACATCTCTTTCAGCTGCCATATCCTTAACTTGGATGTCCTCTACCTTCTGGACTATTGAAAGTCCATTCTTCATTTTAAATTATTAAGTATGCCATGGGTTACAATCTCTCCTTTATGTTCAAAATGGTTGGCTTACAGTCTTTTCAGTGACTGTGATACTCAGTCAAACAAGGGAATCCAGAAATGCACCCCATATGGGGTTTCAGTGTTCTTATCTTTCAAAATGGTATATTGCTGGGGAAAAACAAAATACAGCAAAACAAACAAAACCCCTAGGTACAATAACTTTACGCAGAGTAAGCATAAATATTTCTAACAGAAACACATACATGAGAAAAACATAAGTACTTCCCTACTCTCTCCCGTTAGGAAAGGAAAAAGATAATCAGCAAAAAGTGATTCCAAATTATAAGACAAATTTGTGGCTTTTGAAGGTCATCCGAGTCAACAAGCACTGGTTAAGTAGCTCATGTTGACAGCCCAGGATGTTCAAATTCTCTTTTTATGTACAAATCAGGTACAGCAGAGGCACTGGTAATAATAGTTGTCTCCAGCAGTGCCTCACCAATGTCTCTCAACCCTGATCTGCAGGAACCACCTGGAGGGTTGAAAGAACATATCGTCTGCATGATCCATTCAAGCTTTCAGCTTCCTCCAAAAGCCCAGATTACTATGTTGGAGGACAAAGTGTAGCAGTGGTTTTATTATGTAGACTCCTATCTCCAGAGAAGCATAGTGAGATTTCATCTCCATTCATAGAAACTAGTGAACAGTATTTCAAGATAACTAAGAAATACAAGCTGGCCTATGGATGGGGGAAAAAAATGAAAGGAAAAAAAAAATTGAACAATGGCTCAAACCATTGATATTAAAAATGGATGCTGATTTATAAAGAAAATCAATTTCTACTGTAAATATCACAGATTTCACTAAAATGAGAAAAAGATTTCTAGCAGCTTAATCACATTTAAGGTCAATTTCATCAATCAAAACCATTCAGTGTGTTAGCTGACCTAAGACAAGTGATTCTAATGAATTCAATGATGCTTATAGATAATGTGAGCAGTAGTGCATCCTTTCTAAATTTCAATGCTTGTTCTTTTCATAAAACCATCAAAAATAACTCACAGTAAAAGCAAAACTAAAAAAAACTAAGTAAGTTCTGGAGTTTTCTAAATTACAAGAATTAAATACTCTCAGCTCCTATCAAATCCACTGTAACTTACTTTACAATTTTTCCCCCCCAAATTAGAAGCCATATTAAGTAGCCACCAAGTAAACCACCAGCATTCCAGCAAGAGGCCTTTAAATGTAAAGCACTTATTTCATTGTTCTGCCCAGATTTTGGCATTTAAGAAATAAAATACATACTCGCACAAAGCTTTGATATTAATATGCATATTTGACAACCACTACCTAAGCATTTTCACATTCAACCATTACGTGGAAGTAAAATAAAATGCACTCTTACTGCTGCCACTGAACAGCTCAAACTTTTAAAACTTTTTTTTTTTTTGATGGTGCCCATAAAAACCCCAGGAAAAAGTGATTCTAAGACTATAATTTGCACTTGGGTGCTTTAAATCACAGTCAAGCAGACAGAATGTTAAGAATGGTATGGTTTTTATTTTCTACAGTGGTTTTATTGACAAGCTTATTTTCTTGTAAAGTTTGAAAAGCTAACACTACCTGTCCACATAGAAGGGGAAACAAAACTTGGTCAAAGTCTGTAGAACTTCCTGTGGAGAGAAAAAGAGATAATTTATACATCTAGTGGGACCAATAAATCTAATATTAACCACATCACACAATTTCACAACTTTGCCCTGAAGAAATAAGAGACAGATGAAGAAATATGGGCTTTATCAATTACATGGAAGGAGTACCAGGCAGTCAATCATGTGAAATAATAAACATGATCAAACTTCATTAAAAATGAAAAATTAATCAAGATTCACACATGGGCAGGCAGCAGGAGCCATCCAGCAATTCTCCAAAGAGTAGGAGGAGGTTGGGTTGTTGAGTGTTAACACCTCTCTAGGGACAATCTCTACCCTGACCATATGGATCATAGTGAATAACACCAAACCACATGGGTTTGGACTGGCAGGACCACTTCTGCTGGCACAGCTTTTGACTGTTACCTAGGAACAGAGGTCTGGGGGATTAGAGAATACTTCCTAACATCAGCAAGATAAATAACAAAAGATAAAGCCAATAGGTCTCATAGCAGGAATGTTTAACGTTGCCTACTGCTATTGGAAAGAAAATCTGTGTGTTAAAAGACTGATTAAAATAATGTGTATTAAAATTAATACAAATTGTTTAGCCCACAAACCATTTTCTAAAAGTTGTAAAACAGCAACACAAAGAAACTTTTAAGTATAGCCTTTGCATAATATCAAATAAAAAGAATGAATATGAAAACTGAAAACATGATCAGCAGAGAAATTAATCATTTTCAATTTTACAACTTTAAACAAATACAGTCATTAAAAAGGCAAAACCAGAAACATGTTAGTCCCAAAACAGTTGTGTTCATAGACAAAAGTAATCCATTTACATTATATTATTCTCTAATATTCAAAATTTGAATTCTATAATCCACTACCCACCATAAATGTCTAACCAGTTTGCAGACCTTTACTACGAGCCAATTCATTGTTCATTCTCCTTCACCTTTAAATATTTCAGGACCTGAAATGTAAACTATATTTCTGCTTTCAGCTGAAACAAGATAGCCCTGACTAAATGACAAACCCTCTGATAAATTCCACACTTTTCTGACCAATAGCAGTAAATTATCAATAACTAAATTGATGCTTCTCGCTTCATTTATTTCTAAAACCAATGCCATCATTCAACAAATAAACTACATCAATCTAATAACCTATTCAATGAAGCAGAAAACATATTGACTCCCTTGCAAGAACATGTTCCTCCTACATAATTCAAATAAGCATATCCCATTCTTAGCAATGGTTTCAGGCTCAACTGCTCATAGACTCTTCTTTGGAGGTTTCTTGACAACTAAAATGTGGCAAGTTCTTAAGATTTCAGGCAGAAACAGATATGGAAACTTTGACTTCTTGACAGTTTATTGATAGATTATTTAACAACCTCCTGTTTTTAAAGAACAAGAAAGGATCTATTGAAGAATGCCATGTAAAGCAAAGAAGTATCCTCCTTTCAATTTCAGCAGGGAACTTGGAAAGGAGCTATATAAGTTTCAGAGTAAACTCTGCAGAAATATGTATTTTGATACAAAATAATGCCTTTATAGTAAAGACCTCATTAATGTGATTGGGTTCACCCTTGTGCAGAATCTCACTGACTTCCCCAAGGATCAACCGTCTGCTGTACAACTCCGATTGCTTGCGCGCAAAAACTACATCTTGACAAATTTTAGCTATTACACAGTTATCCTTTACCCACAACTGAAATCTTAATGCATAAAAATTTTAAAAAAACCCAAACCAAACCAAAGCAACAAACCCCCTAGAATTTTTAAAAAATCAAAACTATATTTGCAGGAGAGTAAAGTGCCTATATTATTATCGGCCTTATCAATACAAATTGTCCTCAAAATAATGACTGCACATCTATCTTTTAAAAACAAAGCCATGTAGCTCCTACATAGAATTCTGAAATAAAAGTGTTAAAAGATAAGAAATCATCAGTGACCACAAAATGGCAGAATATATTGTCTCCATTATTTTGATGATTTAAATAATTACTGTAACTGAAAGTAAAAACATTCACATACTAAAACACTTCATCATCTCATCAGCATTGTGTTATTGTAGGATAAGTGTACTACTCAGAACTTATTTTGCACTTGTTTCTTGATATAACTTCCTAAACACAGAAAATGAAATTTTCACTTAAAGAGGCAATACATTGAATCTGTACCACTATACATTGCCTTGTCTTTTAAAGAAAGATTTTACAGTGATATTATTATGTGGCTTTTATAATGTTATTGGACATAATTTGCAAGTCATCATATACATATACTTATCCGCCTTGATTTAGAACTAAAAAATTGAGACTAGTACAGGTTAGCCACAGACATATTTTTAAACTATTAAAAAAATACATAAAAAATCATGTACTGATCTTTTGCATGTAAGAAATACAATTACTGGAGAACTATTCATTTTTTGCTCAAGTTGCAAGCTCATTACTATGAATGTAATGCATCCCCCCCCCACCTTCCCTTTAAATACTGCTCAGTTTGAAAGATTAGCAATGCCTATATAATATACAACTTCCTACCAATTGTACAGGTGAGTGGTTACTTATGGCCCAGAAAAATCGTAATTTCTTTATGATTTCAAACAAAAAACATAACAAAACCAAACCTAGAATCACTCCATGTCAGCATCTTATAATCCTTTTTATGTTTTTACCGGACATGAAACACAGAGGTAGTATCAATAGCCTGTTTTCTTATTTTATTCCCCTACGCCTATTTTCTTAAAGAAAAACCTACATAAATGCCTCTAAAGCAAAACCCCCTAAAAAGAAGAAGAAAAGAAAAAAAAATCCCCAAACAATCCAGGACACGCAGCTGATAAGCGTAAATTACCCAGTAGCTGAAACCAGTGTCTCTAGGGTATCACATGCCAGTTTTCTGGATCAATCCCCAAGTTTATATTTTCACAAATCTTTTTACATGCAGTTTGATTTTTAACATTTTAATGAGCAAAAAGTGCATCTATAGCAGCCAGTCACCACAGTTAAAGTGCAGGGCATGAACTGTGTCCCTTGAGGGATTCAGCCCAGCCGTGTCACCAGTGGCTTTAGGACATACACCACCTGGTTCCTTGTCCCAAGGTTCCAACTCTTTTCATAATCAAAACACTGCTGACATTATAAACCCCACATGGGTTTTCTAAAATCCTTCCCAATCAATAAAGCCAGTACATAACTTATCGGAGACAACACAGAGCTCATTGATTAAGTTTGGTTTCAGTAGCAAAGTTTTCAAAATAAATGAGGTAGGAATACAGTGTTCAGCCCTTTTGTGTCACATAGCAATTTATGAAGGTAAGGCAGTCTCTAAAAGGATTTCCTACACACACACACACACACACACGAGATATTCTTGAAAAGCGTATGGAAAGCAAGGTTGTTAAATACACACAATACACACTTGGCTTATGTCCCGAATTATCTATATATTGAGATGAAATAGTGAAGAAAGCTTAACATTGCTGAAAAATTTTGCATATTCATTTGTGAATTTAATGTGCAAGCTGTATCTTAACTCAAGTCTTTTTTATTTTTATTTTTAAACGTTTTACCGTATGCTCCCACTACCAAGTCAATGGAAGAACTTGAGAGCCTCTTAAATATACAGGATTGCTTTATTTCTCTTGTTCAAATGAACATCGGTAACAAATAATGCCATGCTGCAGCTACAATTAAATAAAACTGCACTGATAAAGTGATATGCAAATTGATGGTCTAATGCAAACAATCTACTCTTAGAAAGATGCACGATACAACAGACATTCAAAGTGGAACAAGAAGTGTAAGTAGAAGTTGGAGAGAAATGAAAATAAAATACAGGCAATCTGTGAAAAATGATGAATGATTAAGGCAAGACACTCAAATATTAATGTGAGTCAGAGAAGGGAAACAATAAACCACAAAAACCAACAGGTTGGGGACCTGTATTTGGAAGCCTATTGGGAAACCTGAGGAAAAACAGGAAGTTGAAAAGACTACCTAGAGTACAGACAAGACCTTTAGCTGTGGATCATGGGGGGAAAAAAAAAAAACCACCAACAAAACAAAACAACAACCCCAAAACCCCACAACCATATTACAGAAAGCACATACATTTTTACAGAAGGACAATTCAAATATTACAAGAGAATGGAGCATTGCAAGTAAGGTGAGTTTTCCATGGAGAGAAGAGATGACTCAGTGATGAAAAAGATGAATGCTGGTTTATTTCCTTGACCTTAAACCAGAGGTGAAGTATAGGTGAGGTTGCTCTAAGTGAAACGCTAAACAGAGAGGGTGGAAATACAAATAGTTTTCATCTTAACCAGCTTGAAATACCATCTGAATCCACAAAACAAACATGAAATCCATCCTCTTCGCATGGAGGGACACCCAGAGAGTTTCAAGAACACATCAACAGACTGATGAAGGAAGGAGGAGAAGCTGGAGAGCAATGAGGGTTAAGAAGAGAACAATGACAGCCAGCCTTATGGGATCAAGGAAGGTAAGAATAGGTAACAGGATCCTGACTTGACCAGCAAGCAACTATAGATTATTTTATTTCTGCTAAGAAACAACTTCAAATTCAAACATTACAAAAATGTTAATATAGCATAAGAGTGCTAAGATATTAACTGAAGCAAAATATTATCCAATTACTTTGAAATTTGGGTTGTACATTTATCTACCCTATAGCCACAAAACTGTAAACTGCTCTTACATTTAAGTAATCTATTTGAATAATTTTAAGCTAACGATTAATTAAATCATCCACTGCAAAGGGACAACAGGTTTAAGAATTTAAAAAGTTGCCAGCGGACCCAAATAACCAACTTAAACCTGACAATAACTCTCTTTAAAACCCAAAAAGTGGTGAAAGAAAAAGTACAGAACAATCTAGAACACCATAAATTCTGTTAGCTTTCCAGAGTTGGTCAGAAATTCATATACTTTTGCCTAGGAAAGGGAACATCTTTCTGCACAACAGTAAGTACCTCAGTAACAAGTTTTGATAACTACTTCAAGCATTTTACAAAGCAACTACTTACAATGGATGAGGAAATGTAGTCATGTCTTAAAATTTTATTTAAAGAATATAAATGTAATAAAGCAGCGCCAGCACAAAAAAATTCAACCACTAACTTGAACACAGCGATGAATAACAAACAGGGATCAGTACATCCTGTGTTTTGAAAATTTAAACTTTAATTTGCATTTATTATTAGTGTCAGTTTATATGATCTTACGTCAAATTTTCCTAAAGTTATTACTACAGATTATTCTCATCAGTTAACAAATGCCATGTAATTGTGTAGTTAAAAACCAGAAGAAACATTCCAATTCAAGCAGCTTATAAAATCTACTTCTCAAATTAGAAAGGTATCCTGCATGCAAAGGCCAGTGTCACACAGCCACAACAAAAAGCTGAGATTTTGCAAGATTACAAAGCAGAGAAAGTAAAGAACAATAAACTTAAAAACAGGATTTCTCTAGATTTTAAAGATTTTTCTACTTTTTAGAAAACTGTTACAACACAGATTCTTTTTTAAAAAATCATTGCTCGTTTAAAATGTTCATGTCAAATTTCATCTTGCATTGATTTTATCATAAAATCTTTTTACTTCTTATAGCAGTATTGAACGTTACCGATTTTTATAATGCTCAAAATATTTTAAGAATTAAATTTTAATCAGTTCTTTAAAAGAATGTTCTACCCCAAAAAGTCAGGAGCATAATTTGCTTAATAGCATTAATTTAAATTACTTTAGTTTTATCTCTACTTTTTTAATTCTATTAGTATTCCAATACAACTTTACAGCACTACTTTATCCATTTGCTTAGTGTTCTAAAAATCCGTTAGCTCTTTTTGAGCAATTATGAAGCTTGAATTAGGGGAGCACAAAAGCCACTTCTTCCTGTATGAGGGTCAGAAGGGGAACAGTACCCAGTATGAAATAACATCATTTCACTGAAGGTAATCAACTGTTCTCAGGAAAATGCTATTTTTTAAAAACAAACAAAAAAACCAGCACATATATACATAATCCTGGTAACAGGAAGAGCATGAGATAAATAACATTTCCTAAGCATATTGAGGCTTGCTATCATTTAAATATTTTAAACGTACAAAATATGTGCACAGATGGGCAACTTTTCTACTCGCATTACTAAAAACATATTTCAAGATAAAGCTCAAAATCCCTGAATTTTTTAAACCTAATTGTGACTCTGTTTCTTAGAATTCACACCCCAAGGCCAAAGCTTTCCTGCCACCAGTCCTTCAAATCTGATTTGGACATTACACGGGAGGAGGCTCCAAGCCTCCCTGAGGTCTCACTCCTTTTACAACATACGCAAAAACAGTAGATAATGGGCCTACGCTGAATTCACTGCTCTGCACAGCTCCTCTTGGGACACAGGCCCAGCAGATGTGATAAAAACTGTGTCAGAGAAGTAGCTCTAGTTTTTGCCTTAATGACAACTTCAACCTCTCAACTAATAGAACAAAAGAGCAGAAATGACTATTACTTTTTTTCCAGTAGAAAAAAATCTGAAAGTAAAGCTGAACTAAATATTTAAGCAGTTTTTCAAAGAGGTCTCCTCAATAAATGTCTCTAAACCTCCTTCAGTAAAATTAAGATTTAGTTTTATTTGAAGACAAATGGATTTTAGCTAACATGCTAAAAAAAAAAAAAAAAAAAACAAACTACAGCTACTGTTGTAGGAATAATTGTTCCAGTCTTAAATCACAAAGAATTGAAAAATTATACAAGCAAGCACAAAAAAAAAATAATAAAAATTAGGTCCAATTATGTGCATCAACACTGATCAATTGGTAAAGATAAGAAGTGTCAATATCAGAAAGCTAGAATACTAATTGAATTAAATACATTTTAAACATTTAGTGACTAAAAATGAGGAATATCTTCACTTCCACATTTAGGAAAAATTAGGTGAGCACTATAAGCTGTGAAAAGATAATCACATATTTCTCACACCATAAGTCAATTGCACAGGTATATTGCATCAAAAACAAAGCTTTAAATATATACTTTGGTTAACATTTGTTAAATATTATAATTCTGGCTTAAGATGACTGGCCCTTTTAGAGGACGTCTCAAATACTCTATTCAGCTACTACTGCATACCCACTTAATCAGCAATCATTGTTCTCTGAGGCAGGACTTTGTTGTCAAGACAAGCACTGAAACCTTTAAAAAATTTCAGAACTGGCATAAGAAAAAAGTGATCTTCGTCAAACAAGGACAAATTTATGCAAATCTTTTATAAACATTCACAAACATTTATTTAGCTTTTGAAATGTTGGCCTCATTTGAGAGCATGAAAATGAGGGGGAAGTAGGAAGATGCAAAGGACAGCTTAGAGGCTGGCACACTACATAAATATTCAGAAGGAAGATTATAGGATTCATGTTAGGCTGTCTTAGGTTTCTCCAAAGTCCACATAGAATACCAAAGAACAAAACTAACGAGAAGTAGAGCAGATGTTAGACAATGCAGCAGCCCTCTTTTCCACACTCACTTGGCTATACTTCGATGCTTTCATTTTTTCTTTCAATATGGTTAGGTCATTCAAGGATTCTCCTATAGACTCTGTATTGTGGCTACAGAGCTATAAGCTGGACCTCTGTCAGCTTTCCAAAAGTTTCCAATGAAAAGGCATTATGCAAATTCTACCTCTCTTACTCTCTTTCAGGAAAAAAAGCCTCCAGTATGCAGTCATTGGAGTATTGGAAGTCCCAGCCTTCATTTCTGTATGGTTGTGTTTGCCTTAGGGCCATGCTGCTTGTTTTGACAGTGGATCCCCCTAGATAGTTGGGATTAGTCGAGCTTGTTTAGATAAACTTGAAATCAAGGCCTTCTCTAGGTAGACAGCTAGATGTAGCTACTGAGTTTCCAGCTGCCTTCTTCTTTCATCCCAAAACAACTGCAGATTCACAGTAGAGATCACAGCCACAGGCTATGTCACATACATAAGTACAAAATTAAAGGCTGCTAAAAGAAGCCTTTGTAAGTCTTAGTGCTAAAATAAGGAATCTGTACTGCATAGTTTAAACAAATTATTCAAGAAGCACCAATAAGGTCTGCAACCGATAGTTAACAAGACATGTTCACAAAAGAAATACCCTGTTTACATAAATGGGCAAGATCATGCTTTGTTAATCACTTCTGCACTATCCACTGTCCAACCTTTTTAAAAATATATGCAAGTAAATACTCCACAGTATCTGCTAGAGTATCTGAAAATGAGCTCTGTTTATCAAATACAAACTTTATGATCACAGGAGACTATTATGACAGCACTATTCCAATTAGATTTTTCAGTCATGTTCACAACAAGATTGGGCCAGATTTGATCTTTACTCTAATGAGGTAATGCAAACCATAGGAATGTATTCACACAAATATAATACATTAAAAGACAAGGGCCAGAGCTCCAAACCTAAATTAAAACCTAAAATCAAATCCTGCCCATGTAACGATATTACACCTTTATAAATCTGCACTGTAGTTCAGCCCCAACAGGAGATTCCTTTTTTTTGGGGGGGGGAGGGGGGGTGACACTGGACGGGGGCGGGGGGGACAGGGACCAGGAACCACAACCAAAAAAACCAGTTCTGGCTTTTAAAGATTGTAATCTCTTCTAGCTGGGTACAAATTTTCATATACACTTCTGCAGCATCCAGGCACAACAGACAGGAAACTAAGTTAAAGGAAAAATTAATCACTAGGATGTTATAAACAAACAACCAGAAAAAAAACCCAAAAGAAACAAACAAACAAAAAACTTAGTTCAATGAATAGTAAATATCATTAAAAATCATCTCCTGTCCTTTGCTCAAGAAAATGATGTGAAGACACTTGCAATGTTGAAAACAGTTTAAATAAAGATAACAGCAGAATTTTATGGTTAAGAAGCAAAGGTAAGAATTTGCCACCAACTTCTCTGCCTGTGTGCAAAGAAGGACTTCAGTATCACTTTTCTGCCATTTCCATATTACAGAAATTCTACTACCTCTCACTGTTAAATTAAGTCATTTCACTGACAAGAACTTTTATAGAAATTCAAAGCATTAAGAAGTGTGAGAGAGTAACATCAGACTCCAACTTCTTCCTGCACTGGTTACCAAAGAGAATATTAGAGTGTATACTGAATTCAATTAGTCGCTCCATATCATAAATTCTCCATTAAGTGACATCCTTAGCAGGAAATCAGCTACAGACTGGGAATCCTAACCAAAATACATAATTCCTGAGAAGTAATGAGAAAAACAGTTTCATCATGCCATTGTACTTAAAAGGAAACAGAAGAACACTTTTAGAATTTTTACCTAAAAATTAAACATTTCTGCTAAGAAAAATGCCATGGATATACCTAGCACAGTGTTATCAAATACCAGAAACTGATATAATTCATGGATTTGCCTTCTCACAAAAGTCTTCTAATTGCTATGACCAAGATCCTCCATGTCGCTGTGAAAGAGCTTTAAAGCTACTCACTAATAAAGTTACTTAACAACTCCATTACACAGGTATTATCTACTTTTTGCAGCTGAGGAAACATAAGAAAACTAAAAAACTATCCCAAAGGGGGCAACAGCTGACCAATTTTTAAAATTCAGGAGTACCTGTTTCTCAGACTTGCATTCACATCATACCTATTTGAGAATTCTCTAAAGGAGAAGGAAGGAGAAAATGATGATATATGATGAGGACACTAGTGCCCCCAGGGAAAGAAGAACTTTTCTAACATTAAACTTTGCAGAGATGAGATAGAGTCAGTGATCACCTTAGATAACTGAAGGTTATAAGAGGATAGAGCTTTTCAAATTTATCAGTATTTTTACAACTTTTAGATTTCCAAATACGAGAATATGCTAGAGAAAATAGTGATTAAAAACCTGAAAACTGTAAAAACATTCATTAGTCGTGGAAAGTGGTTTTTACTTGAAGAAATGACAGCTGATATGTACAAAGATGACTGAACTTAGAAACTTAAGTTTTCCAACTACAAAGCTAAGAACTTTGGACTTCCCTGGGTTAACAGAGAATAATTTCCAACTTTTCTCTATAATATGCCACCAGTTCTACGCTGCTGCCCAGACACATGTGAAAATTTGACTATGTGAATATCAGTTAATTTCTTCTATCAATCACCAAGAAATCCTTTCTTTCGGGCTACTTTCCAATAATTCCTTTAAAAAATAAATTTAAAAAAGAACAGAGAATAATGCATGCAAAATAATTTGGGAAATTCAATTAAGGCATTATGCAATCTATATGCTTTGCACTATTCATAACATTATTTAAAAGTTATACTAAAACCAATAGCAAGTATGCCAACACAGACCTCACAATTATGGCTATGAAAAAAATGCAGTACTAGGAAATTAAAATATGTAAAAATCTCAAAATTCCAGTTATACACACTCTTATAGACTAGTTTTCTTCCACAGCTAAGGTATAAAGTATTAAAAAACATATATCTTCCAGGACATGCATTCTACTATTTTGCTATGTTATAGTAACTTTGAATTCAGTATACCTGCCATTTAGCACTCATATGTCCACTGGCATTCCTACACACGTCTTCTGTGTTGTCTTCTACAGGGCACTCCATACCTACACTCTCTAATCTACAGAGGGCTTTTGACAGCCATGCAGATGACTACAACTGAATAATTGTTATTACTGAAGTAACAAATCACCATTAGACTTCACTGAGAAACAACATTTTAATATAAAATTCCTCCTCCTGAAAAGAATGGACACATTACGTGATTCTACAGTTCATCACTTGGGGGTGTGAGGTGTGGAGGAAATAAAAGGTCATGCCTACTTTAAAGTAATTATCACACACAGCAAGAGTCTCTAGCTAGGAAAACCGAAAGTTATCTTTCCATCCACACTGCCTCAAACCCAAACTCTAGGAAGTCCCTTTGCTGTTGAGTGTAAGTCACAGAAGTCTCCTGCCACGTTGGAAATCAATGCAAGCAAAGGGACAGCAATCTTCTAGAACTCCCTTTCCTACCCTTTACATGCACCAGCACCTGGCTACAAGAACTCAAGATGATCCATTTAAATAACAAAGCACAAGCTGTTTCGTCTGGTTTGATGCTCTTTTACATGCCACAGGATGCTCTGCAAATAAAAAAAAAAAAATATACCTTTACTTCCCACTTGCCTTTTGTCTTTACAGCACCTTCAGTGAAGCTTTAGCTTCTTTATCACATTTTTTTTTTAATGCATTTATACAGTGGGGTACAGGCAGACACGTTGCAAGAGCGAGAATCCAAAGAACTGTTTCCTCCTCCATGTGCTCAGGAAACTTTGAAGCATTAATGACTACTTTAGGAGCTACAAAGCAAACGTTCTCTTTACTTTGTTAAAATAGTACAGTTACATTAAAGAAGCAATAGAAAACATATTACGGGGGAAAAGCACTGCAAGACAGAGTATTATCAATGCTCGTTTAGTAGTATGGTCTCAGAAACAGTCTTAGACATCAGCAATTCACATTTTTAAGCTAGATAACTAAGTCATCCCACTAAACTCTTGATTTAAAAGTCACCTCTAATCAAGTGAGAAATTGTTTAACTACTTTATGACTGTTAATATATAAGACATGGCATATCTCAGATTGATTCATAACTCTAACCTTGACGATACCACTTACCTGCTGATACTTATTTTAGTCATATTTCAAAATAAGTTCTACTGTTTGCAAAGGATAGTACTTCCCAGTATTCCTGTACATGCAAACATCAACATAATCAGTCATAGCAAGGAAGACCGTTACATGCATTGAGAAGCATTGCCAACAATTTTAATATACCTATACCCACCATATTGTTAGGTGCTTGAATTTTATTTTTAAACAAAACAAAGATACTTCCTACATATTACAAGTTTTTAAACAATATTTTTAAAACTGTTTATGAATTGATCAATAGCACCAGTATAGAATTGAATAGTTCAAGAGAAGGAAACAAGAGAACTTTCTAAACTATTTTGATAATGACTGGCTTAACAAACCAAAGGAGAATATTATTGCATAAGCATCTCCCATTTTAAAGAAACCCATCTTTACTTGAAGTGAATATTTTATAGTTTTATCAATAAATTTAAACATAAGTGATAATGATTACTCACTTTAGGCCTGATCCCACAACCTTTACTCACACGAGTAGTCCCACAGGATTTTAATATGACTACCTCAACGAATAAGGGTTGGCAGGACAGGTTTTAAATTATTCATATATTCACAGATTTTTAAGGCCAGAAGGGACCATTATGATCATCTAGTCTGACCTCTTGTATAACAAAGGCCATACGATTGTATCCAGTAATATTTGCACTCATCTGAATAATTTGCGGTGAAATCAAATTGTGTTTATTGAACTTCCAATATTGATTCAAATTTTACATGAAAGAAAACTGAAATTGTTTAGAAAGTGGTTTGAACTACATTTCATCACACTTGAACCCAATTATTCCTCTGTTTCTATTCAGAATTTTTCTAACTTCTGGACACTGGCTTTTGACATGGCTTTTGCACACAGACTTTAAAGTCCAAAACTATCTCAGGTACTCTCAGGCCAAACTCAAGACAACTCCTGGGCTCCTTCAAAAGATTAATTGGCAGTTAATTACAATTTGTTTTCTGCACTTTCACCACTCCTGCCCAGCACCATGATTTCTGGAAAACAGATATCATAACTGGGAAAACATTCGACTAATGTTATCAGTGATGCAACGAACAGGGAAAACAGCATCTCCACCTCAGCTCTTTCATAGACAGGAAAAAATGGAGTAGCTACTTAGATGACTAACTTAAAGACAAAAAAACAAACCAAACCAAAAAACCCCAGACAGAAATAGTTTTGAGTACTTTCTCACTCAGCATGCCTTAGACTTCAGGACTAACTGTTTTCGGGGATACTTAAAGACTGACCTACTATTTTGCTTTGCACAAATCCACTGCAATGATTTTTGCAGCCAATCACCAAGTAGTAGTAAAATAAACACACAAAATAATAAAGAAACCTAGAATGCTATGATGCTATGTGAAATTCCGTGCAGATCTGATGGATTAATAAAACCAGCTATTCTATTAGTCTGTTAAATACATACTCTGGCTGAATTCTCTCATCATAGAAAACTACTATAATCCTTAGATTTACTAACTTCAATTCTAAAATGGAACTTGGATGAACAGATTATGTCAAAGGTTCTGTTAAGATGCAAATCATCTTTGCCATGTATTTCTCAAGGTTTGCAACTCTATTTAGCACAAATGCCTTGTAATGCACTTAGAAGAAGGATAGTATACCCTACTGTCGTGGTTTAACCCCAGCCAGTAACTAAGCACCACGCAGCCGCTCACTCACTCCCCCCCATCCAGTGGGATGGGGGAGAAAATCGGGAAAAGAAGTAAAACTCCTGGGTTGAGATAAGAACGGTTTAATAGAACAGAGAAGAAGAAACTAATAATGATAATGATAACACTAATAAAATGACAACAGTAGTAATAAAAGGATTGGAATGTACAAATGATGCGCAGGGCAATTGCTCAGCACCCGCCGACCGACACCCAGCCAGTCCCCGAGCGGCGATTCCCCACCCACCCTTCCCAGTTCCTAAACTAGATGGGACGTCACATGGTATGGAATACACTGTTGGCCAGTTTGGGTCAGGTGCCCTGGCTGGGCATGAGAAGCTGAAAAATCCTTGACTATAGTCTAAACACTACTGAGCAACAACTGAAAACATCAGTGTTATCAACATTCTTCACATACTGAACTCAAAACATAGCACTGTACCAGCTACTAGGAAGACAGTTAACTCTATCCCAGCTGAAACCAGGACACCTACTACATACACAGTGACATTAGATTTGAAAAGGTTCTGCTTTTTTAATACTAATTAAATGATACTAGAGAAGCACATAAAAGGCACAAATATAAACAGAAATACATAAGAAAAACTGGCCTCCCACCTCCCTCCCTCCCTCCTTTTCCTAAAGAAAAGGTAATGAAAAAACAACTTGTACCACACAACAAGGATGACAGAACAAGAGCAAACGAGGAATATATATTTTCTTCACTTTCCTATATTAAACGATACACATCTAGTCTAGAAAAATACTCTGAAATCAGAAAATACTCAGTTCTATAGTCAAAGCCCATGGTTTATTCCTGTCCACTATCTCTCAGGACTTGAATCAAAGAACCCAGCTTTGTCTTCATAGGGCAAGTCGTCTCCAGAATGCTTCAGTGAAACAGCAGCTGTACTATCTGCACATAAGGTACAAGGTGATCTCCTTACACTTTACACAGACTGCCTGCCTACCCCGTACAAAGGTTTCCATTCATGCTGCTATTTTACCGCTACCTCGTCAATAGGGGTCACTGTACAAGGAAAATGTTTATAACTATCCTACATTAACTTTTACTAGGCTTTCACTTAAAAAGACTCCCTGTATGATGCAGTATGATAGCTCTATACAAACTGAGAGTATCAAATGCTTCAGAAGTGAATATCAAATACTTCATATATTTACTATTTACACTGCCTTGGTTTTACTACAAAGTGGCTTTCAGAACACTATAACTACTTTTCTAGATTTTCTAAATGACTAATTACTCAACCTTTCCAATCCAACTTCTTCATCTACTTTTGAAAGGATAGCTATTATTTTAAATTACTCTTAAGACAGGTTTTGTCGTGCAGTGTATGCAACCTGTAAGGCAAAAACTTTATACTAAGAATACTATGTGCAATTCAGAAATATCAAATTGGATTATAATCATCCCTCTTCAAGCAACTAAGTCCTCTTAGTGCACACAGATTTTGCAAGATAGAGGGGTTTATGCTCCATTTATGGCCTGCACTTTGTAAATACTCTCCAATCACACAAGTCTTACAATGACACAAAGAAAGGG